>NC_141694.1:584100947-584670947 GCF_964263255.1 Lissotriton vulgaris
AGAACTTCAGCAAGGAGGGCAGATAGGGGGATCAATATATTTCTGCACCCTATGCCACATTTTTCTAAAGGCAGGCGTATGCTGTCTTGATGGATGGACGCCTGGCTGCCAAGAGGACGTTGCAGACTTCAGGAGGAAGGTCAAAAGCTGTCAACTACTGCCACTCAAGCCCCATGCAAGAAGGTGGAGACTGGACAGGTTCGAGTGAAGGATCTTCCTCTGCTGCTGCAACAGAAGAGTAACGATGGACATGCTCAGTAGTTTGGGATACCACTCATTGCCCAGTCCGAAGCAACAAGGATGACTTTGAGCACAGTCTTTCTTGATCTTCTTGAGAACTCTCGGAAGGAGTGGTATGGTCAGAAAAGCATAAAGGAGGCATGTTCTCCACTCGAGCCGAAAGGCATCTCTGAGCAAGAGCCGCCTTGGAAACTCCAGCGCACAAAATTGCTGACATTGCACGTTCTCGGTGGAAGCTAATAGATCTAACCAAGGCTCTCCCCACGTTGAAAGAGACCTTGCACCACCTCCAGTGGAGACGCCATTTGTGATCAGCTAGGCATTGATGGCTGTGTTTGTCTGCTCTGGCGTTCAGAGAGCCTGTCAGGAGTTAAACCTCCAGGAATATGCCCTGATGTTTCAGGAATAAACAGACAGGCAGTGCCTCTTGACAAAGGGTCAACGGACCCCACCCCACCCGGTTTGTTGCAGAACCACATGTCGTTGGTGTTGTCCATGAATACATGCCTTCCCTTGATGGAGGGTAGAAAGGTGAGCTCCAGCAGGTTGCTGTTGAGTTCGGATTCTGCCGGAGACTAGAGTCCCCTGATCTCCACCTCTCCCAGATGGCAACCCCAATCTGAGGAGTGACTGAACTGTCACTTCCGTGAGATGTGATTTGGGAAGGGAGAGGTGTCTGCCTCTGACCCAATCGCTGTTTGTTAGCCACCACTTCAGATCTTTCACAGTTCCTCGGAGATCTGGATAATGTTGGTGAGGTTCCCCGGATGCTGTGTACATTGGAACTTCAGGTCCCACTGCAGAGCCCACATATGCTATCGAACATAAGTCTCAGAATCAGTTTCTCCGAAATCCAGGATAGAGTCTAATACACGGGTATAGCCTGAATATCCTGCACTCGTCACTCAAGAGGATAAGCTTGAAATGGCACTGTGTTCAGAACAGCTCCGACAGAAAGAAGTATCAGAGAGCCTGGTGTGACTTTGGCATGTTGATATAGAACCCCAGTGAGTGCAGGAGGTTCGCCGTAGTCTGGAGGTGGGAGAGGATAGCCAGGGGGTGAACCAGCCTTTAACAGCTAGTTGTCAGGATAGGGAACAACTGGTACCTCTGATCTCCGCACCATCACCTTGATGAACACCCGTGAACTGAAAATGCTCTTCTGTAGGTAACCCCAGTGGATGGGCAGTCATATGGAAATGGGAATCCTGCAAATTCAACGCAACTATCCAGTCTTCTGGGTCCAGAGAAGACCGGAATTGAGCGAACGTGAGCATTTTCAACTTCTTAAGGTAATAGTTTAGGGGACGTAGGTCTAGAAGAGGACAAAGGCCTCTGTCCTTTCTGGGGACCAGAGAGCAGTGGGAATAGCAAGCGTGACCCACTTGTGGCAGCAGCATCCTCTCTATGGCTCCCTTGGCCAAGAGCTGTGACGTCCTTGCGGAGAAGGGACAGATGATACTCTGTCAGCCTCTCGTAAGACAGCGGCATGGGCGGATAGATTTTTACAAAGGGAAGGGAGTAGCCCCTTCAGATGATTTGCAAAACCCACCCATCAGATGGTATGAACTGCCAGCGGGGTAGGTGATGCAGAATCCTGCCGCCAACTAGGCACCCTTTATGGTAAGAGGGTCAGATTAGGAGGGTTTGGAGGCCGTACCTGCTGGAAATTGGCCCGGTGGAAGCCCATCCGTTGAAAGGAGCAAAAGGCAGAGGGAAGGGAGATGTGAGGCCACAGAAAGGCCTAAGGACCTGGCTGTAGCTCGACTGTCCTCGAAGTGCTCCAGTGCCGAATCCGCCTAGTCTCCAAAGAGACCGGTTCCAAAGGGCATGCGCATAAGGGAGGATTGACATCTCCTAAAGAGCCATTCGTCCTCAAACAGACGTGGCACCTCAAGGCCACCGTTAATGAAACCGATGTACCCGGTGAGTGAGTGGTGTCAAGTCCACAGCGGATAGTGAAGTTCACTGCATCTCTTCCATCGGCAACGGCTTGAGAGAGTACGGACCTGTGCAACCGTGACCCACAATGTGTAGGAGTAACAACCCAAAAAGGATGCATTTTTCATGGACTGCAATGCCAGGCTGGCATAAGAAAAAAACATCTTCCCCCAAAGAGTACAACCTCTTAAATTCCCTATCAGAGGGAGTGGTAGGGAATGCACAAGGCTCTCTGGGGTAGGGTGTTGGGTGAGTTAATTTGGGTCCCCTGTGGTGGGCAGTGGTGACAGGCGATTGTCCTATTCACAGGAGCCCCAGGGTTGGATTTGGACCAAGTCCCTCAAAGGAGGCCAGTGAGAACCTCACTGTACCGGAGTAGCGGTTCGGGTGTAGGTGGGGGGGGGGGCTCCCAGTTGCAGCATTGAGTTGACCTCAGCCGTTCTCCGCACCACCACTGCGTAAGAAGCGCCCTCAACGGTAGCTGCGATAGGGGGAGAAAGCATACCAGTATCTGCAAAGGCATCCAGTCCACTGGCTTCACCCTGTTCCTCACACCAGTCCATGTTAGAGTTGTCTTCATATGGCTGCTATTCCTCAGGGTCCAGCCCTAACCCAAGGAAATAGGGATCAGGCTCTGATCTAGGAAGCAAGGCTCAAGACAGAGTTGGATATGGTGTTGGGCGACACACCCCTCCGGCTCCGCATTGGAGTTGGGATCAGAATGGGGATGGCAGCGCCAGCATCTGGACCATTGTCAGGGAAGGTTGAGTTGCTATGATCGCCACTGGTACACGTCTTGGAATAGATCCTTGGGGCCCGAATGAATCCAGAGCTGCTGGCACGGAACTAGATGGAACCCCTGTTCACCCCTCGGGGTTCTTGGGCGCGCGACTGAGGGATCGTGCCGACCAAATATGAGGCGCATGGACACAAAACTCCTTCAGCTGGGCGGGGTTTGCTCCAGCTCCCAGAAAGTTGGGGGGTCACAGAGTTGGAACAGGCTCTACTGCAGAGACAGGCCTTGAATGAAGATGCTCCATCGAAGACTTCTTCAAAGACCTTTTTCTTGTCACAGGACTTACTGGAGTGTCCCAACGACTGAGTGAGACCAGGATCTTGGACTCCGCAACCGCTCTGGGGATCTTTCTCTCTAACATCACCTTCTTGCACACTGAGCTGCAACAGGCCTGAGGGCTCACTCTCACAAGGCCTTGGGATTCATTGCATGGCAGTCAGTGCATGACTTCAGGTCATGGTTGCGCTCGAAGCACCACAAGCATGCAGAATGCAGGTCAGTCACCGATATCGGTTAATGATAGGCTATGCAGGGCTCTAAGCAGACCTTCTTAGAGAGCAACCCTGCACAACAAGAGGGGGAAAAAACCTCAAAAAAGTCAACAAAAACCAGGGGTAGCTCTTCTCCAGATCAGCGCTGGCTGGCACAGAGAGCAAAGAACTTAAGTCAGCATGCCTGGGTAGCGCCTATTTAGGTGCAGAGGACGCCACTTCCGGTGCGAATGACACGCAGAGCCAAATGATGCCACCTAGCAGCGCGCAGGGATACTGCTCACAAAAAACCTTCTACATCCACTCGGATGCCTGGGGAAAGGTAACGTATCTATGGTTAGAAGTCTCCATCAGATCACTAATCTATTAAAGTATTTTACATTCATGAACATGCACTATATCAAGTAATGACATGTAGACACATTTTCTGTCCTACAACAGAGAACCATAAAAATAACCTCAGGAAAATGCGATCCAAATTTAATAACCAAGCAAACAGTTGAAAAGGTGTTTACATTTACTGGAAAAGTTATTTACCTGTAATCCATCATGGTCTTTCCCTCCGTTGGCCAGTGCAAGATTTAGAACTCTACTTTAAATGTTTAGTTCAAAATCAATATGAAAATCGCTTTAAGAAAACAGGACTACAAGTGATTTTTTTGTTAATTATTCTTAAGCCTTTGATCTCTCACCATTATTCCATTCTCTGTTAAGTGTATTACACTGCCTGTATGGGAATGCTACCACTTTAAAGCAAGATGTGCATTTTCCTTAGGATCACTAGCAGATGGAACGGCTATTTTCTTCGAAGCAGAAGCCATCATGAAAAGATAGCTTCCACTGCTAAGAACAACCAATTAAGCCTTGTTAAGGAAAAGTTACTTGTAATCCGATCTCTATACATCATAGGTATGTTCATAAAGGGAAAACAAAATTAATTACTTTCAGCAACAACATTTCTGGCAGATAATGTAACTAAATGGTAACTTACCATTAGAGTTTCTGGATTCACATACTGTGCATTAATGAATGGGTCTGGAATGCGCTCTTTTGACGTTTTTTTGTGTTATAGATCGATCATTTGGTTGTAGGTTCCACCTCTATTATGTCAGAAGTACTTCCTAGAATACTTTGTAAATGGTAGCAATTTTTTGATTTTCTTTCTTTCTCCTCCCCCTGTTGCAACATCTCTCATCCCAGGGAGGAGTGCTGGACACGTGAATCCAGAAACTCTTCAAGCTGCAAAACTAATCCAACTGGTAAGTAACCATTTCCTTTTGCAGCTTAAATCATTTCTGGATTCACACGCTGTGGATTGCCCGGGTAGTGGTTTTGTGTGTTCTCTTGAGGGGTCGCCTAAGATGAGATTGTGTTTGCAAACCACTGCTTTAGAACTCTGTCCCACCTTTGCTTCTTTGTTGGCTTGGAGGTAACAGTAATGCTTAGTAAAAGTGTGTGTAGATGACCAAGTGACCGCCTTACATATATGCTTGGGAGACAATAGCGATGAATGAGGTTTGCTCCCTTTTTTTCTTGCTGAATGGGCTTTTGTCTCTTCTTCCAGGGAAACTCCAGCCGTTGAGGGGCATTTCTGTATTGTCGGTACTATACAAAAATGAGTTACTTACTTGTAACTACGATTCTCCAGTATTGGTATCTTTCATAGATTCACATGCTTGAATCATCCCAGTCGTCGTAGTGGGAGTCCCATGGTATACATATAAAAGCAGTAGATAATCCTACAATAGGCCACAATGCAATGAAGAGTTACGGCAATAGCCAATCCATTTTCTCTTGTAAAATAGAACCAAACTTAAGTAGCAGCCAATCGGGCGACGGCACCTTATAGAACAATCCCAAGAGAGGCTACGTCCCTCAGATTTTCAAGCACAAGTGTGAAACTATAAACCTTGAGGAATAATGGAAGCCATTCCGGGGAGGAGGGTGAGTCACAAGTGAATCTATGAACGATACCAATATTGGAGAACCGCAGTTAGGGGTTAAGTAACTCATTGTCTTCTCCAGTATTGGATCTTTCATAGATTCAAATGCTTGAATCAGAGTAGCAAGCAGTCGCATAAGCATACATGTATAAAAATACTGTAGTATAGATGTGTTGACCCTTAGAGGATAGTGGGTAACAATATGCAACTTTGGTTCTCCAGTATTGGTAACTTTCATAGATTCCCATAGCTTGCATCATTCCCTGAAGTCAGAATGGGAGTCTCGGTAAATAAAAAATAACAGCAGTAAGTACAAAAGAGAAAGAAAAAGGCCTAGGCCTCATCTCATTTTGTAGCATATCCACCTCTTTTTGTAAAAGAGACCAAAGTAATGTAACAACCAATCAGATTAGCCTCACCCCATAGAACCTTCCTGAGAGAGCCTCGGATTTTCGTAGCCGTTGTGTAACCGTAACCAAATACGCTGAAGGCTGAGCTTTCAGAGGGGAGGAGGGTGGGCGCCTGGGAATCTATGAAAGTCACCAATACTGGAGAACCAAAGTTACAGGTAAGTAACTTCTTACTCCAGTATTTGAACTTTCATAGATTCCCGTAGCTTGTATCAGAGTAGCTAGCAGTTAGCAACAAAGCACACTTTGTGAAATACAGGAATAATTCTGCATCCATATTTACATAAGAATTAACCAGACATTTACAAACATTAGTCAGTAAGAAATTATGTGATACAAAATGTGCAATAACAGGAAGGAGGGTTAGAAAGGAAAGCTCACCGCTTACTGGAAGAGGTTCCGCAGGACTGCCTGTCCCACTGCCGCCTCACTCCATGTGGAAGAGTCCAAGCAGTAGTGTTTCGTGAAAGTATGGGCACAGCTCCATGTAGCTGCTCTACAAATGTCCTTGATAGGAACTCCAGCGAAAAGAGCAGCAGACAATGAAACTGATCTTGTGGAGTGCGCCCAGACACGTCCTTCTACAGCTTACCAGCCGCTTGGTGACAGTAGTGGATCGTGCTGGCAATCCAACGTGAAACCCCTCGCTTTGAAAGGGGAAACCCTTTTCGAGGTGCACTAAAAGCGACAGATTTCCTGAAATCATTGGTGCGCTGAAGATAGAATTTCAAACATCTCCGGACATCCAAGGAATGAAGAGACCTTTCCGCTGGAGTGGTGGGTTGAGGGAATAAAGATTTTAAAAGGACCGGCTTATTCAAATGAAAATCCAAAGGTACCTTTGGAATGAATTTCGGATTTGTTCTTAGAATCAGAGTGTCCTTCTTAAACTGTAAAAAGGGATCCTTAATAGTGAGAGCTTGAAGTTCCCCAACTCTCCGGGCTGACGTTAAAGCGAGAAGGACAAAAACTTAAGATCCGCTCTATGAATAGGCTCAAACGGAGGGCTCATGAGTTGAGCAAGTACCAAATTGAGCTGCCACATGGGAGGCGGAGGTCTAACTGGAGGGAAAACTCTATAGAGTCCATATATACTCCTAGATACAGAATGGACGAGATTTGACTTAGCCAGAGACAGAATGTAAGGCAAGATCTGATGAGGAGCAGAAGAGAAAGGATGAATGTTTTTTCAGTGGCACCACAAACAGAAACGTTTCCATTTCGAAAGATAGGTTTTATTCGTACTTGGTGCACGGGCCTGAGCTAACACCTCTTTACATTCCCGAGGGATATCTAGATTCATTTCATTTCAATCTTTATTCGGTTTAAAAAACCTTATAAGATACAATACATTAAAATCATAATACATCATATTACAGTAAAAAAACAGCAGTGGGTAAAAATATCATCACATCTCATTTGCACAAAATACATAAAATTCGATACATTTTCCAAAACATCTACATTGGGGTTGGCTAGATCTTGATCGGTCCCTCTTCTATAGAGAACACTAAATAAATATACATAGTAATATGTATTACACTGCCTGTATTGTTAAAAAATGATATACACCATAGCGGTAGAGCAGGCAGCACTATAGCAACTAATAAATGACTCAATAACATGGTAAAATAGCCTATTAGGTTTTTTGATTTTTCTTCCTCCTGATCAAGGCTACACATAGGAGAAAACGACTTAGGCTAAACACATATCTAGATTCTGAAACTCTCGCTGTTCAGGAGCCACGCTGTTAATTGAAGTAAGCATGGATCCGGATGTACCACTTGGCCCTGGGACATAGTCAATACAGAAGGAATCCGCTGATCTTGGGAGAGCAGGAGAAGCTCCGTGAATCAAAACTGGCAGGACCACGCCGATGCTATTGGAATCATTGGAGTTAAGGCGTAAACAAATGCGCTTGACCAGGCCATCAAAAGCGCATTCCCCAACGACCCTCGATGTTCCCTGTGTGCGTAAAAGCAGCATTTCTTGTTTTCTGGGGTGGCTAACAGGTCTTTGGAAGAGTACCCCAAAAATGGAAAATTCTCTCAAGAGTGCCCTAGTCCAGTTCGTGACAGACCGACTTCAGATGACTCAATGTATCTGCTGTCGTGTTGAGGGTACCCGGAAGATGTTCCCTTGAGAGAGTGATTTGGTGAAGAATCACCCATTCCCAAATCGCCTGGGCCTCCTTGGAAAGCAGTTGCGTCACATAGTGCATGGCCGTTGTGTTGTCTGTACGGACCAGGACAGTGGAGTTCCATATTCTTGGGAAGAAGCCTGTAAAGCCATACTAATCGCCTTGAGCTCCAGAAGATTGATGTGAAGAGTGAGTTGTTCGGGTTTCCAGTGGTCGCTTACTTGAAGGTCTTGCAAGACCGCCCCCCAGCCAGGAGCTGGAGTAACTGTGAAAGTGAGACCCTTTGAGACATAGTCTTTGATCATCCACCAGCTGACTGCCTCTTTCAAAAGAGGAGTAACGATTATCTTGTCATCGAACGAGCCTTCCGCTTGGCGCCATTGCATGTCCAGTTGTTCCTGTAGTGGGCGCATATGAAGCATGCAATGCGGAATTAAGGGAAAGCAAGAGGAGATTGATCCTAGGAGACATTTGTATAGGCGGACACACAGACTGTCTTTTTTGTAATTGACGGGCGGAAGAAATCAGCTTTTTTTGTCTTTCCTCTGATGGAAAAGCTTTGCAGCAAGTTGTATCCAGAATGAAAGCAGTGGTGACAATGTTCATTGCGCAATTAATGATTTCTGAAGACCGATCTCCTTCCTCCAGGATCTTCTTTGCATCAGCCTTGGAACCATCTGGCAGCTGTTCCATATACGGAGCTAAGTCACACCACATTTGGCGATCATATCTTCCCAAAATTGCTAATGCATTGGCAGCCCTAACAATGAGGCTGGACATAGAGGAAAACCTCTTTCCCACATTATCTAGACGCCTACCCTCCTTATCCGGTGGTGTGGTAAGGGGCGCCAACGTATTTCTTGACTTCCTTTGAGCCGCCTGAGAGATGACTGAGTCCGGCTTCGGTTGACAAACCAGGCAAGCGGAACCATCCTCTGGAGCCTTGTATTTCTTCTCCAGTCTCGGAAGAACAAGGATGACTGTAGCTGGAGACTGCGTTACCTTTACTCCCTCACTCCATATAGGTTCCACAATCGGGATATAACGGACAGACTTTCTGTAAGGCTCCTTAAAATCATAAAGAAAGCCTTCAGATTGTACTGTTGTAATGGAAAGATTAAACCGTTTGGAAGCCCTTTCCATCAGATTGGGGAAACCTCTGATGTCCGCTGGAGGAGAATCTATAGGATCCGGTAATGGTGAAGCAGGATCCGGAATAACAGTCGTCCCATTCCCTATCTGGATTTGGGACTTGTTCTATGCTCTGGTTATCAACATATGAATCATCGTGTACTGTGACCACATTCTGGCGACCTTCCGTTGACTCCGGAGGTTGAGGTAGTTGAGGAGTTACCATGTCAGAAGAATAGGCAGGAGGTGGTGGAGGAGGCACCTGCATTGCTTGTTGTTAAGAGGATTGTGATTGAAATCTCCTCTTATAATCCATGTCTTGTAGATCACTAATAAGTGAAGACGGCATGGCCACCATACCCTGTTGCAACTGTTCTTGAGGTCTAGCTTGTGGCAGGTATTGCTGCTTGTCCATATAATTGTCTTCAGAGTCCAAGTCTTGGTATTTTATTTGAAGTTGGGATAGACTGTACGCATCCCCATAAGGACCCTCATCCTCATCTGAAAATTCTTCAACCAAAAGCAATGCCGGAGGTGATGGTGTCACTCTCCGAGGAGATGTCATTTCTGGTGTGATTTGGCATCTTTTTATTGAAATTTGCACTTACTGTATCGTCAACGAAGAGTCTATCATCGATGACGATGGAAGGATAGTCGACGAGCTAGTTGTCAGCACCATTGTAGATGGTGCCGTCGAGCTAGTCGTCGCCGTCACCATCGCTGGCGTCATCCTCGTCGAGGTAGTCATCATAGTCAACGACATTGTAACTGATACCTGGTAGTGTCGACAAAGTCGTCGGTGAAGCTTTTGACGACGCGCCCGTCGACGTCAGGTGAATCTTAGATGCCGTTGTTGACGTACCGGATGTTGTTGTCGTCGACAGATGGATTTTCTTCTCACATTTTCCATCATGAGGTAAAGAAGCTGGTTTTTTGAACAGCTTTGGCTTGTCAGATGGTGGAGGTGAAACAGAAGGTCCATGGCTCGCCTTCCGAGTAGAAAGTACCTCAGAAACTAGTCCCTCCCTCTCCTTTACATCTCAGTGAGGAGACCTTTTGGGACTTGGCCTGTCAGACCTATCAGAGGTCTTTTGTAAGGCCTTAGCAGGGGGATCAGCCATAAGTCACTGGATATTTCTTCCTTACGTGACTTCAGCTTTTGCAACCAGGTCAGTAAACGTCCCTCGCTATCTCTCAGGGTCTTGGAAGAGAAGGTCCTGCAGATCTTACAATCAGTGGCCTTGTGGTCAGGGTACAAGCAATACATGCAGTCCTTATGCTTGCCCTCCATGTAAAGCCTCTTCTTAGAACAAGTGGCACAGGCTTTAAATAAAGCTTTCTTGTCCTTTTCTGACATCCTGAAGAGAACTGTAGAGAAAAGAGTGGAGACTACCTTAGCACAACGTACAGTAGAAAATCTGAGGCTCTCTCAGGAAGGTTCTAAAGGGTGAGGCGAATCTGATTGGTTGTTTTAATACTTTGGTCTCTTTTACAAAAAGAGGTGGATATGCTACAAAATGAGATGAGGCCTAGGCCTTTTTCTTTCTCTTTTGTATCTACTGCTATGTTATTTTTTATTTACTGAGGCTCCCATTTCGACGATGGGGAATGATACAAGCTAAGGAAATGTATGAAAGTTCCAATACTGGAGTAAATATATATGTACATATATACACACACAGACAAATATAAGTATATTTCACACAAAGCAAAAAATAAACACCTCTAATAGTAGAGGCTTACCTTATTGGAATAGATGACGTAGGACTGCCTATCCCACTTCTGCTTTGCTTTAAGTTGCCATGTCCAGGCAATAGTGCCGCATGAAAGTATGAGCATTCTTCCAAGAAGCGGTATGGCAAATCTTGTCCACTGGAACACCAGGGAAAAGAGCATCAGAAGAGTACACTGCTCTTGTAGAAGGCGCCCTGGTCTTGGTTGTAAGCGGTTTACCAGCCGTAATATGACGGAGTTGAATAGTAGCAGTGATCCACCATGCAATAGTTCTTTGTATCAGCAGAATCCAATCTTACAGGCCCATAAGATACTAGAAGTTGATCCGTTCTGCGCAGCTGCTTTGTCCGTTGCAAGTAAAACTTAAGGCATCGTTTTACATCTATAGAGTGAAAAGATTTCTCCGGTGAAGAATGCGGGAAAAAGTGTGCAGTTTAACGGGCTCATTAAGGTGAAACTGAGATGGTACCTTTGTTATGAATTTAGGGTGTGTTCGTAACATCACAATCCTCTGAGACGGGTAAGTAATGCTCTTTAATGGTGAAAGCTTGAATTTTGTTTACTCTTTTAGCAGAAGTAAGAGCGAGAAGCAAAGCCACTTTTCATATGAGAAACTTGAACTCTATTTTGTGGATTGTCTAACACTATGGTTTCATTAATTGAGACAGGACCACATTAAGGCGTCATTCTGGTGGAGGAGGCCTAAAAGGGGAAAAAAGTCCTGAATAGACCTTTCATGAACTGCTTGATGATGCGATAAGAGCAGAGAGAAGAGGCGTCAGACGTGCATCTGTATCGGGAGAGGGCAGCGAAGTGGACCCTTACTGAAGCATATACCAGACCTGATCCTGCCAGAGACCAAAGAGAAGGCAAGATTTGTCCTGGGGATGAGAGAAACGGGTGAATATCATTCCGAAGGCACCAAGAACAAAAATGTTTCCATTTTAGTATGTACGTTTTTGTAGTAGACTCAGCTCTTGCCCTGGACAACATATCTCTACTGTCTTGAGGGAGGACTAAATCCTTGAACTCAGATTTCATACATGCCATTGAAGAGAAGCTGGGTGCATATGTAGGATCTCCCCTTTGTTCATCGTTAGCAGAGCGGTTGTACATGGAAGGCGGATTGCGACAGCAGGAGTAGCTCTGTGAACCAGTGCTGGCGTGGCCAACATGGAGCAAAGAGGAGGAGTTGGCACGGTTCCAGTTTCATTTTAATCGGCACTCTGGAGATTAGGGGGCATGGGGAAAAAGCGTACACAAAGATTCTTGACCATCTTTTCGAAAATGCATTCCCTCATGACCCCATCTGTGGTTCCCTGCTGGCAAAGAACTGGCATTTATGGTTCCCTTGAGACACAAATAGGTCAAAGTTGGGGGTTCACCATTTCTTGAAGATATGATCGAGAATCAGTTGGTTGAGTTCCCACTTGTGATTTGATTGATTTAACCTCCTCAAGATGTCTGCTAGGTTGTTCTTTACTCCTGGGAGATGCTCCGCTTTGATAGTTATTTGATGTTGCAGTGTTCATTCCCAGATACTTTGAGCTTCCCAGGATAGGATTGGAGACCTTGTTCCTCCCTGCTTGTTTAGATAAAGCACTTAAACTTGGAAGAAATGACTGGAGGACTAGAAAAAAAATTGCCTGTAACTAAAGAAATTCTTTTATTTATTTATTTTTATTGGCATTTTCAAAACAACGCAACAAACATTGCAAACATCTAGCCAGTGTATATAACAAAGCAGTTATCTGCACAACCGTATGCTGTGTCAATTACAAATTATATTTCCTGCATGCTCGGTCCCCTGTTCAATACAGGAAAAACTAAGATATCTTATTACACACACATCTGCGAAAGCCCAGGTGAATATTTGACAAGAAATCCATAGCATCACCCCCAAGGTTATGCATACCAGGTTGTTCCCTGTACATAGAAACAGAATCTTTCCCCCCGCTGTTCCCTCGCCTCGTATTTCTCCACCCGCTGATCCCATCGTAAGTCACATAGCCACAGAGTTCGTCGGCATATCTCCGTCATCCTCTCTACGCTCACAAGCCCACGTAACAAATGGCTCCCATATGTCTCTAGGTCTGGCCTTTGAAGGCATTAACTCCCAAAAGGTGGTTAGTTGCGAGTGGCCGTATGAGAAGTCTCAGATCCACTCATTTAGGGAAAAGGCCCCCTTCCACCCCCAGTGTATGGCAACTTGGCGTTTTGCAAATAAAAGAAGCATCGCATGTAGTTTACGGACCTTGACCGATGTGTTCCTCACGTATCCCAGCAGGCCCAGCAAGGGGTTTGGATCTATAGGCGTACCTAGTATCTGGTGGATCACCGTAAATGTATTGGACCAGAATGATGCCAGTCGTAGACAGCTCCATGCCATATGTAAAAAGGTTGCTGTAGTGAAACCACATCTCCCACAACTATCATCATCTTTTAGTCCCATACGGTGCAGAACTGCTGGTGTCCTGTAAAATCTGTATAAGAACTTAAATGTATTAAACCAAGTTTAAAGTAAGGGGACAACGCTGTGAGCTGACAACAGTAGGCCCACTGGTCCTCCGTGAGCGGAATTTGAAGTTCTTCATTCCATGCCAGGAAGCCCGTGGCTGTGTCAGGGAAGCAGAGGTTTGCAAATGACTATAGATCCGTGTGATCAGTCTGCGTGGTGCAGCTGATTTAAGCACGTTTTCTAATGCAAGCAGGGTTGGCGGGGGTTGGGAAAGTGTCAGGTAAAGACCGGCATGTGGCCTGAAGTTTATAATACACAAAGAGTTCGGAGAATGGCACTGTTTGACCCTCCACTTGGACTGGGGCGGCCGCAATGCCTCCTCGGGATACAGGTATGCAAAAGTTTGCAAGCTCTATTTTTGTGCTACGGTCTTACTTATGCTGTTGCTTATATTGGGTAGCATAGGGTTGTGCATCAGGGGTATGGTAGGGGCATACAGTATAGAAGTACCGGCTCTATTACTCAACTCATTCCACGCCCACCGCAGGGTCTCTACTGTGTCAATTCCATCACCGGAGCGCTTGTATGGTTGATATAACACTACTTGTACAGGGACAGGCACCACAGCATCAGTTTGTACAGCCACATGGGGCTGAAGGGAAGTCGGGTGTATCCAGTGATGAAGTAAATGAGCCTGAGCGCTCCATGCATACAATTGCATATCTGGAGCTCCCAGACCACCCTGTCGCAGGGGGTGTGTCAGTAGGTCCCACGACGCTCACGCCTGCCTGCTCACCCAGACCAGTGAAACCAGCAGGGATCTGAGATTTAAAAAAAAGCTTGCGTGAGGGGGGACGGGAATGTTTGTGAATAAAGATATTTCTCAAGTACCACCATCTTGACTAGTGCCATTTTCCCGATTAGGGAGAGCAGGAGCTTGGCCCACGCTGCAACTTTCTCTTCCAGCCATGTAATGGCTTGGTCGTAATTCATGTCCCAAATTTCTAGCATATTTCTACTGAGCCATATGCCCAGATATTTCAAAGGTTCATCCACCCATTTTAGAGGGAACTCGGATGAAGCCGGGATAGTAGCGACTGTTAAGGGAAAAATAACTGATTTAGCTCAGTTAATGGAAATGCCAGAGTCCACTGAATTTAATAAATTCCTGAAATAATGTATCGAGGTGCGAAGTCAGGTCAACAATGTACAGTGTGACGTTGTCTGCGTACAATGAAATTAAAAGGCTTCTGGTGCTAAACCCAATCCCCCTGGCGGTGTGATGCTGCCTAACTCGTACTGCCAACAGCTCCATTGCTATAGTGAAAAGCAATGGGGACAGTGGGCATACTTGCCTTGTACCACGTGAGATGCCAAATGGTGCCGACATTAGGCTGTTCACTCGAAGCCGAGCCGTTGGCCGTGTATAGAGCACTCAAATCAAACTTTTAAACAGCGGACTAAATCCCATGCGGCTCAGAATGGCAAATAGATATGGCCATTCAAGCGTATCGAACACCTTTGTAGCGTCGAGAAAGAAAGCAGCAGCTTCAAGTCAGGGTGTAGATAATGCAGTACTGAAAACACAGTCTGGAGATTGTGGGAGATAGATCTCCCTGGGATAAATCCCAATTGTCCCAGGCGGGTGATCAAAGGGAGCAGAGATTGCAAACGATTAGCGATTAACTTTGCCGTATTTTCACATGTAACTCCAGAAAATTGATATGCGTTTGAGGGAGAGACTCATTTGCCACTTATTTGGAAGTTTTGCAGATGCGCTCCCCAGCCTTCCAAAGATGCATCTGTGGTCAGAACAAACTCTGGAAGAGGAGAAAGTATAAGAAAGTGGCTATATATATATATATATACACCGGACCAAAGTAAGGTACAGTGTGTATGGAGTCCCCAGTCTCCTGAGGTTTGGCAAAGGCTTAAGTTAGATATAACCTTACTCTCTAAAGTGGTAGCTTAGTCGAGCAGTAAGGCAGTATCAGAGGACAGTGTAAAGCATTTGTTGTACACACTCAGTCAGCAAATGGTCTCAGACACTCAAGAACTGAACTCTATGCTAATTGTTTTTATATCAAAATATATAGTTTTATTTTAGAACCAACAGGTATCAAAATATACTTTTCTCAATATGAGTGACTTTAGGTAATTACTTTGTGAAAAGGCAGTAGACTTGGTAAGTACAATAGCTACAGTGGTTGCAATAGGCAACACAATTTCAAACACAATTTAACATTGAGCTCAATGGGTCTTCCTAAATAAATGCAGTTGATTTCTTTAACACCTTCAGCGGGGCGCAGATTCCTGCGCTGTGCTGAACGTTCTAATGACCCAACGGGCTCATGACTGAACCGTTCCGTCATGAGCACATGCCAACCGACGCTCATGGTGGAACCGTTCCGTCAATAGCATCGAAGGAGTTAAGGATTACTTTTCTAACCACAGGACTGGATCCTGGATTCATTCCAGAGACATTAGCTGTAAACAGTTAAGTAAAAGCGTTTTGGTTATAGTTGTGATTTTTTAAGAATATAAATGTATTTTCAAAGTGGACACTTGGAAACTTTTCAGTGAAAACCAAGCAATGTTATTCTATGAGAAGAAATTCAAGTCATAGGTAAAGTAGATTCTCCTTACTTTTGTAATCCAGTACTGGAAACCTAAGTTCAGCACTGGGACCTCTACCTAAGACAGGTAAGTAATTAAGTTTTGGTATTTGGTACGATTTTTAAAGAAAATTTGTAGTTTGCAAACATCGACATTTCGAAGAAATTTCACAGAAAAACAGTCAATGGTTTCTTATGGAAGAAAATTCAGGTAACGGGTAAGTACAGTTAGGATTACTTTTGCGGTTCAGTACTGGGCCAAAAGGTACAGTCCTGGCTTCTCTCCTGATCACAGGTGAATAATTCGTAATTCGGCTGATTTTAGATTAATATTTTAAAGTTTCAAAACTCCACACTTAGAAGAAACTTCAAATGAAGACCAGTCAATGTTAAACTATGGAAGGAAAGGATTAGTTACTTACCTGTAATCCTAGTTCTCTTCCAGGGGTATACTCATTAAAGTCATAAGCACTGAATTATCTCCGCCCATGAGCGGGGACCCGGAACACAAACAATATACATATATATGTGTAAATATAACCAAAAGTACAAAGTACTAAGTAATTATACACATATACATGTATAATAACCATAATATGCAGCCTAACCTTAACACATAGGCTAATCAAACCAAACCTTACACGTTCTGAAGCATGAAAATATGCTGTATATAAATGCAATAAACAGGCATGAGCCTAAAATGCATTTCATAGCCATGAAAAACCTTTTATTTTCATCAAAGAACCTGTAGTAAACAGTTATTAGCCTAAAAGGGCTGCATATGAAAAAATGTCTGTGTACAGAAAATCAGACTGGCACCCTGCCTTTAAGGCCCCAGAGAATCTGCACACTTTGCCTTTAAGGCCTCCAGGAGAACTCTGTTCCCATCATGCCCCACAGGTGACAGTTAGGTCATTTCTTTTGTACGGTACAGTAAACTTTAGCAGGAATCTGCACTTAAACATATTGAAACTTTAAACCTTAATGCTACTGCTCGCCCGGGGAGGCGGGAGGGTGCTTATGACTTTAATGAGTATACCCCTGGAAGAGAACTAGGATTACAGGTAAGTAACTAATCCTTCTCTTCCAGGGGATACTCATTAATAGTCAGAAGCACTGAATAGAGTAGCAAGCTCATACCCACAGAAGCGGGCGAACAGATAAAAGCATAGTCCTACTTTAAAATCACAATGTTTAACTAGTATTAGCAAACAAATTTCTGAGTGATGCTTGTCCCACTTGTGCATCAGTCTGAGCATCAGAATCCAAACAGTAATGGCGTGTAAACGTATGCACTGAACGCCAAGTAGCTGCTTTACATATCTCTGACATAGCCACATTCCTAAGGAGAGCTGTGGTAGAAGCTTTTCCACTCGTAGAATGAGCCCTAGGTCTACCTGATAAAGACTTGTGGGCTAGCTGATAAGCCAGTAATATACAAGACACTATCCACCTAGAAATGGATCTCTTGGATGCTGCCAAACCAGTATTTGTAGGACCATAGTTCACAAACAGACGGTCCGTCTGTCTCAAGGACTTTGTTTTATCTAAGTAAAATTTCAAAACCCTTTTTAGATCTAATGAATGTAAAGTCCGTTCTGCCGGACTTGAAGGGTTCGGAAAGAAAGTAGGCAATGTTATGGATTGGTTAATATGAAAATCCGACACCACCTTAGGAAGGAAAGCAGGAGGAGTCCTGAGCACCACTCTGTTTCCATGAAAAACTGTGTACGGTTCATTGCAACACAAAGCCTGGATTTCGCTCACCCTACGAGCAGAAGTGATGGCCACCAGGAACGCTACTTTCCAAGACAGGTGTTGCAAAGACGCTTTATGTATCGGCTCAAATGGGGGACCCATTAATTTAGTCAATACCACATTAAGCTCCCAAGGTGGAGACGGAGACCTGATTGGAGGATAAACCTTTCTTAACCCCTCCAGAAAATCCTTCACCACAGGCATTCGAAAGAAAGATATCTGTGTTGGCAATTTTCTATAAGCAGTTATTGCAGCAAGATGGACTTTGATGGAATTAAACGGCAAACCAGATTCAGCAAGGTAAAGAAGATAAGGCAAGACCACCTTTTCTTGACCATGAATAGGGTCCAGACCCTTACTCTGACACCAAAGGTAAAAGCGTTTCCACTTAAATCCGTAGGATTGTCTCGTAGAAGGCCGCTTTGCTTCCTTAAGGATGTTCATACACTCCGGATTCAGCTGTAAGTGCCCGTACTGGATGACTTCAGGAGCCATGCTGCCAAGCGCAGGGAGGGCAGATTGGGATGAAACACTTGCCCCTTCTGCTTGGACAGAAGATCCGGGCGACACGGCAATCTCCTGTACGGTGTTATTGACAACCGGAGGAGATCTGGGAACCACCACTGGCGTGGCCACTCTGGGCAAATCAGTATCATTCTGGAGTGAGTCTTGTACAGCCGATTGATCACTGCTGGTATCAACGGTGTCGGTGGAAAGGCGTACAGCAAATTTTTACACCAATCTATCAAAAGGGCATTCCCTTGAGACCCTTTCTGGTAGAACCTGGACGCGAAGACGGGGCATTTTGCGTTTGCCGCGTCTGCGAACAGATCTATGTCTGGTGTTCCCCAATCCTGGAAAATGCTGTGCGCGACGTCTTCGTTGAGAACCCAGTCGTGCGCTTCGACGAAGTCTCTGCTGAGGTCGTCCGCCTGTGTGTTGAGACTCCCCGGCAGGTGAATTGCTGTTATGGACAGGTCTCGCGCAAGTAACCAATGCCAGATGGTCTGGGCTTCTATGGAAAGAGTCCTGGATCTGGTACCCCCCCTGCTTGTTTAAGTAATACATTGTAGTTGTATTGTCTGTTTGCACCAGGAGGGACCGAGTCTGTAGCGATGGTGCCAGGGACTTGAGAGCAAGATGGACCGCTCTGAGTTCAAGAAGATTGATGTGATATCCTTTCTCAAAGTCTGACCATTGCCCTTGTACCTGCAGAGGGCCCATATGCGCCCCCCAGCCTTGGAGAGAAGCATCTGTTATCAGAGTCTGCGTTGGTGGGTCCTGATGAAAAGGGACTCCCTTCATCACGTGCACCTTCTTCATCCACCACCGGATGGAATCTTTTGCAGACTGTTGGAGATAAATCCGGTCCTCCCAGCATCCCGTCCTCTGTTTCCACTGATCTTCCAGACACTGTTGTAGAGGACGCATCTGCAAACGTGCGTTTGGCACGATGAAAATGCACGACGCCATTGAGCCCAGGAGAGAGGACACTTGCCGAACTGTCGGACATGCAGTTTGAAGGAGAAGTAGACACTTCGCTCTGATGGATGACCACCTCTCCTCCGAAGGACACACGTTTTCTACTTCTGTATCCAGCTGAGCACCCAGGTAGTGGATCTTCTGGGTGGGGTTCATTATCGACTTCTTGTAGTTGACTTGCAGACCCAACTTGTACATGAGCTGAAGACAAATCGACAGATGTTCCTCTAGAAGCGATGGGGATGAACTCTTCAGAAGCCAGTCGTCTAAGTACGGATATATGAAAATCCGACTCTTTCGAAGACAAGCCGCCACTACAGCCATACATTTTGAAAATGTCCTGGGAGCTGATCTCAGGCAAAAAGGAAGCACTGCGTACTGATAATGACGAGCCGCCACTTGAAACCTGAGGAATTTGCGATGTTTTCTGGATACCGGAATATGAAAATAAGCGTCCTTTAGATCGATGGAGCACATCCAATCCCCTTGGTGTAGTTGAGGGAAGATCTGGTGAAGAGCCAGCATTCGAAATCTCTCCTTCCGAATGAATTTGTTCAGTCGCCTCAAATCCAGAATGGGTCTGAACTCTGTGACTGGACCTTTTTTCTGCACAAGAAAGAATCGAGAGTACAGGCCTTGACCTCTCTGCTGGAAAGGAACTGGTTCTATGGCCTTCTTCAAGAGGACGTTCGCCTCCTGTTGCAAGCGCTTTATATTCCACTGTACCATCTTTAGAGGGCGCATGACAGGGGGTGCCTTCTTGAATCTCAAAAGGTACCCGTTCTGAATGACATCCAGCACCCATCTGTCCTTCGTGATCTGTTTCCACTCGTCCAGATAACGCACAATACTTCCTCCAACCGGAGTGGGACATGGTTGTAGAGGAAGCATCCATTCATTGTTTCTGAGGCTGCTTGGCAGCTGATGACTGCTGCCTATTTCCATTGCCTCTGCCCCGTCCAGGCCACCGCTGCTGGAATTGCGATCTTTGCTGATTCTGGCCTTGATTTTGCGAAGACCAATTCGTTTGTTGACTCCTTTGCTGAAAAGATCTCTTGTCATAGGGACGAAAAGTACCCCGACGTTTAAATTCTTTTTTCTTCTCAAGGCCTATGGCCTTAAGAGTGTCCAACTCCACCTTCATCTTAGACATCTCGTCGTCTGCATGAGATCCAAACAGAGTTGATCCATTAAAAGGTAAATTGACCATTTTCCTCTGTGCGTCCAGCTTTAGCCCCGTAAGGCGAAGCCAGGCTGTACGTCTTGCGCAAACACCGTGTGCATAGCCATGAGCAGACAAGTCAGCAGCATCAGCAGCCGCGCTAATGCTCTGGTTAGCCACCAACCCTCCTTCCTCCACTATTTCCAGGAAGTCTTTCTGATCCTCTTTAGGGAGTTTATCTGCAAAACGAGCCACTGAGTCCCAGAGCAGACGGTCATAGCGGCCCAATAGAGCAGCCGCACTGGCACTCGCATGACCGATCCTGAGGTATTGCACATCCTTCGCCCCAAGGAATCCATACTCTTACTGTCCTTTTCAGGTGGAGCAGAAGAGGTAGATGCTGCCGAATGCGCCTTTCTGACTGCTGCTACAATCAGGGAGTCTGGTGGTGGGTCAGACCGCAAAAACATTGGGTCTTCCTCTGGAGCCTTGTATTTCTTCGCAATCCTAGAAGGACCTGAACCCACCGTGGCCGGAGTTAGGAATGTCCTCATTGCTGGTTCAATCAATCCGGGCACTAACGGTAGGAGAGGCCTGCCAGTCGTCTTGTGATGCAAGGTTTCGAAGATGACCGACGTTGCTACCTGGGGAACTGCCATTTTGATGCTGAATTTACTCGCTCCACGACATAATACATCATTAAATGTGCTTAAATCGTCTACTGGAGACACTCTGGAAGGAGGAGTAGAAGATATAGTCGGAGAATAGTCTCTATATGAAGATCTTGAAGAGGACGAAGACGATGTAGAAGATGGAGTAGGAGTTCTACGTCTTCTTTGAGGAGTTGCCGATCGCTGCCTCCTACGCTCCCCTGAACGAGATATCTCTCTCACTAAGGATCTTGAGCGTGATCTTCTATGCAGTTCCGTCCGAGGGACCGGAGCTCTCTCCCCCATTATCGGACGCATCTTCCAATGCCTTAAACTTTCCAACCACCTTGGTGACAAGTTAATAGGCCGCTCTGTATGCTCAGGTGAAGCTTCAGGTGACACCTGCACAATATTCAGCTCTGCGGAAGACTTAGAAGCTCTCGACGCTGCACTGTGTTCAGAGACCAATGAACCAGACGGGGTCCGCTGTCTGGGCACCAACTGTCTGTCATCTGACACCTGCCCTGAGATTGAGCCCGAATGAGCCACCACAGAAGAGTCCTGGTGCACTATCCCTTGCCCCACTGCAGATCTGTTGTCTTGCTGATCATGCGGGGAACCTTCCACTCTAGGTTCGGAACTTATTTCTGACCTCGACAAAGACCTAATTGAGGTCCGGGAGGCTGGTCTTGATAGTCTCGACTCCGACCTATGATCAGGTGGGGGAGACCTAGACACTCCATGCTTCGAGCCCGAAGCATGCTTCGACGTCGACTTACGTCGCGATGGAGACCTTGACCTTCTCTTTTTAGGTCTCGACGTCGAATCCTTCGACGTCATCCTTTCTCTCGACGTCGATCTTTTCCTCGACGACGTATGTCTCCCTCTCGACGTCGACCGATGACTCTTCCTCGACGGCGACCCTTTATCCTTCGACGTCGACCCTTTATCCTTCGACGCCGAACCTTTTTCCTTTGACGTCGAACCTTTTTCCTTCGACGTCGACACACGATCCTTCGACGTCGACCTCATACGATCCTTCGACGTCGAGCGTTGCACGCCCGACGTCGTCCTCACTGCAATCGACACCAATTGCCTCGACGTCGACAAGGATTTCGACGGCGACTGCCTCACCGGCGATGTCCTCGACGTCGATGGAGCTCTCTTCGACGTCGACCTGGTTCTCGACGTCGAGCGCACCTTTTTTGACGGTGACGCTCCCTGGAGGCGATGCTTCTTAGTTCTACCTTCTGGAGACGCTGATCTTCGACGTTTGGGCTGAGAAGATGGCTTGGCAGATGATAATAGGCCTTTAGAACTCTTCTCACCACGGTTTTCTCTCTCCAGAAGGCCCAGCAACCTCATTTTCTCTCTTTCTTTTAAAGTTCTATTTGAAAGGTTGAGGCAGTGATAACATTCGTCCACCTTATGAGAAGCTGGAAGACACACCACACAAAAAGAGTGTGGGTCAGTTTTCGACATCTTCTTCCCACAGGAAGGACATTTGTAAAATAAAGGTGGCATTCTGACTAAAAAACACCAACAGCTTAGTCAGAAAAGGGTAACAACCCACCACCAAAGTTATATGTTGTCAAGAAAAGGCAAGAAAAACCAATTTCTGACAGAAAATACTTCAAAAGAGCAGAGCTCAAGTTCCAGGTTCCTCACAGAACAAGCCGGAAAAAAGAACTCACCTAACTGTCACCTGTGGGGCATGATGGGAACAGAGTTCTCCTGGAGGCCTTAAAGGCAAAGTGTGCAGATTCTCTGGGGCCTTAAAGGCAGGGTGCCAGTCTGATTTTCTGTACACAGACATTTTTTCATATGCAGCCCTTTTAGGCTAATAACTGTTTACTACAGGTTCTTTGATGAAAATAAAAGGTTTTTCATGGCTATGAAATGCATTTTAGGCTCATGCCTGTTTATTGCATTTATATACAACATATTTTCATGCTTCAGAACGTGTAAGGTTTGGTTTGATTAGCCTATGTGTTAAGGTTAGGCTGCATATTATGGTTATTATACATGTATATGTGTATAATTACTTAGTACTTTGTACTTTTGGTTATATTTACACATATATATGTATATTGTTTATATGTACAGGGTCCCCGCTCATGGGCGGAGATAATTCAGTGCTTATGACTATTAATGAGTATCCCCTGGAAGAGAAGTGAGTTATCAGCTTTTAGGTACTCGACTGGTAGAGTTAGGGAAAGGTACAGTAGTTACACCCTCAGCGGAACAGGGGCAGCTGGGTGCAGAAAGAGTAGGCCCAATGCAATCCAACGGAGGGTAGGGGGCCTTTGGTTGGTGGCTGCAAGCAAGCACGCCACTCTACTGTGGGAGCTGGGCTCCTTGTCACTTACTCAGGGCAAGTGGGGAAGTAGAGTTGGGTAATTGTTGCACTTCCATCGGCACTCGGGCGGCTGGGTGCAGGGTGCTTTTGAGCCGTCAGGCGCTCAATGTTATCCAATGGGAAAGTTAAATAGTGAACAAAGGCTGCAGACTCGGGGACGGAGATTCTTCAGGTGCGACCACCACTTCGAGAAGTAAGTTGGGATCTTGAAGAAGAGGTAGGTACCCCAAAGGAAGGCACAGGGGGCCGCAGGGCGCCGGGGTATCTTTGGTGTCGGGAAATCTTACCCTCAGCTGGTCGCGGTTGGAGGGGTCCCTGGTTCTGAGGCTGCAGGCGTCGTCTGGTTCATCGAGGAGGGTCTTTGGGCACTGGACTTTGGGTCACAGTCACCGTGGGGACGTCCTTGTGGTCTTGGGTCACTCAGGCACAGGCTGGGCTTGGCGGGTGCAGAGTGGGCTGCATTCGCGGTTCCTGGCTGGAACCAGGGGTATTGCTGTTTGAGCAGTACCACTGCTCGTGGGAGTCCCAGTCTTTTGGAAGGTTCAAGGCAGGCAGGTGCTCCAGGGTTTTTAAGGTTGCTTTCCGCAGGAGACGCCGGAGTTTCGCAGGAGCAGGTTCAAGGATCAAAATACCTGTAGGGTTCTGAGGCCAAGTCAGTGGGCGTCGTCCTTTTGTTAGCAGCTGCACGGCAGGTAGTCTTGTTTCTTGTTGCAATCGGGATCGGAGGAAGGAAGGTTCAAGGTGCCCCTAAATACTAAATTATGGGTCATTACAGGTAGGGCAAGGGCAGAGACCAATGGGTCCCTGTCCTGGGGTGGGTACACCCCCTAGCCTGCTCCTCTCCTGTGGGAGGGGGGCAGGAGCCTATCTGTGCTGGGCAGGGCTCCCAATCTTCAAGACGGCGGGAGCCCGGTGTCATGCTTCACCTCGCCTCTCCCACCTGAGGGGTGGAGTTGGCACCGGCTGGCACACACCCCTTCCTTAGGTAGGGTTTCCCACCAGAGTGGGGGTCAGAACTGGTGGGGGCCAGTTGCTGAGTACAGCAAGTGGTCTGGAGAAGCTCACAAAGGCGGAATGCCTTTGAAGCTTCCACTGCCCATCCTGGGGGAGGAGGCTTGGCACCTCGTCCCAGGATGTGCATTGTTGCAGGTCCAGGAGAGCAGGGGCTCTCCACACAGGGGTCCAGCAACATGTCTGCTGTGTGGCAGCCTCTCAGACAAGACATGGATTGTAGGTTAGGTTTATGGGGTCATCTCTAAGATGCCCTCTGTAGTGCATTTCACATTAAATCCCACACTGGCATCAGTGTGGGTTCAAATTGCTGGGAAGTTTTATATCAAACTTGTCAGTCTTCAGTGTAGCCATTAAGGTGCTGTGGAGTTCGTAATGACTGTGAGAAGGTGGCCTGATATGCAGTGCTCACTATTCTAGTGAACACTATGTATCAGTCCAGCAACCCTTATTGATGATTGGTTGTAAGTCAACCTTATAGACCAGCTATCCTAGTAGCGTGGATACGAGCAGTCTAAGGCTAAAGACTCGAGAGGGCGTGTTAAGCCAGCTGTTATACCACACATATACCCCTTGAATACCAAGTGAAAGGACACCACACAAGTGTTATGAAAATAAACAGTTATTTATTTAAAGATCACAACAGCCCTGTACTCTTTATGAGGACAGGGTACTAAGCACAAACCAAAACTCTTACAAAAATACTTAAGTTAGCACAGTATACACAAATGCCCGAGGGGCACGGAAAACCATATACTCTGAAAGTGGAATGCGGAATTCCTAGCAGGTAAGTACAGTACTAATAGCTTTTGGAATCGCTGGGACTTGACTAGGGAATCGTTAGATTACTTCTAGGAGGCCTAGGGGACTCGGGTGCAGTGTGTGCACTCTCACGCGAGATGCGGGACAAAAGTCTATGGTAGCTAGGAAATAGAAAGTTAGTGTTCTCGGGCGAACCCGACCTGGTAGGGAGAAAACGAAAGTAGATTCTGACCCTTGGATAGTGAGGCTATGCTGGGGCACCGAAATGCCGAAGTTACCTAGCCCAGGGGCTGCAGCTGCATAGGTCTGAAAAGACGTCGGGAATCCTCGTAGACGGACCAGGAGCCGGAAGAAAAGATGCTGGCCGGTGACCAGTGAAGAAAGTTCAGTTGGATCCAAGCCTGGATCTCGAAGATAGATGACACCTGAAAGCAGAGGGGACCAAGTTCGAGACTACTAGCCAGTAGTCAGTGGGCACCGGATGGTAGCCACCTCGACAAGGTGAGTGGGTGACGCTTGACTCGAAGATCTCACGGACCAGGAGGCGTTGTCGGCGACCAGGATGGAGGATCGAGCTGTCCCACGAAGATGGAAGCTGTCGGCGTCGCTGGACCCAGGATTGGGCAACAAAGCCTTGGCAAATTCAAGCCCACGCGGTGGACCTAAAATGGCGTCTGGAGTGGACCAGGAGGGTCCGGGGTGCCTCTTTTGAAAAAGGAAGCAAGGGCCAGCCTGGAGCAACCAGACCAGCAGTCGTGAAGTCGTTGGGCGTCGTTCAGAAGGCCACAAGCCAGCCGGCTAGTAGCCAAACAACGCGGTGCACAGCAAACAGCAGAAGGGCCCCACGCAGATCGTGGAGATGCAGGGAGGCTGATCTTGGGTGCTGGAGCTGCGCAGGGTCGGGGCTTCTCGGACCCCAAAGCACTCACCAGTGGAGGACACGGTGGGCTTGCAGTAAAGATGTCGTGCAGTCTTGGCGATCGTCGGTCCCTTGAGGTCTCGTCGCACTCACGGTTCTCAGCTTGGCTGTAGAGGTGAGTAGAGGTCAGAGGTGCCAGGGAAGCCGGGTCTCGTCGAGCTGGGTCGTCGGATTCGTGATGAAGGACTCGCAGCAGACCGCAGTGTTCTTTAGGATGGTGCCCGCTTGATGCAGGGTGACTACTCCTTAGCCACAAGGGAGAATCTTGAAGAAGAAATCGTGAAGTCCTTTCGAAGAAAGTGGTATCTTGATTCCAAAGATGATCTAATTTTAACAGGGGGCCCGCTCCTATCTTTATACTAAAAAAGGGGGCTGACCCGGTGACTAGGTCCTGCCTATGGGTGGGACTAGGTGGGGGGTGGTTACACCCCTCAGCCATGCTGGACTTCCCCAGGCCAGGGGCTGGTGTGCCCCTGGAACTGGTTCAGACCGGCCTATGCGTAGTGAGCACCGGGGTGCCACTCAGCAGTCACCTTCCTGTAAAGCCCTGCCTACCCAGGATACACAAAACCATGTCTGGGACGGTGCTAGCACCGCCCCTGACAGGAAACCCTTTGTCCAGGCTCCCCTCGCTGGAAGGACTCCCAGCTGCAGGGGGTCAGACTTGTGTCTGTGGTGGCAGCATCCATTTTGTGGAGCTGAGGCTTCAGTTAACTTTAACCGGGGTTCACAGTTACATACATGTCGTGTCCCTCTAGAAGGGTGGAATGCTAACCCCGTCGCCAGAATTGGCGAGGGGTTAGTATTCCAATTCGTATGACACCTTACTCGACATGTTTTGATAAAGCAATACCAAAGATAGCATTTAACCGCGAGGATTATAATGCACTTAAGAGTATATGGTATGCGATATCATGGAACAGCTATTAGGACTTGATTCCGCAAGCTGCAGACAGGCTCAGCTCATGCCAGAGCACCATCTCACACGATTCCAAGCACTCTGCCTTCAGGATTGTCAAGGCCTGCCATAGGAGTGACTGATAGGAATCTGTGTGTCCATTTTAGGGTTAGGTATAGGTATACTACACCTACAGCAAAGGGTGATTACACGACTTTGCCCCAGCTGTCATGCAGCCAGTTGTGTCAAATTTAGGAGGCCAGCCAGGGGTGGCATAATACATGCTGCAGCCCCTGGCAGCCCTGGGTACACCCATGCCCTGAGTTACAGGGTCTGATAGGGTGGCCTAGTACCAATGGGTAGATGCACCTAGGGTACATGAGGTAATTTAGAAAGAGAACAGCCAGGCTGTGGGTCTGATTGGCAGGCCCACAGCCAGAGAAAGTCGTAAACCAGTGAAACAAAAGCAAAAAATCTGGGTGATCATAGGATTGCAGACCCTACTCTCCTACAATGACAACCTCCCAGCACCATATACTCTTAATGGCATCACTGCACTTAGTGCCCAGGAATGGCCCTGGGTACTGTAGGGGCACAGGGCTCATGCACCTGTGCCAACACCATTGACCACTGGCATAGGGCACACAGCTAGAGGGGTGGCTGATGTACGCCAGGGCAGTGGGTTTTGTGGGCACGGCACACAGGGATGTGTGCCATGTCGACTCTTTGTTTAGTTCTGTACTTAAGACACTCAGCTTGTAAAGGCAGTGTGTGGGTGGCAGGGTACAGGGCCCCTAAGGGTGGCACAATAAATGCTGCAGCCCTTAGGGGTCTTCTCTGGTCACCATGCCCTGAGAACCTAGGGTCCCATTTAGTAGGGGCTGACAGGTGGCCAGCGATGCCAATTGGGTTTTAGTTTCAACACAGTTTTAGGGAATTAACACAAGCCCTGGGCACCTGGTTGGCAGGAGCCCAGGGCACACACAGTCAAAGCACATCAGCAATTCAGCAAAAAGTGGGGGCATACCTATGCAAGAAAGATGGCAATTTCTCACAGAAAGGAAGTGCTGGAAGCCTGCCACTAAAGAAGTGCATCTTAATGATCGGAGTCATCCGAATTGTGTCGTTGAATGACCTTGTTACTTGAAGCCATTGGGTGTCCAACTGTTCTTGAAATGGCCTCATCCTTAGACTAGCATGAGGTACCATGAGAACGGCGGAAGACATCATTCTGAGAAAAGATTTGAGGAGACGGACAGAAGCAAACTTTCTTTTGTAGAGCTAGTGAGCCAGAGATAGAATGGCATTCCGTCTCTGTTGCATTGAGGGCGTCCAGTGTTGCTCCTAGAAACGTTAACCAATGAGAAGGAGCTAGAGTGGATTTTTGACAATTGACGGTCGCCTCTAGAGAGAGGAAGAGCTGTAGGCAGAATGAAATGACTTCTGAAGCTTGATGAAGAGAAGGAGCTTTCACCAACCAATCAGAGATATGGGAATGATCTGTAGGCCTTTCATCTTAGATATGCTGCCACAGGAGCTAGGCACTTGGTGAGAAACCCGGGGAGCTGAACAAAGGCTGAAGGGAAGTACCTTGAATTGATAATGCGCACCTGCCACAGAGAAACGTAGACATTTTAGAAGATTGGGGTGGATAGGGATATGGAAATAGGAGTCTTCCAAATCTAGGCTTGCTAAAAAAAAATCTGAATGGTTCAGAAGCTGCAATATCTCCTGGAGAGTAACCATGCGAAAGAATTTCTTCAGCAGGTATTTGTTGAGTTTTCTGAGGTCTACATTGGGACGCCATTACTCAGAGCATGGTACACATTCTTTTGCTCCTTTTTGAAGCATTAGTAAAGCCTCCTTGTTTAGCAATTGAAGATAGGGTGGTATTGATTTCTGAAGCAGGTGAGGAAGTGGCGTTGAGGTAAACTCTAGGGTATGGCCATATATGATTAGATCCAGGACCAATTTGTCAGTTAATTTCTGCCATTGATGTAGGCAATGAGAAAGGGGAATATTCTTTAGTGAATGAGACAAGGGAAGAGCTGCAGGCGGAGTCACTGCTTCCTGGCAGAATCCCTGGGTTGAACTTGTTGCTTCCGTCTAGATTGTCTGGAATAGGCAGCTTGTGGTGGTGCATGGTATTACTGCTGTTGTTAGTAGGAAGGTCAGAAAGAGGTCTAAGTCTGAGGCTGGTATCTCTGGTAACCTCCTCAAAAATAGGTTCCTCTGACACGGACACGTGCTCCACGAAAGGGGGTCTTTCTATATTGGAGCGTTTCCAGAGCCTTAGCTGTGTCTGTGTTTGTTTTGATGGACTGCAAAGCGTCATTAATATGTTTGCCAAAGAGTGTTTCACCATCAAATGGCATGTCCAAAATTTTGCTTTGCACCTCAGGGCGGACATGGTTGCTTTTAGCAAACCTTGGCGTCTGACAGAAGCTCTAGCAAGCTGAAGAAAGGCCAAGGAAGCAATGTCCATAGAAGCATCAATGATTTCAGATGCAGATTCTTCCCCCCCTCTAGCAGGATCTTCTTGCTTTCATCCTCTTATCCTCTGGAAGGAGATCTAAGAAATGAGCCATGTCCGATTACATTTTTCGAACGTACCTGGCTAAAATAGCTAAAGAGTGGTCAACGCCAACAGTAGCACCCGAGTGGTTGTGAATAGTTTGCCAATATTATCTAAGCGCCTTCCTTCTCTGTCAGGAGGAGCAGTAATGGGCGCTAGAGGGTCCCTTGATCTCCGTTGGGCAGCCTGCAAGATAACAGAGTCAGGATTAGGATGTCCTACTAGACAAGCTCGAGCATCATCCAGAGCTTTATACTTTTTGTCAATCTGGGTAGGACAGAGATAACTGTGGCGGTTGCCCTCATTACTTTTACACCTTCTCAAATTTGATCTACAATAGGTATAGGTTAAACAGATTTTCGGATAGATCTTTGCAATCGTGGAGAAAGTAATCTGATTGCTTGACCGTTAAAGACAGTTGAAAACATGAAGCTGCTCTTTCTATAAGTGCGTGAAAGCCACCAATATCCTCTGGTGGAGACAGTACAGGTTGCGGAGAAGGAGACGCAGGTGTTGAAATAATTTAGTCTTCCCATTCATCTCTTGTTTTCCATCTTTTTGAGGTGGACTGTCCTCAATTTGTCCTTCATCGCAAGTGTCCTGATGTTGCGGCAAAACAGTATCTCCCGCAGGGGAGGGCGTAGACAAAGGTACAGAGGTATGTGGTGGAGAAGTGGCAGGCGGTGGTGGCTGTGGAGGTGGAGGAACAGCTGCTGAAGGAAAGCATGTGCGATAGTCATGCAACAAATCCTGAAGGTCCTGTACCAGAGTAACAGGAAGGACATGTTTAAGTACCCCTTTCAACATAGGTAGTGTTTTAGCCGTTCTTTCTGATGTGGCAAAAGTGTCAGAGGAAATCTTCCTCCACAGGGTCTGCATGCATGTCCACATTGTGATGTAGGGCTGCCCTTTCTATTAATGAATTTAAAGCAGCTGTGTCCTCTGTAGGAGAAGGCCTAGCAGGGTATGCAGGTGCATCAGGAATGGGTTGAGAGTCACCAGGATGTACTAGGTCAGCCCATGGTTGATTGTGACTTCTTGGTCAGTGTCTACTGGGTAGTTGTATTCCTGATCATATTCCTAATCCACCTCTTCATCTGATTGTATGGGTGTGTATGAGTATTGGGCAGGCCTAGTTGGCTGAAGAGGCTCAAATAGAATAGGTGAGGTAGAACTGTCCCATTTCTTTTTGAGTGGTATAGTGTAAGTCTCTCTCAGTCTCTGGACTGATTTTCCTCTTGTAGAGAGTGACTTTCCCAGAGTTTGGGTCGATGTAAAGTTTTGACTGTTCAACTGATTCAGGGTTCTGGATGTAAGACTTCCTGTTCAGCAGTTGTGATTGTTTTGGTTAATGTCTTTTGCTTAGCTTGTTTTGGTTCGATGCCGCTTTTTGGGTCGGCCACCCTTGTCTTCGAGGAAGGTGGGAGGCCAAACGTAATCAGTCCGATGTTTTTTTGTGGCACTGCAGTTTGTTTCTGTAGTGTTTGTGTCTTTGGAGCCGGAGATTTACCTGCGTCACCCGTTTTCTCCGGTTCGATTATGGCCTTGTGTCTATTTCAGAACCGATTGTTTCGGATCGACGCCCTTTGGTGTTCGTTCGATGGCCTTTTTTGGCTCGACTTTCTTGGTCTTGATTGTTTTCTTTATCGGAGCCAATGGTTTGTCGCCTTTTAGTTTGGGGTCGACTATTTTCTTTGGATCGAGTCTTTTTTGTGTTGTCGGCCGTTAACGCCAATGTTTTCGCTTCAACGGCGTTTGTTTTGTATTTGATATAGGGCTGCTGGTTTTTGTCTCGACGACCCTTGTATTCGACGCCGATGGTTCAATATAGTTCGGCCCAAAGACTGTATTGTCGACGATTTTCTTTGGTGTCGACTCCGATGGATCGACATAGTGTGGTCCGAAGACCGTTTAGTCTATCAGTTTCGGTTTCGTTTTGTGTTCCACCATTTTTGGTTTCGATATCACCAATTTCGGAGTACGTTGATCCGATGGCTCTTTGTGAATATTCTTAGCCGGGCTGTATTGCGGGGCTATAGAATGTCTTTCAAAATCTTGGCTAAGGCCTTTTGGCGATGCCTCGACCTGAGCCTGTGGAACCATAGAGGTAAAGGTATAGGCCCCCGTACTCACGGTTGGGCCCGGTTCATCACTGGAGTCGTCCTCTACGGCTCCCATCCCTTGTTCATCGTCCCCTACCTCGACGATGTCTTCTTAGTCTTCGATGTAGTAGTCGGAGTCATGTTCAGATTGTTGATCCGACAGTTGTTGGTATTCTTCATCCTCGACAAGATCATCTTCGTCGCCGAAGATATTGTCTGGTTCTGGCGCTTGTCTTTGCATGATTAGTCTAGCGGCCCGTCGAGTTCGAAGTGTCTTTTTGGATCGAAATTGGGCACAAGGTAGGCATTCGGATTCATTATGTTCTGGAGATAAACACTTGTTACAAACGGGGTGTTTGTCGATATGTGGGTATTTAGAGTTACAAAGAGTACATCTTTTAAATGGACTCCGTTCCATCGACGACTGGTCGTGTGGCGCCGAGAAGGCCCGTGGCCCGATTAGACGTCTCAAGCCGATTAGAGTTAGTAAAGATGCTGTCGGCACCGATTCGAGACAATACCGACAATACCGAAGTCCTTTTGGCCTCTAGAAAGTAAAGTTTTGATTCCGAACTTCGAGTAAAGGAAAGTACATCCGAACCCAATGGCGGAAAAAAACAATCTAAGGATGGAGAGGATGCCCATGCGCACTGTAGTCCAGAGGAGGAGCAACCCATCTCGTGATACTTCGAAGACTCTTCCAGGACAACCATGTGCAATCATCCGGACCCAACACTAAGCGGCGATCTATGCACAGATATGAATTCAGCAGCCCACATGCCTCGAACATGTATTTTCTATATGCTCCGGGATCCCGCACAACACATCTCACACAATGAATTTATGGACCTGGTCAAAGCAAGCAGGCCTGCCAGCAGCCCTTCTGACCCCTGTCCGCCACAAACTTTCAAGAAAATTCTTTTAACAACCTCTGCTGCCATTCCAGTAAGAAGAATCATCAACGATTCCTTAACTGCTGGAATATTTCCAGAAGAACTCAAAAAGTCATACATACGCCCTCTACTGAAGAAAACAAACTTGGATACGCTGAACCCTGCTAACTACAGACCCATTACAAATGGACCTTTCCTGGGCAAACTGATAGAAAGAACAGTGTTCACCCAGATATCACAATTCATTGAAGAGAATGACATAATTTCACAGTTCCAAACAGGATTCCGTCCGGGAAGAGGCACTGAATCTGCCCTCCTTGCCATCTGGGATGACCTAAAGAATACAGTTGACCACAACAGGGTTGCTGCGCTACTTCTCTTCGACCGCTCAGCTGCCTCTGACACGGTTGACCATGACACTCTGAAACAAAGACTTTATGAAGCGCCAGCATAGAGGGAATTGCTCTAGACTGGATCGCGTCCTACCTTTCAAACGGTACTAATGTCATCCATTCCCCACCTTTCTAGTCCAAACCGTACTCAACAAAAGCAGGGGTCCCTCAGGGTTCTATCATCTCGACCATGCTTTTCAACATCTACATGAAGTCATTACCAGAACTGATCAATAAATTTCACCTCACGTGCTATAACTATGCAGATGACACACAAATACTCCTTCAACTGGAATGCCTCAAAGACATTGGAAAATCACCAATTTTCAGCTGTCTCAGAGCCGTGCATCAGTGGATGACTTGGAGCCATCTCAAATTGAATGGTTCAAAAACTGAAATACTCATGTGTGGCGATTGGAAACATTACAACACGCTTGCCGCATGGCCCGATGAACTGGGATCACTGCCTAAAATAGCGAAGGAAGTAAGAAACCTCAGAATGACCATGGACTCCAAGCTGTCGATGAATGCCCAAGTGGATAAACTAGCAAGATCAAGCTTTGCTACTATAAAAACGCTGCAACGAAGTTTCCCTCATTTGGGATTTCCACACAAGGTCCAAGCTACCATCTCCCTCGTTCTGTCCAAACTTGATTACGTCAAATAGCCTCTACCATGGATCACCTTTAACTAACATGAAGACTACAACGGATTCAGAACTCGGCTGCCAGACTACTCTTGCATATCAAACCGCGAGACCACATCTCCCCTGCCTTGAAATCCCTGCATTGGCTACCGGTTGGCAGAAGATCCACGTTCAAGCTGCTTTGTATCACCCACAAAGCAATACGTGGAATAGGACCACTCCTCATCAGGAATAAAATCACCAAACACATTCAACAAAGGAACCTCCGCTCTAAAGGAGTATCTTGCCTCAAAATCCTACTATACAAGAAAAAAACCATGGGTGGCACATCCTTCTCTGTTCAAGCAGCCAAACTATGGAACTCTTTACCCCCCAACATAAGGTCCACCGACAACCACCTTATCTTCAGAAAACTACTCAAGATTTGGCTCTTCCCCACATAAGCACCATACGCAAACTGAAATTTACAGCAAATCCATCTGTATATAAGCATTGTTAACACTATAGATATGTACCTATCTTTGTGTATTACTCTGTATAAACATGCAAAATAATATGTTAAGAGAAAAAATAATAAATAAATAAAAATCATCTTTGGTCCACATGTACATACTTTGTGCATCTATGTAACTTCCATGCACTTGGATCTGTGTGTCTGTTACTTTTCTCCTGAAAAAGCATATCCAATGCACTACCCCATTTCTCATCCTGTACCTCTATCAATATCTTTAATCTACATATACGTACCTCCTTTATGTATCTATATACTTTAAATGTACTTATGGATCTATATATTTATCACTTTCTTCTAATTTAGCATTTCCAATGCACTGCCCTATTTCTCAGCCTATACTTCGCTCAATATATCTTCTAGCCCAACCTTTTGACTCATCTCAAACTTCTTTCTACTACTCCTTCCTATGCACTACCCTATCTCATCCTATACATCTATCAATAGACCCTCTACGTCCACTCTCTCATCTATCCCAAACCCCATACCACTACTATGATCGCCAAAATAACCCTTTCAAGACTCTCTCCTACTCTACCCCTCATTGCATCATCTGACACCTCTTTTTACTATACTGATCCCCTAAAACAAACCTTTCTAAACTCTTCCCCGATTCCCCCCTCCAAAACTCCTTTTTACTCATCCAAAAGCCTCTTCCTTCTGCTAAAACCTAAAAAAAACTAAAAAAACTTCACTCTTTTCTTCCTCCACTATCTTTTTCAATCAAAATTAACAGACTAACATGTTCACTTCTCAAATTCCATATTCAACTATACTAATATACTACCCAAATAACTGAATAACATATCCACTACTCAAATTACTCCATATTTATACCATACTAATTTTCAACACTAATCCTTTATGGGTTTCAGAGTGGCGTGCTTCTCGCCAGAAAAGCGCCTCAACACCCATCAGGGGTAACCAGTGCTACTTGAATGCTAATCTTTCTTTCCCTGTTATTTCTCTGCTATCCTTTTCACTCCAAGTAACTGACTAATATCCACCACTGAAATTACTTCATATTTCACCATATTAATTCACCACTAATCCTTTATAGGCTTCCTGAATAGTATGCATCAACAAGCGCTATATAAATACAAACCTTTGTCCTCCTCTATCCTTCTGCTATCATTCTAAATCCAAATACCCGACTAACCTATCCACCCCTTAAAATGTACTTGCATGTTTCACTATACTAATTCAACACTAATCCTTTATGTGTTCCGGAATAGCGTGCTACTCGCCGAAAAAGAGCTTTGATGCCTCGTCAGGGGTAGTAAGCGCTATATAAATGCAATTACAATACAATAGATTAGGACTATTGATGATTATCCCCTGGATGAGAATTAAGGCTTTATCAGAGGACAGTGTTAAGCATTTGCTGTACACACAATCAGCAAATGATTTCACACAAAGACTTCACTTCAGACCAATTGTTTTTGTATATAAACATTCTTTAAGTTATTTTATTTCCTAGAAGCAAGCAAGCCTGGCACAGGTAAGCAATAAATACTTTACAGTAGTAATGCAGTTTGTAAATAGTTTGATTTGTAAATGCCCTCTGATTTGGCTAACAATATTGTTTCAGAGAAATGCAATGCTTTGTGAATACAGTACACAGAATTAAAAGGGCTTTTCAGTAAAATACAAGGTAATTCACTTTTTAGATGACTTTTCTTACACAGTGTACTATACCTTGATACTACACTGAGACATTTCCTGTATACAGTTAAGTAAAAGCGTTCTTGTTAAATAGTACAATTTTAAAGAATTTCTTTAGGTTTTCAAACACCACACTTAAAAACTTCTCCAAGAAAAACAGTCAATTTTATCATATGGAGGAAAGGAATATGCTACTTACCAGTATGCATCTGTTCTTGGCATGTAGGGCTGCTGACATTCATATCTGTGCATAGATCGCCGCCTAGTGTTGGGTCCGAATGATTGCACATTGTTGTCCTGGAAGAGTCTTCGAAGTATCACGAGATAGGTGGCTCCTCCCTCGGACTACATTGCGCATGAGCATCCTCTCCATCCCCAGAATGTTTTTCGCCATTGTGGCAGAGATGGAGTATAGTACAGTAAGAGATGTCCATGCAAAGAATGAATGCTGCAGCTGCGACAGGCACCGGAGAGGCGGGTGGGCGATATGAATGTCAGCAGCCCTACATGTCAAGAACAGATGCATACTGGTAAGTAGCATATTACGTTCGAGGCATGTGGGCTGCTGAATTCATATCTGTGCATAGAATGTATAGCAGTATCTCCCTTAGTGGTGGCTACCTGTGTCAGCTGCAGCAGTCTGGAAAAGAGTTTTGAGAACAGCCTGTCCTACAGCAGCTTGCTGTTTTGAATGTACATCTACACAATAGTGTTTTGTAAATGTATGTGTGGTTGACCATGTGGCTGCTCTGCAAATTTCATGTAAAGGAATATTTCCTAGGAAAGCAATGGATGCCCCAAGCTTGCGTGTGGAATAGGGTCTAGGGGGGACTGTTAAGGTGCGCTTTGCCTTTATATAACATATTTGTATGCACTTAACTATCCATCTGGCTATACCTGATTTTGAGATAGGGTTACCCTTGTGTTGTGGTGAGAAGGCAACAAACAATTGTTTTGTCTTTCGAAATGTTTTGGTTCTGTCTATGTAATATAGCAGAGCTCTTTTGACATCAAGGCCCTCTCAGCTACTGTTTGTGGGTTCTGAAAGAACACTGGAAGTTCTATAGTTTGATTTATAAGGAAACGGGATACCACCTTTGGCATGAACTTAGGGTTTGTTCTGAGAACTACTCTATTTGCATGTATTTGAATGAATGGCTCTTGAATAGTTAGGGCTTGCAGCTCACTAACTCTTCGAAGCGAAGTAATGGCAATAAGGAAAGCCACTTTCCAAGTAAGAAATTGTAGTTCGAAATGAGTGCAGTGGTTCAAAGGGTGGTCCCATTAGTCTGGTTAAAACAACGTTTAGATTCCAGACTGGTGATGGTGGGTGTCTTGGAGGAATTACGCGTTTAAGTCCTTCCATAAACGCTTTAATCGCTGGCACCCTGAATAGTGAAAGGTGGTGCCTGTTTTGCAAATATGCTGCTAACGCAGCTAGGTGTATTCTGATGGAAGAAAAGGCTAAATTGCATCGTTGCAGGTGCAATAGGTAGCAAATGATGTTTTGAGTGGAAGCATCAAGCGGGTTAATGTCATAGTTATTAAAGTAAATGACGAAACGTTTCCACTTTGCTGCATAGCATGCTCTGGTATTGGGTCTCCTTGCCTCTTTGATAATATTCATGCAGTCTGGAGGCAAGTTGAGGTACCCAAATTCTCGGATTTTAGGAGCCAGATCGCTAGGTTCAGCTGTTGGATATCTGGGTGTTGGATTTCGCCATGGTTCTGCGTTAGAAGACTGGGTGTTAGTCGCAGTCTTTGATGAGGCACCACTGACAGTTCTAAGAACGTCGTGTACCATGGTTGACTCGCCCACGTGGGAGCAACCAGGATTAGCGTCAGCATATGTTGGCGCATTTTGCGTGCCACCAGCGGTATTAGTGGAGCTGGGGGAAAATCGTACGCAAATTTGCCTGACCAGTTCATCCATATCGCATTGCCTTGCGACTGCAGTTGTGGGAACCTGGTGGCAAAATACTGGCATTTTGCCTTTTCGCTTGTGGCACACAGATCTATTTCCGGATGTCCCCACTTCCGGAAGAATGGTTGGAGCACTTTGGGGTGAATTTCCCATTCGTGCATCTGTTGGCTGTGCCTGCTTAGGAGGTCGGCCACTTGGTTGTCCTTGCCTGGGAGGTGTTCTGCCATGAGAAAGATGTTCCTCTGAATGGCCCATTTCCACATCGCTTGAGCTAGGTGCGACAGCTGTGGCGAGTGTGTTCCTCCCTGTTTCTGAATGTAATACATAGCTGTCATGTTGTCCGTCCGGATCAACACAGTTTTGTTGCGTAAGTTTCGCAAAAGCTTTTAGGGCTAGAAAGATGGCCATCAATTCTAGGAGATTGATATGCATTTTCTTTTGCTGTATAGTCCAGAGTCCCTGCACCGTGTAGTGTAGGACATGGGCTTCACATCCTAGTAGGGATGCGTCCGTTGTTAACACTATTTGTGGGACAGGCTCTTGGAACAGTCGACCGTTGCAAAGGTTTTGTGGATTCCACCAATGCAGAGAGTTGTATGCACGACTGGTCACCAACACTAGGTCTTTTAATTGCCCGTGAGCCTGGTTCCACTGACTTGCTAGGCATTCTTGTAGCGGACGCATATGTAGACTGGCGTGAGGGACTATGAATATGCACGAGGCCATCATGCCTATTAGCTGCGTAAACACTCGAGCTGGTAGTGAGTGTTGGGGTCCGAACTTTTATATCAGCGTCTGCATTCCCTGGACCCGTGCTGTGTTGGGATATGCTTTTGCTGACAGTATCTATTGTCGCTCCCAGGTACTGTTGGACGTGGGAGGGTTGTAGGTGTGACTTTGGGTAGTTTAGTGAGAATCCTAAGCTGTGCAGTAGGTGTATGGTCTTTGACATGTTGTTGGCACATTGCTGGGCAGTTGGCGCGTGTATTAGCCAGTCGTCCAGATAAGGGTACTAATGTATGTGTTGCCTTCTGAGATGTGCTGCTACTGTAGCTAGACATTTGGTGAACACTCTTGGAGCTGTTGTCACCCCAAATGGCAGGACCTTGAATTGGTAGTGTTGCCCTTGAATGGTGAAACTCAAATACTTTCTGTGAGCAGGGTGTATTGGTATATGAAAGTATGCATCTTTGAGGTCTAAAGTTGCTAGGAAGTCTCCCTGGCGAAGCAATGGTAAGACTTGCTGGAGAGTGAGCATGTGAAAATGCTCTGACAGAATGTAGAGGTTGAGGGGCCTGAGGTCCAATATTGGTCTGAGAGACCCGTCCTTTTTTGGAATTAGGAAGTATAGGGAGTATTCTCCTGTTCCCTGATGTTGCAGTGGTACTGTTTCTATGGCCCCCTTTTGCAGCATACTGATGACCTCTTGCTGAAGTAACGTTATATGTTCTTGTGACATAGGACGGTGCACGGGTAGTATGCTGGGTGGAGTTGAGGTGAGCTCTAGGCAATAGCCATGTTGGATAATGTGCCTGACCCACCTGTCTGTGGTGATATTTAACCAGACTTGTTGAAATTGTTGTATTCTTCCCCCGACTGGTGTTATGTGGTCTGGGGGGAGTGTCAAGAAGTCACTGCTTTGTGTTAGTGGAGGATCTATTTGCATTGCCTCCACGACCTCTGCCTTTGGGATGGTTTCCTCTATAACCACCGCTGCTGGTGTTCTGTTATATGTGGATTGTGTGTTAGATTTGTAGTTGGAGGATTGCTGTGATGTTCCCCGCGCTCCTCCTCTATAATTGGAGCGACGAAAGGAGCCCCGGTGTTGTTGGGACTGAAGTGCTCCCATAGATTTTGCAGTTTCTGCATCCTTTCATTTTGTCCAGAATTGAATCAACAGCTGGACCAAATAAAAAGTCTGGGTTAATTGGCTGATTATGAATTGTAGATTGGACTTCATTCTTAAAGCCCGATATACGAAGCCATGCGTGTCGCCTTATTAGCACGCTGGTATTAATGGATCTGGCAGCTGTGTCTGCCGCGTCTAGTGCACACTTAATGGATGCATTGGTGATGAGCTTTCCCTCTTGTAGGAGTTCATCTGCCTGCTGTTTGTAGGAATCAGGCAAGTGTTGAAGAATTTCTTCCAAACTGTCGTAGTGCGCCCTATCATATCTGGGCAGCAAGGCCTGTGTATTGGCTATTCTCCAGGAGTTTGCTGCCTGAGCCGCCACTCTTTTGCCTGAAGCCTCAAATATCTTATATTCCTTGTCTGGAGGTGCAGCCTCACCAGTAGTTTGTGAGTTTGCACGCTTACGTGCGTTTGACACCACTAAGGAATCTAGGGGTAGCTGTCCTTTGAAGTATGTGGGATCTATAGGTGCAGCTCTGTATTTTTACTCAATTCTAGGGTTGAGAACCCGGGCTCTAGCAGTGTCCTTAAAAATGTCACCTGAGTGTTTTAACACCCTTTTTAGCATTGGGAGTGTTTTAACGTGTCTTTCAGATGTTGTGAGTGTATCAAAGAGGAAGTCTTCCTCAATAGCATCAGAGTGCATCTCTACATTGTGGTAGGTTGCTGCTCTATCTAACAGAGAATTAAATGCAACTGTATCCTCTGTGGGTGATGGCTTAGTAGGGTATACTGCAGGGTCCGTAATGGGCAGAATCCCTTCATTGTCTGGGTCCCCTCCTGCACCCCATGGTTGTGTGTCTGGCTCTGTATTTGGGTTTTGTGGATAACCAAAACCTACATCTGCGTCCTGATCTTCATCAGGGTTGTAGTCAGAGCGTGTTGGTGAGGTTGGGGTATAAGGAGTAGTAGGCATAGCAGGAGTGATAGGTTCAAAGAGGATAGGAGAGGTAGCACAGTCTTTTTCTTTAGGGGGATCCTGGGAAAGTCTTCTGTTGGTAGAGACCTTTTCTTTTTAGTATAGACAGTCACTGTACCAGTTTTTGGATCAATGTAGATTTTTGACTGGTTGTCTGTGGAGGGATCTGGGTGAAGAAGCTCCTCTTCCACAGTTGTTGGTTTTGGTGTTACAACCTTTTTTTTTCGGGTCGATGGTTTTTGGTACCTCTGCCGTTTTAGGTAGTTGTATCGCTTTTGGTTGTTTTTCAACAGGTTTTGTTGGTTGAATGTCCTTTGCTGGCTTCCCAACTTTTTTCGGACCAAGCGGTGTTGTCGGTTCGATAGTCTCTTTATGTTGTTTTGGAGCCTGCTGTTTCGGTTCGACGCCCTTTTTCGGGTCGATGGGCTTCGGGTCGATTGATTTCTTTTCATCCACCTTCGGTTTCGGTTAAACGCTAGTTTTGGGCGTAGGCCTTGTTCTGTCGTCGACTCGTTTGTTCCCCTTGTTGATATTCGAGGCTGATTTGCTCGATTCGACGTGCCTTTTGGGGGTCGATTCGACGTGTTTTTGTGTCGAATCGACGTGTTTTGGCTTCGAGGTTGATTCGACGGCCTTTGACTTGGGGCTCGACTCGACTGCTTTTGTCTTCGATGTCGGCTCAACGGTTTTTGGTTTTAAGGGTACTGTGGCCTTCGGGTCGACGCCTTTAGGCTTCGATACCTTCGGTTCGACGTCATTCGGGCCGTAGACTGTATTGTCGACAAGTTTCGGTTGTGTGACGTGTCTCAGAGGGCTCTTTCGATATGTTCTTAGCCGGGCGATATGGCGGGGCTGTAGAACGAGGTTGTTGGTCTCGGCTAAGGCCTGCTGGCGATGCCTTGACCTGAGTCTCTGATAGAGGTGTAGTGTCTGTATGGGGCGGTGTACTCACGGTTCGGCCCTCGCCGTCATCGGAGTCGTCTTCAACTGCTACAATGTCCTGATCATTGTCTTCGAGATAGACGATTAGTTCTCCCTCTTCGGGGTAATATTCGGAGTCAAGCTCCGAGTATTGTTCGTCGTCTCGGTCTGAGTCTTCGGCGCTCGCTAGATCTTCTTCGTCCCCGAAGATGTTATCGGGCTCCGGTGCCGATAGTTGCATTTCTTGCCTCGCCGCCCGTCGATTCCGAATAGTCTTTTTTGATCGGAACTGGGCACAGGACAGGCAACTATCTTCGTTGTGATCTGGAGATAGGCATTTGTTGCACACTGGATGCTTGTCTGTGTGCGGGAACTTCGAGTTGCACTGAGGGCAGTACTTGAACGGACTTCGTTCCATCGATGGTCGGTCCACGTGGTGTCGAGAAGGCCTCACGGCCCGATTTGACGACTGGAGTGCAACCGAGTTGTAAAAAGTGTATCGGCACCGAGCGCTTAACAATACCGACGGTATCCGAAGGCCTTTTGAGAAGTTTTCTTGATTCCGAACTTGGAGAGTAGGAAAGTACATCCGAACCCAATGGCGGAGAAAAACAATCTGGGGATGGAGAGGATGTCCATGCGCACTGTAGTCCGAGGGAGGAGCGACCTATCTTGTGATACTTCGAAGACTCTTCCAGGACAACAATGTGCAAAAATCCGGGCCCAACACTAGACGGCGATCTATGCACAGATATGAATTCAGCAGCCCACATGCCTCGAACATAGTGTTATCGGTTTTAGGGTAAGTATTCAGTAGTGGGAGTTGAGGTTCTGGGGGTAGACTCAGGGGTCCCCCAGGGTCAAGGATGCACACTTATTACACCATCAGCGGCACTAGGGCGGCCGGGTGCAGAGTGGTGAGGCCCAATGTTAACCATTGTGGGCCTCTGGTTGGTTGCTGCTTATGAGCAGGTCACTGGGTTGTGGGAGCAAAGCTCCTGGTGTTAGCCTCAGGGCAAAGGGAGATCCGGTTTATCACACAAAGTGCACCCGCAGCGGCGGTTCGCTGCAGGGTGCAATTTTTGACGTCAGGCGCAATGTTTTCAATGGGGATTTTCGGTTTTGGTTTACAGCTGCAGGCTCGGTCGAGGAAGACTTACGAGAGGAACAAACAGCTGGGCAGAAAAGTTGGAGGGCTCGGGACAAAGGTGCACCTCTGGTTCTCTTCAAGGGTGTAGGGCGGTTGGATGCAGGGGTGTCTTTAGGTCAGATTTCACCTTACTGGGCCACTCGTGGTTGGTGGGGTCTCCGTGCAGAGGCTGCAAGCGACATAGGGGAGCCCTGTAGGAGTCAACCCACAGTAGACTCTGGCTCAGGAGGGCTGGGTGCCCTCGTTGGGACCGGTGGGCCACTCTAGCTGTAGGTAACAGGTGCTGTGGTGGTTCCATGCGTCTGGTTGCCTGGTCCTCAACAGGCTCAGAGTCGGTCTTGGGAGTTTTCTTTTGAACAGAGCTGCTGTTCACAGGAGATCCGGTCTTTAAGCCAGTCAGTCCTCCTATGGTTCTGGAGGTTGCTGGCTGCAGAACAAGGTGACTTTTGGCGCAGGATCTCTGGGAACTGCAGATAGCCCGGTAGGGTTGGGGCCAAGTCAGTTGTTCTCTGCAGTCTCCCCTGCAGAGGGTCTTCTTTCATCCTTTTTCTTCTTAACTTGCGGGAATGTGCCTTCTTGGTACAGGGCTGCCCCCTAAAAACTGTATTTAGGGGGGCGTTTTAGGGGTCTCGGGTCAGTAGTCAATGGGCTACTGACCTTAGGGTGACTACACCACTGGTGTGCTCACCCCACATGGGGGAGTAGGCACAATCCCTAATCCTGATTGGGGAGAGCCTGCCATCTGCAAGATGGCGGGCACTGAAGAGTGGGCTTAACCTTGCCTCCCCACCTGAGGGGTGGGGTTGGCTGAGGTGGGCGAACCTTCTGGAATGGCAAATTTTTCCCACCTGTCTTCCCGCCGAAAGGAGGGACGAAAGGAGAGCATGAGAGGCAGGGGTCGCTTTTTAAAGGCTGCAAGGCCTTTAAACCTCCCCTGCCACAGATGGCTCTTCCTGGCCAGGGGGAGGTGTTAACACCTCCACCCAGGAAAATGTAAATGTAAATGTTTCTTCGCTCGGGGAGCGAAGGCTCCCTCCCAGGGGTCCAGAAACATGTCTCGTGGTGGCAGGCTGGTGTGTGTCAGTCAGGGAACCCACTAGAGGCTGGTCGTTTTTCAGGGGGCATCACTAAGATGCCCTTTGAGTGCATTTTCCATGAAATCCCACACTGCCATCAGTGTGGGTTTAAAATGCTGAAAGTGTAATACCAAACTTCTCAGTTTTCAGTGTAGCTAATATGGTGCTATGGAGGTCGGAATGACAACCTCCCCGCACCATATTCTCTTAATGGCAGCACTGCCCTTACAATGTCTAAGAACAGAATTAGACACTTTAGGGGTACAGGGCTCATAGGCCTTTACCCTCGCCACTGGTACAGTGCACCCAGCTAGAGGGGTGGCTGATCTATGCCAGGGATGTGTGCCATGTCAACTCTTCACTTTGTTCTGCACAAAAACACGCAGCCTGCAAAGGCAGAGTATGAGTGTAAAGGTATAAAGCGTCTAAGGGTGGCAAAATAAGTGCAGCAGCCATTAGAGGCCTTCCCTGGTCACAGCACCCTGAGTACTTGGGGTAACATTTACCAGGGGCTGACCTGTGGCCAGGGAGCCAATTGGGTTTGGTACAGTTTTGGGGAAAGAACACAGGCCCTGGGAAACTGATTGGCAGGGACCCAGGGCATATCAAGTCAAAGTGCATTAGAAACCCAGCTTCTCACAGGGGCACATTCCAACAGCTGGCCCTTGGAGTTCTCTTGGCTAGACTGGGCTCTGGAGACTGCTTTTCCTTGAGCAGGACACAGCAGACAGTCCCTTACTTCGCTAGTTACCATGTGCAGTCTTAGTCGGAGCAACCTCTTTGCTGATCCCTGGGTGTAGCAAGGCAGTCCTCCTTCGGTCTTTCTTCCAAATGAGTTGAGATCAGAGTTCAGGGTTCCCTACTTCTCTTTAGAAAACGCCCTCAGGGTATGATGTGGTTGGTAGTCAATGGGATACCAGGTTCCCTCCCTCCCTGATGACAACTTCCTGGGAAGTGTGATTCTTGCTATCCCAGAATGCAGTTTTGCCACTCCAAAAATGGTGAGATCCCGCTCTCAACACTCAGAGCTAGACACCCCTGGAAAACGTGGTTTGACAACTGGCTTCTCTCCTGTCTCTAGTGCCAGCATTTGTGGCTTCCTGCAGGATGGACTAACACTTCTCTCCCATGCAGGCCCCTACTGTGCCCTTTCCGGAGAGTCATTAGCATGTCTCTTTAGAAGGGCAGAAAGTGGTCTGCAGGGCAAGCTCCTTTCACATAATTAAACGGGCAATGGAAACCTTGGACAACTATAGTGGCAACTTCAGTGACATTAAAATTGAGCAAACCATTAAATTTGATTGAATGCACAGATTCCTTTGATAACAAACACTACCAACCTTAGTAGTACCACTCAGAAGTTAGTAGGGCTGCGGTGCCAGCCTGTAACTTTAGTCTTGCCAGTGGGGCTACTAGCCTTTAAACAGTGAAAACAATTCAGGGTTTTTACTGTTGGAACGTAAAAGTACAGGTTCCACTTTTTAACACAAACCACCCTGCCTTAGGGCTCGTTAGGCCTGACATATGGGTGACATACAAACTGTAAAAAGGTAGGACTGGGATTTTCCATCACCTTAAACGGCAAAATTGAGTTAGCAGTTTTAAATGCAAATGCTAATTACCAGTATGCATCTGTTCTTGGCATGTAGGGCTGCTGACATTCATATCTGTGCATAGATCGCCGCCTAGTGTTGGGTCCGGATGATTGCACATTGTTGTCCTGGAAGAGTCTTCGAAGTATCACGAGATAGGTGGCTCCTCCCCTGGACTACAGTGCGCATGGGCATCGACTCCATCCCCAGATTGTTTTTAGCCATTGTGGCCGAGATGGAGTGAACTTTGTGAATGATGACCATGCTATGAAATGATATGTAAACACTGCAGCTGCTACAGGCGCCGGGGAGGAGGGTGGGCGATATGAATGTCAGCAGCCCTACATGCCAAGAACAGATGCATACTGGTAAGTAGCATTTGCAGTTCGAGGCATGTGGGCTGCTGAATTCATATCTGTGCATAGAATACATAGCAGTCCCTCCATTAGCGGCGGCCACCCGTGCCAGCTGCAGCAGTTTGGAAAAGTGTATGGAGAACAGCCTGCCCTACAGCTGCCTGCTGTTTGGAATGCACGTCTACACAGTAATGTTTAGTAAATGTATGTGTGGTAGACCATGTGGCTGCTCTACATATGTCCTCTAAGGGAATGTTTCCAAGGAAGGCCATAGAGGCCCACAACTTTCTGGTGGAGTGGGCTCTTGGTGGAATTGTAAGAGTGCGTTTAGCTTTCACATAACAGATCTGAATACATTTCACGATCCACCTAGCAATACCTGCCTTGGAAATAGCGTTAACTTTGTGGTGTGACGCAAAGGCAACGAAAAGCTGCTTAGTCTTTCTAAAATCCTTGGTCCTATCAATGTAATACATTAGGGCCCTTTTAACGTCAAGGGTGTGGAGTATCCGCTCCGCCAGTGACTCAGGATTTTGAAAAAACACTGGCAACTCAATAGTTTGGTTCTTGTGGAACTGAGACACAACCTTGGGTAGAAATTTAGGGTTAGTGCGGAGCACTACCCTGTTAGTATGAACCTGGAAGAATGGCTCTTGGATTGTGAGGGCCTGCAGCTCACTAACCCTCCGTAGCGATGTAATTGCAACCAAGAAAGCCACTTTCCAAGTTAAGAACTGCAGTTCGCAAGAATGTAGTGGCTCAAAGGGAGGACCCATCAGTCTTGTAAGAACCACATTGAGGTTCCATTCTGGAGCTGGTGGGGTCCGTGGTGGAATGACCCTTTTGAGCCCTTCCAGAAAAGCTTTGATAGCAGGCACTTTGAAAAGTGAAAGGTGCTGTCTATTCTGGAGGTATGCGGCCATCGCAGACAGGTGAATGCGGATGGAAGTATATGCCAAATTACACTGGTACAGGTGGAACAGGTAACAGATGATGTTCTGAATGGAAGCATCTAGTGGATTAATGTTGTGGTTTGCGCAATAAATGACAAACCGCTTCCATTTGGCCGCATAACATGCTCTAGTAGTGGGCTTTCTTGCCTCCCGAATGATGTCCATGCAATTGGGAGGAAGGTTAAGGTAGCCAAACTCTAGGACCTCAGGAGCCAGATCGCCAGGTTGAGCTGTCGCGGATCCGGGTGCTGAATGTCGCCATGGCTCTGCGTCAGAAGGCCGGGTGTGAGATGAAGCCTTTGATGCGGTACCACGGACAGTTCCAGAAACGTGGTGTACCATGGTTGGCGAGCCCACGTTGGAGCAACCAGGATGAGAGTCATCGAGTGTTGCCTGAGCTTGCGTGCCACCAGCGGTATCAGGGGTGCTGGGGGAAAAGCGTACGCAAATTTGCCTGACCAGTTCATCCAAATCGCATTGCCCTGCGATTGCGGGTGTGGGAACCTGGCGGCGAAGCTTTGGCATTTTGCGTTCTCCCTTGTGGGGAACAGGTCTATCTCTGGATGACCCCACGTTTGAAAGTACGGCTGGAGTACTGATGGATGTATCTCCCACTCGTGCATTTGGTGGCTGTGCCTGCTGAGCAGGTCCGCCATCTGATTGTCTTTGCCTGGGAGGTGTTCTGCCATGAGGAAGATGTTCCTCTGAATGGCCCACTTCCACATGCTCTGAGCCAGATGAGACAGCTGCGGAGAGTGTGTTCCTCCCTGTTTCTGAATGTAGTACATGGCCGTCATGTTGTCCGTCCGGATCAACACGACCTTGTTGCACAGATGTACTTTGAACGCCTTTAAGGCCATGAAGATCGCCATCAGTTCTAGCACATTGATGTGCATCTTCCTCTGCTGTAGTGTCCATAGTCCCTGCACTGTGTAATGGAGTACATGCGCTCCCCAACCCTGGAGAGAAGCGTCCGTCGTCAGGATAATCTGTGGCACAGGCTCCTGGAACGGTCGGCCCTTGCAAAGGTTTTGCGGATTCCACCAATGCAGAGAGTTGTATGCCCGACCGCTCACCAACACTAGGTCTTTCAATTGCCCGTGAGCCTGAGTCCACTGACGTGCTAAGCACTCCTGAAGCGGACGCATATGTAGTCTTGCGTGCAGGACAATGGAGATGCAGGAGGCCATCATGCCTATCAACTGCATGAACACTCTTGCTGGAAGCGAGTGCTGAGGTCTGAATCTTTGCATCAGCGACTGAATGCTGGCGACTCTCACTGAATTCGGCTGCGCAGTGGCCGTCAGTGTGTTTATGGTCGCACCCAGATACTGCCGTATGTGGGCGGGCTGGAGATGGGATTTTGGGTAATTCAGTGAGAACCCCAGATTGTGCAGAAGGTGAATGGTGTGGGACACGTGGTTGGCGCATTGCTGGTCCTACTTTGCTTGAATGAGCCAGTCGCCCAGATAGGGGTAGACGTGGATGTTCTGACATCTTAGATGCGCCGCCACCGTCGCTAGGCACTTCGTGAAGACCCTGGGCGCTGTGGTGACCCCAAAAGGCAGAACCTTGAACTGGTAGTGCTGGTTTTGAATGGTGAACCTTAGGTATTTTCTGTGTGAAGGATGCAGGGGAATGTGAAAGTATGCATCCTTGAGATCCAGAGTTGCCAGAAAATCCCCTCGCCGAAGCAGTGGGAGAACCTGCTGCAGTGTGAGCATATGGAAATGTTCTGACAGAATGTACAAGTTGAGAGGTCTGAGGTCTAGGATGGGCCTGAGGGATCCGTCCTTCTTTGGAATTAGAAAGTACAGGGAGTAAACCCCTGTACCCCTTTCTTGCAGTGGAACGAGCTCTATTGCCCCTTTTTGCAGCATGACGTTGACTTCCTGCTGCAACAAGTGCAAGTGCTCGCCGGACATAGGACGGCTTTTTGGAGGTATGTTGGGTGGAGTGGATGTGAGCTCCAGACAATAACCGTATTGGATAAGAGATCTGACCCACCTGTCCGTGGTGATGGACTTCCACACGGGCAGGAACTGCTGGAGTCTCCCCCCGACCGGTGTTGCGTGGTCGGGGGGCAGTGACAAGGCGTCACTGTTTGCTGGTGGTGGAGGACCTGGAGCTGTTATTTCCACGTCCTCTGCCTTTGACGTTGTTGCCACGGTATCCACCCCGACCCTTGTTGGTATATGAGGATTGGGTGTTACTTTTATAGAATTGCGTGGATTGTGACGCTTGACCCCTTGAGGTGCCCCTGTTATTGGAGCGGCGAAAGGAACCACCCCGAAACTGCTGGGACTGCAGGGCACCCATAGATTTAGCAGTGTCAGTGTCTTTTTTCATTTTTTCGAGGGTGGCATCCACTTCTGGCCCAAACAGGTGGTCAGGATTGACAGTTTGGTTTAGGATGGCAGTTTGAATGTCCGGTTTAAAGCCTCATATTCTGAGCCATGCATGTCGGCGCAGTAAAACGCTAGTGTTTATCGCTCGTGAGGCGGTATCAGCCACATCTAGAGCGCACTTAATTGAGGCATTGGTGATAAGTTTCCCCTCCTGAATTAACATTTCAGCTGCCTCCTTAAACTGATCTGGTAAGTGCTGTAGAAGGGTTTCTCGAGTGTCATAGTGTGCCCTGTCGTAGCGTGCAAGTAGCGCCTGCGTGTTGGATATGCGCCACATATTGGCTGCCTGCGCAGCAATACGTTTCCCTGAAGCCTCAAACACTTTTGATTCCTTGTCTGGGGGAGGAGCATCACCCGTAGTCTGCGAGTTGGCTCGTTTGCGTGCATTTGAGACAACCAAAGAGTCTAGTGGCAACTGTCCTTTGATATACGTTGGATTAGTGGGCGCTGCCTTGTACTTCTTGTCAATACGAGGATTAATGACTCTTGTCCGGGTGGGCTCCTTGAAAACCTCTGGCGCATGTTTTAACACTCCCTTGAGCATTGGCAATGTCTTAACAGTCTTTTCAGCCACTGAAAAGGTATCAAAAAGAAAATCGACGTCCACTGGGTCTGCATGGAGGTTGACGTCATGATTGGCTGCAGCTCTTTCAATTAGAGCGTTGAAGGCCGCAGAGTCTTCAGTTGGGGAAGTCTTTGCAGCAAAAAGCTGCGGCTCCTGTCCCGAATGAGGGTCCCCAGGGTCGCCCCCGGCAGACCATGGCTCAGTGACCTCCTCCGAGTCTGAGTAAACTGGATAAGCATACTCATCTTCATCGTCTCCATCACCCTCCTCAACATTAGAATGTGTGGGTGAGAGTTCCTGACTTTGTGGAGATGCAGGCTCCATAGGGGCAGACGGACCCGCAGAGTCCAACTTCTTTTTAAGTGGGATGTGGAAATGCTCCAACCCCGGCTCCGGGGTGATCTTCCGTTTAAGGAGAGAGAGCTTGCCTGTGTTGGCGTCGATGACCACCTCTCGACGCTCCTCCTCCGCCAGTGGTTGGTGGCGCGGGTTTGGAACCACCAACGATGCTTTCGGCGTCGAAGCCAACTTTAAGGGCACTCCGGCCCCATGTTTTGCAGCGAAAGCCTTTGGCGCCGTCTTCGGCGGCAACGTGAAGAGAATTGGCGTCTGCGCCTTCGCCGGTTTCTGTAGAGGCTTAGGCGGCACAGTGTTCTTTGGTTCGACCGCCGCGGCCCCCTCCCGAATACGCTGAAGGGACTCCGTGACCTTCTTGGTGAACGGCGGAGGGACGGACCGGCTCGAGAGAGTCTTCCGAAGCCGGGTTCGGGTCGGCAACCAAGGCCGCAGTCTTCGGAGCCGAAGCGGCTCCCCCCTTTGCCTTGTCAAGTGGAAGCGGTGCAGCCAGAGACTTGGGGTCGTCCTGCCTCTTCTTCGGGGCCTTCTTATGGTCATCGACCTTCTTGGTGTCGACGCGACTCTTCAGAGCGACCAACTTCGGCGCCGACGCAGCCGCGCCGGGGGTCTTCGCCTTCGACACCGTAGTCTTCGGATCGGCCATTTTGGCGTGGCTCTTGAGCTCGACGGCCATCTTGGATTTCTTCGGCGCCGAGGCCTCCGAAACCTTTGATCCAACCAGTGCGACTTGCGCCTTCGGTTTCGATACGGTGTCGTCGACACCGATGGTTTCACTTTCGGTTTCTGCACCGGGAGTGGTGCCGCACCAATGTCCGTGGCCGGGCCGGAAGGCGGAGCCGTGGGACAGGTATCGAGGTCTTGGGTAAGGCCCGAAGGCGATCCCTTGACCTGGGCCTCATAATGGCTGATGGCCCCGGAGTCAGTCTGAGGAAGCTCCTCCTCCGAGCTATCCTCTACGGTGGCAATGGCCCCGTCGTCGTCCCCTACCTCCTCGACGATTTCCTCGAACTCCTCGTCTTCCGCGTCGTAGTGTTCCTCGACCTCCGACGCAGGGTTAGAGTCCGAGACATTCTGGATGGTGTCGTCGTCAACATCCTCCTCGAAGATGTTCGCCGGAGGGGGTGCCGAATTCTAGGCCTGCAGTCTTGCGGCCCGGCGTAGCTTGAGAGTCTTCTTCGACCGGAACTTGGTGCAGGCCATACACTTGGCCTCGTCGTGGTCCGGTGACAAGCATTTATTGCACACTGGGTGCACGTCGATGTGCGGGTACTTCGAGGCACACACTGGGCACCTCTTAAAGGGACTTCGTTCCATGATGAAGTAGTCTGGAGCGTCGTGTAGGCCCATCCGCGCCGAAAGCACGCGGAGAGGCAGCAATGGTTCAGAGCCGATGAACAAACCAACCCGAACGATAGACAATACCGACACGAGTCCTAAAGACCTTTTGGTCTCAAGTAAAGAAAGTTAAACAACTATTGATTCCGACAGAGGGAACCGAAACACATCCGAACCCAATGGCGGAAAAAAACAATCTGGGGATGGAGTCGATGCCCATGCGCACTGTAGTCCAGGGGAGGAGCCACCTATCTCGTGATACTTCGAAGACTCTTCCAGGACAACAATGTGCAATCATCCGGACCCAACACTAGGCGGCGATCTATGCACAGATATGAATGTCAGCAGCCCTACATGCCTCGAACCTGTCTTTCCAGTCCGCAGTGGCAGACTGGGAGCCATGTTTTGCCCGTCTCACTCAGGGTGGCACAACAAGTGCTGCAGGATCTGGGTACCCCAGGCACCATATACTAGGGACTTACAAGTTACTCAGGTTAAGTCATTTGGGGACAAGCCAATTAACTATGCAGCATCTTAAGGTTCCAAACACAAGACACAGTCCTGTTTAGCAGGGCTCAGGGCATTTCAGTTATTACACCAGTACCTAAGTAGTCAAAATGTGGGTAAAAAGCCAGGGTAAATCTGTAAATAGCTGTTTCCAGTCTTATGATCCTTCTGGTGGCAATAAGGAATTTTCAAACTAGTTGTGAAAAGAGAACCGGTGTTAAGGACATAGCCTGGGCCTCAGGCTGGATGATTGCGCTAGGAGCTTAATTTATTCCAAAAATGATTTTTTAGATGAGATTTATGTGGCTACTGAAAAAGTGTTGGTTTTATTTAACAGTGCAAACATTATACATCCTGTCTACAGGGTGGCGATAGCATGACGGGTGTGCAGAAAGCTGCGTGGGAGTGGGGCTTCGACTGTGTGGGTTTGAGTCTTAAACGTTCTAGTGCATTATCTTAGGTACTGTTCTATGTCACTGTATTCAATATGCATGATGGGAAATTACGGAAAAAAAATGGATGTTGATTACTCACATTTGATTTTTAGCAGCTTGCCTCTGGGCTTTACGTTCTTTCCTTTTTTGATCTGGTGGTTTGGCAAAGACGATTTCAATATTTTCTCCTTCTACATCCTTGCCATTCATTTCTTCCAATGCCTAAAACACAGTATAAAGTATTTAAAAATGTAGAAATTAGGAATTTTCACAAACATATAGGACACTTGCTGCCTGTTGATGAAAACGACCTGATGTTCACTTGAGATGGGCATTCATTTTTTACTATGAGATCTTGCATGAATTGATACACGAGTTGCCTCCCTTGAGAAAGCACAAAAGGACTTTTATATTCTTCATATTCCAGACTTCATCCACGGCTAGAATATATCCTACTAGTAGGTCTATGGGACCAGATGACAGCAGAACATGATTAGGGAATGTAACAATTCTGAGACCGGACACAGCCCCTTCAAAAACACAGTCAGTTTCAGGGCTCCAGTCTGTAACACCCTGGCAGTACCAAACATATGTTTGTAGAATTGTATAGCATGTATGGGAAAGGGGATGTGGACTAGGCATTTAACAGTCACTATTGTGAAAAAGAATTGGTTACTTCCTGTATTATTTCATAGTGTGGCTGTGTTTTGGTGTTCTGGAGAAATCAGCGATTACTGTGCAGTAATGATGAAATGGTTGATAAATTACTTAACTGTCATGTTGGCTACCACCTACTGAGATGCTAGGACCCAAGAAGTGAAAAATGCAATATTACTACAAAAGCCTGCCACCCAAAAAGGGTTTCTAAAGAAAACGTTACTGCAGAGCTTTAGATTCACATGCTTTTCATACTCCTATTATCTAGAGTTAAGCATGTTATAATTTGCTTTTCATCTAAGTCGTCCTCAGTTTAGAGCGATCACTGGACTCCCACTAACCCATAAGACAGGACTAAGTGGGTGGGTGTCAGTGGACCTTATGATAAGACAAACTAGAAGTACTGTGCACTGTGAGCAATGTACTGCAAGCAAAGTTAAGTAAAATATTATGCATTACTTTGCTTCAGGGTTGCGCACGATGAATACACACCACTACAACCACCTTGCACTGTTTTAGATACACAAGGTAATATGCAGTGTCTCCAATAAGCGGTCACTAGCGAGTAGATGTGTGGAGAAAGGTTTTTAAAATAGTTTACCCACCTTTAAGTCATTCGATGGGCTTGACTATTTGTCTAGTACTGTTTTGAGATGGTGTGTGATGTTGACCATTGTACAGCTCACAGTGTAATACACTTACCAACCCCCTTCGGCACCAGTAGCTTTCGCCTGTGAAATTTAGCCCAAAACAATTGAAAAAGAAATGAACACTCAAGTAATCTGACACTAATTTATAAAATTAGAATCACTGACAAAATATCAACTAGCACAATATCGAGGTACAAAAACATTGTGACAAAAGTCAAGAATATTAACATCCTATTTACATCAAGCTAAGTACAAAAGTATTGAAAATAAAACATCAATGTCTAAAATATTGTTGTTAAAAATTGCTTTTTTAATGTGAATAAAATAATGTAAATAAAGTAAATACATATAATAAAAAGAAATAGTTAAAAAAATTAAAACCATAATACATACAATGTTAAAATAAATTAAACCTACATATAAAATATAACATATATATAATTAATATTCATAAATAATTATTTTAATAACTTGTAAATTGTTAGATTTTTTTATAAATTATAACTACATATATAAACATACAAAAACAAATAAAAATATTAAAAATATATTTAACAAATTAAAAAACTACATTATTTTTAATCTTTTTAAAATAAATTATACACAACTTTAACTAAAAGAATACATAAAAATGTTGGATAGCTGATGGAATAAAATTACTATTCCAACTCCAGAGAGTGCAACAGTAGGGCAAGTCTGGGATAGCGTAGGGGTAAAAATTAACTATTTCAAAACTAGAGAGTGCAACTGTAGAGAAAGTGTTGGATAACGAAAGGGTTAAAATTACTATTCCCACTCCAGTTAGTGCAATAGTAGGGAAAGTGTTGGATAGAGTAGGGGTAAAAATTACTATTCCCACTCCAGTGAGCGCAACAGTAGGGAAAAGTGTTGGCTAGCGTAGGGGTTATAATTGCTATTCCGAATCCAAAGAGTGCAAAAGTAGGGAAAGTGTTGGATAGCGTAGGGGTTAAAAATAACATACTTATCAATTAATTAATTTTTAAAATTAAATAATGAATTAATAGATTAACAATACATTTATAAATACAAATAAAATAAAATTAATTACTGTAACATTAAATTACTTCCCACCCTATTCCCCAATAACCCACAACCTGCTCCACAAAAAAACTAATATAATTACCAATTAATAAAAAATGACCAATAATTAACAATAAATTATCAAAACCAATAAATATTATTCAATTATTTCTTAATGGGGCGTGTCCGCAGTCTGCAATTTGGGATCAATGAAATGCACGATGACGCCATTCCCAGAAATGACTTCAAGAGTCGGACTGAAACGGACTGTTTTGCCTGAATTAGGGACACTAAGCGAAGAATCTTTTGTTGACGCTACTGAGACACATGCTTTTGCAAGAGTAGTGTCCAATGTTGCTCCTAGAAAATTCCTGCAGGGAGCTGGATCTAATTGGGACTTGTCTGCGTTTATGGAAAGGCTGAGGGAGCGAAATACCTCCTGACAGAGGCGCGTGTCCTGAAGTAGCTGTGTGCGAGACTGTGATTTTAGTAGACAGTCGTCCAGATATGGAAACATTTGGACGCCCTGGAGAGGCAGGTAAGCTACCACAGGAGCTAACACCTTCGTGAAGACGCGAGGGGGGGAGCGTAGGCCGAAAGGCAGCACTCTGAACTGGAAGTCTCTTCGTCCCACACGGAAACGCAAGTACTTCCGATGTCCCGGAAGATTAGGGACATGGAATTAGGAGTCTTGGAGGTCGATGGTAGGCATGAAGTCTCCCATGGAGAGAAGGCGTAAGATCTCCACCAGTGTCAGCATGCAGAAGGATTGGCTCTTGAGATACTTGTTGAGTGCCCGCAAATCCAATATCGGCCGCCAATCCCGTCTTCTTGATTATAAGGAAAAAACGGGAATAGAATCCCCTTCCCCTTTGAGATTTGGGAACCACTTTGACGGCACCCTTCTTTATCATAAGATGAACTTGATGGAAAAGTTCCTTGATGTGGGCTGGTGGTGGGCCCGATGGTGGAGTGTGAGGAGGGAGTTTGATGAGCTCTAGAGCATGGCCCTTCTCTACAATGTCCAAAACCAAACGGTCCCAAGTGATGAAGGACCATTGGGAAAAGAACAGGGAGATTCGACCTCCAACTCTTGGGGGGAAAAGGCAAGTCATTGTCTTTTGGGAGCAGATCCCCTGTAAGAAGCTTTCCCCCTGTAGGATTTCGAAGACTGCTGACGGGAAGACTGCTGTTGGTTGTTTGGGTAGCGTTGGTTGCCTTGGTTGTAGGAGCGATATTGATTGTTTCCTCCTCGAAAAGTAGAAGAGGTGCCACATCTGCGTGCAACACGAAAAGGCTGTTTCCGAAATTGTAAGGTCCCTAAAGAACGAGCAGTGTCAGTGTCTTTCTTGATGGATTGTAATGCCTCATCAACATGTGCTCCAAAAAGCGACTCGCCGTCATACGGCATATCCAGGATCTTCGCCTGCATCTCCAGGCGAAAGGATGTGGAACGCAACCAACCCTGCCTGTGTAGAACAGCCGCTCCAGCGAGCTGCCGTAAACCAGTACAGGCAATATCAACAGCACAGTCTATAATCTCCTCCGATGTCCTCTCTCCTTGGAGAAGTTTTGAGGCTTCCGCCTTGGAAGGTTCCGGAACCAGGCCTACAAAAGCAGACATGTCTGACCATATCTGGCGGTCATAGCGCCCCAAAATGGCCAAAGCTTTAGCCGCTCTTAATGTTGTTGAGGCCATTTTAGAAAACTTGCGGCCTATAGTGTCAAGGCGACAACCATCTCAATCCGGTGGAGCAGTAACGGGAGACGCAGGGTTGCGAGAATGACGCCGAGCAGCCTGGGCAACCACTGAATCTGGCTTCGGCTGCGCAATCAGGCATGCCGGAGATCCGACGGGCGCCTTATATTTCTTTTCCAGACGGGCATCTGCGCCGGTAGGGAATTTGGCTTCTGCACTAACTTCACCCCTTCACTCCAAATAAAATCTATAATGGGAACCGTATGGACTTGCTTGAATGGTTGATTTTTGAAATCATAGAGGAAGCAATCCCCTTACCTCTGGACTCGTGGTAACTTGAAGCGTTGAGCCGCCCTATCCATCAGCCGATGGAAACTAGCAATGTCCACCGGAGGAGAATCTCCTGGAGTAACCGGAGGGGGGAGGGGGGGTGGGGCGGCTGGGGGACAGTGTCTGAATTTGGTATTCATCCCAATCCGCCATATCATCGTCATCATCACGAACCTCACCATCTTCAAGGTCTGGTGGAATCTCATCTTCGTCATACACTGTAGTGTGTATTCGTACTGACGTCTGCACTTGAGGAGCAGGAGTTGGCAGAGTTGACAGTGAAGTCGAAACAGGAAGTTCAACAGGCGCAAGAGTAGAAGGTACTGTCGACATCTGTGGAGATGGCGGAAAACACCTATTATAGTCGTCCAACATATGCTGGAGATTGGAGATGAGCGACAGAGGCAAAGTCGTAGTAGGAACTTGAATAGGTGTTTCCTCTTGTTGGAAATATTGATCCTCATCACCCTCATCATGATTGTGAGAAGTTGGCCTGATACAAAGTGCTCACTAGAATAGTGAACATTATATATCAGTCCAAACAACCCTTATGGTGATTGGTTGTAAGTCAACCTTATAGACCAGCTATCCTAGTAGCGTGGATACGAGCAGTCTTCGGGCTAAACTCTAGAGGGCGTGTTAAGCCAGCTGTTATACCATCACATATACCCCTTGACCACCAAGTGAAAGGACACCACACAAGTGTTATGAAAATAAACAGTGTATTTATTTAGATCACAACAGCCCTAAACTCTTTATGAGGACAGGGTACTAAGCACACAACAAAACCCTTACGAAAATACTTTAAGTTGCACAATTTACACAAATGCCCGAGGGGCACGAAAAACCATATACTCTAAAAGTGGAATGCGAAATTACTAGCAGGTAAGTACTGTACTAATAGGCTTTGGAATCGCTAGGACTACGTTACTGAACCTTCAGATTACTAGTAGGAGGCCTAGGGGACTCGGGTGCAGAGTGTGCACTCTCACGCGGGATGCAGGACAAAGTCTATGGGAGCTAGTAAAGACAAAGTTAGTGTTCTCGGGCGAACCCGATAAGGTAGATCGAAAACGACAGTGGATCCTGACCCTTGGATAGTGAGGCTATGCTGGGGCACCGAAATGCCGAAGTTACCTAGCTCAAGGGCTGCAGCTGCATAGGTCTCAAAAGACGTCGGGAATCCTCGTAGACGAACCAGGAGCCTGAAGAAAGGAGTTGCTGGCAGGCGACCAGTGAAGATTGTTCGAGTGATCCAAGCCTGGATCGAAGATGGATGACACCTGAAAGCAGAGGGGACCAAGTTCGTGACTACTAGCCAGTAGTCAGGTGGCACCAGGAGGCACCGGATGGTAGTCACCTCGACTAGGTGAGTGGGCGACGCTGGGCTCTGCAGTCTCACGGACCAGGAGGCGTTGTCGACGACCAGGATGGAGGTGCGAGCTGTCCCACGATGGATGATGCTGTCGACGTCGCTGGACCCAGGATTGGGGCAACAAGTCTTGGCAAATTCAAGCCCACGCGGTGGACCTAAAATGGCGTCTGGAGTGGACCAGGAGGGTCCGGGGTGCTCCTCTTTAGGAAGGGAGCAAGGGCCAGTCTGGAGCAACCAGACCAGCAGCAGTGATGTCGTCGGGCGTCGTTCAGAAGGCCACAAGCCAGCGGGCTAGTAGCCAAACAACGCGGTGAGCAGCAAAAAGCAGAAGGGCCCCACGCAGATCGTGGAGATGCTGGGAGGCTGGACTTCGGTGCTGGAGCTGCTCAGGGTCGGGGCTTCTCGGACCCCAAAGCACTCACCAGAGGATCCCTCGGCGGTCGTGCTGGATAGAAGTCTTGCTGTTCTGATGATGGCCGGTCCCTCGAGGTCTCGTCGCACCTACGGTTCTCAGCTTAGCTGTAGAGGTAAGTAGAGGTCAGAGGAGCCAGGGAAGCTGGGTCTCGTCGTGCTGGTCGGTCGGATTCCTGAGGAAGAACGTGCAGCAAACCGCAGAGTTCTTAGATGGTGCCTGCGGATGCAGGGTGACTACTCCTTAGCCACAAGGGAGAAATCTTGAGAAGAAGTCGAGAGTTCCTTTCGTAGAAAGTAGTTTCTTGATTCAAAGATGATCTAATTTGGAAGGGTCCCCGCTCCTGCCTTTATCCTAAAGAAAGGGGTGGATACACGACTAGGTCCTGCCCTAGGGGTGGGACCAGGAAGGGGGGTGGTTACACCCCTCTCCCATGCCGGACTTTCCCCAGGCCAGGGACCGGTGTGCCCCTGGAACTGGTTCTAGCCGGCAGATGCGTAGTGAGCACCGGGGTGCCACTTGCAGTCACCTTCCTGTAAAGCCCTGCCTACCCAGGATACACAAAACCATGTCTGGGATGGTGCTAGCACCGCCCCTGACAGGAAACCCTTTGTCCAAGCTCTCCTCGCTGGAAGGACTCCCAGCAGCAGGAGGTCAGACTCGTGTCTGTGGTGGCAGCATCCATTTTGTGGAGCTGAGGCTTGAGTTAGCTTTAACCGGGGTTCACAGTTACATACATGTCATGTCCCTCTAGAAGGGTGGAATGCTAACCCCGTTGCCAGAATTGGCGAGGGGTTAGTATTCCAATTCGTATGACACCTTACTCGACATGTTTTGATAAAGCAATACCAAAGATAGCATTTAACCGCGAGGATTATTATGCACTTAAAGAGTATATGGTATGCGTTATCATGGAACAGCTATTAGGACTTGGTTCCGCAAGCTGCAAACGGGCTCAGCTCATGCCAGAGCACCATTTCACACTATTCCAAGCACTCTGCCTTCAGGATTGTCAAGGCCTGCCATAGGAGTGACTGATCGGAATCTGTGTGTCCATTTTTAGGGTTAGATATAGGTATACTATATCTAAAGCAAAGGGTGATTACACCACCTTGCCCCAGCTGTCGTGCAGCCAGTTGTGTCAGATTTAGATGGCCATCCAGGGGTGGCATAATACATGCTTCAGCCCCTGGAAGGCCCTGGGTACACCTATGCCCTGAGTTACAGGGTCTGATAAGGTGGCCCAGTACCAATTGGAAATGTACCTAAGGTACATGGAATCCTTTTTAGAGAGAGCAGTAGGCCTGGGGTCCTGATTGGCAGGGCTCCAGGTCAACTAAGTCGGAAAACCAGCAAAACACCAGGCAAAAAAAGTTGGGGGCAACCATAGTTAGGTATCCACCTTTCTACAATGATCCTGGCACTTTATGACTAAGTGCGATGGACTGCATGCCGCCCTAAAGGACTCGTGTACATCTTCTTCAGAGTCCTGCTCCGAACCCGTGGCAAACAAGGGCGAGGGAGGCTGAGGATCACTGGCGATGGAAAGCTGGTCAACAGGCACCCTGCGACGCTGGTGAAGTGGGTCGACGGTGGCAGACCCAGTGGACGACAGTGGCAGCAAAAGGCAGAGAGGCAAAAGTAGAAGATGTCGTCGACGGAACCAAACTTGAGGAATCCGTCGTCGACGGTACTGCCGTTGATGGTAAAGCAGCCATCGACGGAGCTTTCGTCGACGACGAAGAAGACGACTTCTTCGTCGATGGAGTGGTCGTCGACGGAGTACTCGTCGACGGGGCCGCCGTCGAAGCAGACTTCTTGAGAATTCTCGTTGACGAAGATTTGGTCGTCGACAGTGGAGTTTACTTCGTCGACGACGAAGCAATGGGTATGGTACATGACACAGTCTTTAAACTGAGGGATACCTTTGTCGACGATGAGGACGTCAAAGAGACAGCCGTCGACTATCCTCCAGCACACGTCGTCGACGAGCCGGAGACGGCAGATTTCGTCGTTGGGACGAACTTAGACGCTCCAGTCGACGAAGAAACATGTTTTTTTCACAGAAACAAGAAGTGAAGATGCAGCAGGCGCCTGAGAGGCAGGTCTTGTGTGCGTGGAAGTAGTAGGAGAAGGTGAAGACACCGCAGGAACCATAGAAAGAGACATTTTCTTCTTTTTAATGAATGGAGAGGGCAAGTCCTGCACACTACTACGTTTAGATGCTGCATGAGAAGTAGCAGACATTAGACTTTCGGCATCAGAAACTATAGTATCCTTGTCCTCAAGTCTCTGAAGCCACAGGAGGAGACGGCCTTCCCTGTCCTTAAGAGTTTTTGTAGAAAAAGTTCTACAGAATTTACATTTACCCACCTCATGGTCAGGGTAAAGACAGTAAATACACTTACTGTGTGGATCTTCAGAGTAAAGTCGTAGCTTTCCACAAGAAGAGCAAGGTCTAAATGATGAGTTCTTACTTGAAGACATGCTGAAATCACAGGAAAAACCTGAAGAAAAGTTGAAAACTGAGCAGGCTCAGGGAGACTCCCTACACACGACGTGCAGTAGAAAATCTGAGGTACTGAACTCTGAGGAGGTACTGAACTCTGAGGAGAAGGTTCTGGAGGACTGCTGCCGCCGGATTGGCTACAGTTTAGACCAGCATGACAGGAATAGGCTACAAGTGTTTTTTTTACCTCTCCATGTATTCCTATGTAGGAATTATGTCTGGACATTTACTGCTTTTTTTCTAATGTATACTTCATGTTTTACATATACATATTACGAGTATGTTATTGCTATTTTATTTACCGTGGGACTCCCACTCCGACGACGGGGAATATTCAAGCATGTGAATCTATGAAAGACACCCTAATACTGGAGAATCACATTACAGACCTCAGGAGGCAAAGGGCCTCAACTGCCGCCGCTCAATCTCCACGCATGTAAGTGGAGACTGGACAGGTTCGGGTGGAGGACCGGCCCCTGCTGCTGCTACAGAAGGTCCTCCCGAAGAGGCAGACTAATCGGGGGATCTACAGACATGCCGAGTAGCTCAGGATGCCAGTATCTTCGTGCCCAGTCCGGAGCCACAAGGATGACTTGGGCCAGGTCGCGCCTGATCTTCAGCACTCTGGGCAGAAGTGGTATAGGCGGAGAGGCGTACAACAGACCGCAGCTCCACTCGCGACGAAAAGCGTCTCCGTGCGAGTGCCGCCTTGGAAATTCCAACGCGCAGAACTGATGACATTGCGCGTTCTCTTCTGTGGCGAATAGATCTAACCAAGGCTCTCCCCACTGCTGAAAGAGGCCTTGTGCCACGTCAGAGTTCAGATGCCATTCGTGATCCATCATGCACAGACGGCTGAGTTAGTCCGCCCTGGCGTATAGGGAACCTGCCAGGTGTTGAACCACCAGGGTCACGCCCTGATGTTCCAGCCACTGCCAGAGGCGCAGAGCCTCCTGGCATAGGGTCCACGACCCCACCCGCCCGGTTTGTTGCAGTACCACATCGCGTTTGTGTTGTGCGTGAACACCTGCACTACACTCCCCCGGACAGAGGGGAGGAATGCTTTCAGCGCAAGCCGAATCGCCCGCAGCTCCAGAAGGTTGATGTGGAGCCGGGACTCTGCCGGAGACCAGAGGCCACTGATCTCCGCCTCTCCCATGTGGCCCCCCCAGCCCTGGAGGGACGTGTCCGTCACAATTACGCCCTCCGGTTGGGGTAGGGAGAGGGATCTGCCGCTGACCCAATCGCGGTCCGTGAGCCACCACTGCAACTGTCTTGCAGTGCCCTCCGAGATCAAGACATGGTCGGACAAGCTGCCCTGATGCTGGGCCCACTGAAACTTCAGGGCCCACTGAAACTTCAGGTCCCACTGCAGAGCCCGCATCCGCCACCTGGTGTGATGCACCAGAAAGATGCAGGAGGTCATCAGCCCCAGAAGCCGCAGCGTCAACCTGACCGAGACTCGGGATAACGGCTGAAAGATATGAATCAAAAACTGAATATCCCGAACTCGCTGATCCGGAGGATGAACCTGAAACTGTGCAGAGTCTAGAACCGCTCAAATGAAGAGGAGCTTCTGAGAGGGACACAGGTGCGACTTCGCACATTGATGGAGAACCCCAGCAGGTGCAGGAGGTTGGCCGTTGTCTGGAGGTGGCTGACTACTGTTTGGGACGAGCCCGCCTTCAACAACCAGTCGTCGAGGTAGGGGAAGACTGAAACCCCTAACCTGCGCAGATGAGCTGCGACCAACGCCATCACTTTCATGAACACCGTGGGGCGCTGGTAAGGCCGAAGGGGAACACGGTAAACTAAAAGTGCTTGTGGCCGACCGTGAACCGCAGGTAGCGCCAGATGGCCGGCAGGACGGGGATGTGGACCCAGGATTGGGGCAACAAACCTTGGCAAAGTCAAGCCCACGCGGTGGACTCAAGATGGCGTCTGGAGTGGACCAGGAGGGTCCGGGGTGCTCATCGTTTGCAGGGGAGCAAGGGCCAGTCTGGAGCAACTAGACCAGCGATGGAAATGTCGTGGTTCGTCGTCAGGAGGGCTACAAGCCAGCAGGCAAGTGGCCGGACAACGCGGTGAGCAGCAAAGAGCAGAAGGGTCCCACGCAGATCTCGTGGATGCTGGGGGGCTGGACTTTGGTGCTGGAGCTGCTCAGGGTTAGGGCTTCTCAAACCCCAAAGCACTCACTCAAGGATCCCTCGGCGGTCGTGCTGGATAAGCGTCGTGCAGGTCTTGAAGATGGTCGGTCCCTCGGGTCTCGTCACACCCACGAATCTCAGCTGGGCTGATGATACAGGTAGAGGTCAGAGATGGCAGGGAATACGGGTCTCGTCGAGCTGGGCAGTCTTGATCCGGAGGATGGACTTGCAGCAAACCGCATGCGCTTAGATGGTGCCCGCTGGTGCAGGGTGGCTACTCCTTAGCCACAAGGGAGAGTCTTCAGAAGTGTTTAAGAGTTCTTTCGTGGAAAGTAGTCAAGATTCAGAATTATCTAATTTGGGAAGGGGGCCGGCTCCTACCTTTATCCTAAGAAAAGGGGCTGGCCCGCGACTAGGTCCTGCCCATGGGTGGGACCAGGAGGGGGGTGGTTACACCCCTCTCCTTTGTCCGGTCTCTACCCAGCTCAGGGGCTGGTGTGCCCCTGGAACTGGTTTGAGTCGGCATATGCACAGTGAGCACCAGGGTGCCACTTGCAGTCACCTTCCTCTCAGCCCTGCCTACCTGGGATACACAAAACCCTGTCTGGGATGGTGCTAGCACCGCCCCTGACAGGAAACCCTTTGTCCAAGCTTCCCTCGCTGGAAGGACTCCTAGCAGCAGGAGGTCAGACTTGTGTCTGTGGTGGCAGCATCCATTTTGTGATGCTGAGGCTCGAGTTAACTTTAACCGGGGTTCACAGTTACATACATGTCGTGTCCCTCTAGAAGGGTGGAATGCTAACCCTGTCGCCAGAATTGGCGAGGGGTTAGTATTCCAATTCGTATGACACCTTACTCGACATGTTTTGATAAAGCGATACCAAAGTTGGCAAATAACCGCGAGGATTATAAGGCACTTAAGAGTATATGGTACGCGTTATCATGGAACAGCTATTGGGCCTTGGTTCCGCAAGCTGCAAACGGGCTCAGCTCATGCCAGAGCACCATCTCACATAATTCCAAGCACTCTGCCTTCAGGATTGATAAGGCCTGCCATAGGAGTGACTGATAGGAATACATGTGTCCATTTTAGGGTTAGATATAGGAATACAATATCTAAAGCAAAGGGTGATTACACCACCTTGCCCCAGCTGTCGTGCAGCCAGTTGTGTCAGATTTGGATGGCTAGCCAGGGGTGGCATAATACATGCTGCAGCCCCTGGTAGGCCCTGGGTGCACCTATGCCCTGGGTACCTAAGGTACACTGTACAGGGGCTGATATGGGGACTCAGTATCCAATTAGATATGTACCTAAGGTACATGGAATCCATTTTACAGGTAGAGCAGTAGGCCTGAGGCCCTGAATAGCAGGGTCCCAGGTCAACTAAGTCGGAAAACCAGCAAAACACCAGGCAAATAGTTGGGGGCAACCATAGTCAGGTATCCACCTTCCTACACTCCGCCTCTCCCATATGGCCTCCCCAGCCCTGGAGAGACGCGTCCGTCACAACTACGTGCTCCGGCTGGGGTAGGGAGAGGGATCTGCCCTTGACCCAGTCGCAGTCCGTGAGCCACCACTGCAGTTGTCTCGCAGTGCCCTCCGAGATCAAGACATGATCGGACAGGTTGCCCTGATGCTGGGCCCACTGAAACTTCAGGTCCCACTGCAGAACCCGCATCCGCCACCTGGCGTGATGCACCAGAAGGATGCAGGAGGCCATCAGCCCCAGAAGCCGCAGCTTCAACCTGACCGAGACTCGGGATAACGGCTGGAAGATGGGAATCAGAGCCTGAATATCCCGAACCCGCTGTTCGGGTGGGTAAACCCGAAACTGCGCCGAGTCGAGAACCGCTCCGATGAAGAGGAGCTTCCGAGAGGGGCACAGGTGTGACTTCGGCACATTGATGGAAAACCCCAGCAAGTGCAGGAGGTCGGCCGTAGTCTGGAGGTGGGTGACGACTACCTGGGGCGAGCCCGCCTTCAACAACCAGTCGTCGAGGTAGGGGAAGACTGACACACCCTGCCTGCGCAGATGAGCTGCGACCACCGCCATCACCTTCGTGAACACCCGTGGGGCGCTGGTAAGGCCGAAGGGGAGCACGGTAAACTGAAAGTGCTCTTGGCCTACCGTGAACCGCAGGTAACGCCGGTGGGCCGGCAGGACGGGAATGTGGAAATAAGCGGCCTGCAGGTCCAACGCTACCATCCAGTCTTCCGGGTCCAGGGCAGGCAGGACCTGAGCCAAAGTTAGCATCTTGAACTTCTCCTTCCGGAGGAAGCCGTTGACGTTCCGTAGGTCCAAGATCAGGCGTAGGCCCCCTTTGCCCTTCTTGGGTACCAGAAAGTAGTGGGAGTAACAACCACACCCTACTTCTGGCCCAGGAACGCGCTCGATGGCCCTCTAGGCCAAGAGGGCTGTGACTTCCTCTTGCATAAGTTGCAAGTGATCCCCTGACACGCGGTGGCATGGATGGAGGGGATGCCTCGAAGGGGAGGGAGTAGCCCCATCGGACAATCTGCAGCACCCACCTGTCCGAAGTGACTGTGCGCCAGTGGGAGAGGTGATGGCGAACCCTGCCTCCCACAGGAGTCACATGGGCCTGAAAACTCGGACTAGGAAGGTTTAGAGGCAGGTGCTGCTGCGGGGGGTGTGGACTGGCCTCGCCGTGGTCCCCGACCGCCGCCACAGCGGTTTCCACGTCTGCCACCGCGCTGTTGGACATTCTGCGGCGCGTGGCTTGCAGTACGTGTGGGGTCGCCCCTTCCGTGGCCACGAAAGGAGCGAAAGGCACCCAATTGCTGGCGTGGGGCCATGAGGCCCAAGGACTTGGCCGTAGCCCTGGAGTCCTTGAAACGTTCCAGCGCATGGTCTGCCTTGTCGCCGAAGAGGCGACGGCCATCAAACGGCATGTCCAGTAGCGTGGCCTGGACATCAGCCGAGAAGTTGGCGGACCTCAACCAGGCGTGGCGTCGAACCGCTACTGTAGTTGCCATCGCCCTGCCCAGTGAGTCCGTGGTATCCAGCCCACACCGGATAGAAAAGCGTGCAGCGTCTCCGCCTTCCGCAAGGGTTTGGCCGAGTTTAGCCTGGACCGCCTCCGGGCATTGTGGCAGCACCTCCGCAACCGTGTCCCACAGAGTGTGGGCGTAGCGGCCCAAGAGACAGGCGGTATTCACAGACCGCAGCCCTAAGCTAACAGACGAGAAAACCTTCTTCCCGAACTGTTCGTATCTCTTGGATTCCCTGTCGGGCGGGGCCGACGGGAATGCGGTCTGGGAGTTTGAGGCCTGGATGACCAGACTCTTGGGGGTGGGGTGGGTGGACAAAAAGCATGGGTCGCCCGGGGCCGGGCGGTAGCGTCTGGCCACGTTCCTATCCACAGGCGGACCTTTGGCGGGCTTGGACCAAGTGCCCACAAGAACGTCACACAAGGCCTCATTGAACGGCAGCAGAAGCTCACTGGAGCTTGACAGCGGTTTGAGGACCTCTGTGAGGAGGTTAGTCCTCACGGCTGCGACGGGGAGCTTAAGGTTTAAGGCCTTAGCTGCCTTCGTCAACACTACACTATATGTAGAGCCCGCCTCCGAAGCCACAGTCGGAGGTGAGCTAAAACCAGTGTCTGGCGAAGTGTCAAGACCACTGGCCTCCCCAAGCTCATATGTCCAGTCCTGTTGAGACTGGCAATCTAGTGCCAGAGGGTCCTCGGACCCCTCCCAATCTTCCTCGTCACCTGTGTCCTGTAAACCAGGATTAGCAGACAGGGCCTCCTCGTGGAGATAAAAATCCCCAAAGGCAGACGGAATCGGCGCCCAGCGGGTGCCCTTCCCACGTCCGAGTCGGACCGTAGGAAACATTGGGGGCGGCAACCACAGTAGGCGCCGGGGGCGACACCCTTGAGGACGGCGCCGGCGAGGTCGTAAGGTCGACCGGCGACGTACCGGATCCGGAGCCGGCAAGGTCCTGCGGCGCCGAGATCGAAGTCGCCGGCGGCGTTGGGCCGAAGCAGCCGGCGGCGTCGGGGCCGAAGCGCCCGACCCGTTAGAACCTCCAGAGGGAACCATTGGGCCTGAAGCCGCCATGGGAACCGACTGAGGAGGGAGGGCCCTCATGGCCATGAGGTACCTCTCGACCTCCTCCGGCATCGCGCCGTGCCCAGGGACCCGAAGGTGTGGGGCAGGCGGCGACGCTAGCGACTCCTGCGGAGCCGCGTGGGCGGTGTCGACCGAACCCCCAGCCGCATCATGCGAGCGTCGGGGTGGGTCGGAGGATCGATGACGTCGCTCCGACCGCTCATGCCTCTTACCTGAGGACTTGGAACCAGACGATCGGTGTCCACTTCCGGAGCTTCGATGACTCAGACCACTCGTCATTTGAAAACCATTTGCCGCCACTGTGCCCAGACGCCTACCTGCTTCTTCTGCAAACAGCGCCCTCGGTAGAGTGCACTCCCGCCTCCCGCTGCTTGACTCCTTTGACATCCAGGAGTCCCGGCAGCCGAGTGGAGCGTGGGACGGGGGGAGGAATAAAAACTACAACCCCCAGCCTCCCGAGCGGCGCACTCCGCATCACCAGCGCGCCAGGAGGCGCTGAAATAGCGCGCCACCCCAGCTGTAATCGGGAAACCACTCGTCATTTGAAAACCATTTGCCGCCACTGTGCCCAGACGCCTACCTGCTTCTTCTGCAAACAGCGCCCTCGGTAGAGTGCACTCCCGCCTCCCGCTGCTTGACTCCTTTGACATCCAGGAGTCCCGGCAGCCGAGTGGAGCGTGGGACGGGGGAAGGAATAAAAACTACAACCCCCAGCCTCCCGAGCGGCGCACTCCGCATCACCAGCGCGCCAGGAGGCGCTGAAATAGCGCGTCACCCCGTCTCGCGGGACGCCGGGCGAAGCCCAGGCCAAGGGCGGGCCCGTTTAATCCCGTTCAAGCCCGGGTAAGACTGGACTGGGCTAACCCCTTGACATTTTATTTTATTTAACGTAGTGGTTCTACAGTAATATCAACATCTAGGTGTTGTTTCATTGTATTCATTTACTGTGCCCTTCCTGAATCTGTTACAATGTCACCCAGAATTACCAGAAATACCAAGCTCACACATGCTGCTCAGGTCAAAGGGCCAATTGACCAATTCATCGCCAAGGCGAACGATGCTATCAACCAAGGAGTCCTCCTTTCAGAAAGGAGGGTCTCGCAGGACTTAGCGGCAGCAAGACGTTCCTCACTGGGACTACTTGCAACCGCCGTAACCCCTCAACGTACTCTCGTCTTTGGCACACTACAAGAGACCCCAACGGTCCCTGGGACTGTAGACTTGTCTGTGTCTATCGATCTATCCACAACTCAACTATCTCAAACCTCTGTATCCCATCACCCCCCATCACTTGAGCGAACCCCGATCCTGTTTATAAACCCCCCAGATGAGGACACTCCATCCCCCTCCACGAGGGGCCAGAGAGAAGGTGCTATCCCGAAAAAAAGCAAGGGAAAAAGAAAAGGAAATAAGAACTCCCCTCAAAATACTAGCAATACACGACAGGATCCTCTGACACAATCAGACAAAAATTCTTCCTCTTCGGCAGCTTTAAACCACTCGGCCACGCCTCAACAGCCGACTGATATTCCTGCCCCAGAAATCATAAACCTTTCACCTGATACCCATAACCTGATTCCGAGTGGCAATACGAGCACTAGGCAGGACGTAATCACTCATGATACCAATCTGCTAACTTCAATTGAGGCCCTAATAAAGCAACACCTTCAACCTTTCATGGTATCACTAGCTAAAATCGAAAAATCTTTAGCCACACTAACTTCTGATCTTAAACCCAAGAAGAATTTACTTCCTATGTACCCACTTCCTGCAGCTCCAACCTGTAATCCAAAACTAAAAGCTGCTGGGGGAATAAATCTTCCACAAGCACACAAAGCACCCAAAGCGGTTAACGCTTCAACGGTGGTCCAACAAAAAATAGTGACCCAACAGAAATCGGCCAAAACAACACATGCTAATTCGCAGCAATTATTAGTCAATCCACCTGCAAACAAGCCTACTACCTCTGCTTCTTCTTCCCTTCCTGTTCCATCTGTACCAGAGGGCCAATCCACCAACCATCCACCCACCCCAATTCCAGCAAAGACACCAGCCCCTAAAAAGACGACTGTACCCAACAAGACACCTGCTACAAAGAACGCAGCATATAATACCAGACGCAATGGTGCACGCCCAGCTTATCTTCCACTAGAAGCAACGCCCTACGTCATTATTATGACTGGGGTCCCAGAGTTACATACTAACTCCGATGAGCCCGGATGGTCCCTAAAAAATAAGGTGCTTCACTGGTTGTCACTGAATCGTCCACTTCCCCCCTACGCAAACAACAGAGTTGTATCAGTCCGTAGAGTTCCGTGGGTAGGGAAGGAGCCAAAATTGATCTCAGGGGACTGTATAATAATAAACTTTGAAGACCCTCAAACCGTGGAACTTATTTCCTCATGGGGGCCTCAAACTTCCCCTGAAGGAATTTCAACAAAAAGATTAGCTTTCTTCTACCCACCAGCCAAGTCCCTACTACCAGGACATGAATGGAACTGGACTCAGGTTGGCAACTGGAACAACAAAACGAACTGGTCAACATGGCAAGGACAAGGAGGCAGGGAAACTACGTCATTCCCGGATTGGAGGGGTGTTTCCACCTACAACAGGTTTGACTGCCTGGAGATGGTGGACTGACCATCAACAGTCCAGGGACTGGAAAATGTGATCACACCTTTATCTGATCTACCATCCTCAACCCTAGCAAATCTCCCTCAATCCCGAAGTCCGCAGGCTAGAATGATGCTCTTACCTCCCACAGTAGACGCAACCGCAATAGATACAAACAATACTGAGGCGGAAGGTTCTCACCAACCAGTCCCGTCCCGGTGTACCATTAATGCAACCAACGCTACTAACCCCAATAATGGAGTTTCTTTATTTTCCCCCCTCAACAACGTCAATCGTGCATCCTTGGATTCACCTGCACAGATAAGAAGCCCTGTACCTATTAATGAAGCAGAGTCGTTCCAGCTAGTATCAATATTGTTCTGGAACGTGGCAGGTCTCAGAACTAAGATCTTATCTACTCCTTGGTTGGACTTTGTTACCACACACCAGATAATCTGTTTGCAAGAGACTTGGACAACTGATCCACTGCACATTCAGGGTTACCTAACGTTTCATACACCGGCCTGCCCATCAACTCATGGTAGACCGATGGGGGGGCCTTGTTATATATATTTCAAACAAACTTGAAGTAAGAAAAACTTTTATAAAATGTGCTACACCGAATTACCAAATTCTTTTGATTATTTTTAAAAACGGTACATCATACTGCATAATTAATTTTTATAATAATCTATCTCCGATAGACTGTATGAAAACTGTGTCAGAAATTACCATGTCTATAAGCGAACAACGCGCTAAACATTCACCCACACTGTGTAATGTAATATGGGGTGGCGATTTCAATGTACAACTGTGCCCAAAATATAGGACAACTGATTGTGGCCTTTCTGACGAAAACGACTGCCCACTGACACATTTTATTCACTCCCCGGTAGGAGAATCCATCAACGAAAGTTTAATGTTTTTAGAATTGTTGTATGCCAATGAACTCGTCTACCCCCAAGTGGAATTCAAACCCACCTTCCACGGTAGGGGCTGCTTTAGTATTATAGATTTTATTTTGTGTTCATATTCTTTAAAGGGTACGCTTTTCCAGTTTACTACAGGTACAGAAGTATCTGGTGATCATTTTTCCAACAGCATTGTACTGAAGTTATTTACTAATAATCATCAGCCCACACTGAAGAGTTTACTGACCCAAAATGCATTAAATATGGACAGAACCAATGGTTATTCGGTGAAATGGTCCCGGGTAGACCCCCAAACAACAACAACTAAAATTGTAACCAAAGCACTCCCCTGGATAAATTCCTGCCTTGATGAGGTTTCTACCCCTGAGCAAATCATTTCCAGTTTTGGGGAAATCCTCAAAACTATCCAGAGTGAACTAGTCCGAACCCACAAATCAGGTACCCATCCAGGTCCAAAATGGTTCAACACTGCATGTCGAAAAGCACTAAATGCCCTAAAGAAAGAACTCCATAATCCAGTCAGAGACAACGCCAAAATAGCTAAGCTAAGATCTGAATATAAGCAGGCCCAAATCAGATGTAAAAAAGAGATGAAGGAAAAACTATGGGCACAGCTACATGAGAGCTGCCAAACAAAGGACAGCTCTCAGTTCTGGCAAGTTGTAAAATCTCCTTTCTTGCTTGAGGCCAAATCCCATCAATACCTAGACGTAGCAGTGTCCGCGGACGAGTGGGTGACTCACTTCTCTAAGATCTTTAGTGATCTCCCCCCGGACAGTGCGGCACAATTCAATCAAGAATCTAGATCCCCAAGAAAAGGAGTGTACCCAATTGATCTATCCTTTACCCTGGGGGAGGTTATAAGCGCACTATCGTCCTCAAAAACTGGAAAGGCTCCTGGCCCGGACGGCGTCCCATTAGATATATTTGTCTCTAACATCGACCTATGGTCTCCAATTATCACCCAGCTAATGACAGCAGTTCTTAGCACTGGCCTTCTGGATTCTTGGTCTTCCTCCATACTTCTTCCTATTTTTAAAAAAGGGGATAGAAACGACCCTGCCTGCTACAGGCCCATCTCCCTCCTGGATTCATTGGGAAAAGTCGCGGGTCGCCTAATCCTTGACCGTTTGCAGGATTGGGCGGCGGAGAATAACATCATCACCGACCTCCAGTATGGATTCCGGGAGGGACTGGGCACTGTTGAACAGGCTTTAAATTTAGCACTTCTAATAGGAAAGTATGTGGGAGCCAAACGGGGAAACCTATTGAATATGCTACTTACTAGTATGCATCTGTTCTTGGCATGTAGGGCTGCTAACATTCATATCTTTGCATTAGATCGCCACCTAGTGTTGGGTCCGGATGATCGCACATTGTTGTCCTGGAAGAGTCTTCGAAGTATCCTGAGATGGGTGGCTCCTCCCCTGGACTACAGTGCGCATGGGCATCGGCTCCATCCCCAGATTGTTTTTCGCCATTGTGGCAGAGGATGGAGTGAAAAGTGTAAAGGATGTCCATGCTAATGATTGAATACAATAGTATATCTGCAGCTGCGACAGGCACCGGGGAGGAGGGTGGGCGATATGAATGTTAGCAGCCCTACATGCCAAGAACAGATGCATACTAGTAAGTAGCATATTCAGTTCGAGGCATGTGGGCTGCTAAATTCATATCTTTGCATAGAATACATAGCAGTCCCTCCATCAGCGGCGGTTGCCCGTGCCAGCTGCAGAAACCTGAAAAAGTGTCTTGAGAACAGCCTGTCGTACAGCCGCTTGCTGTTTGGAATGTACATCAACACAGTAGTGTTTTGTAAAGGTATGTGGTGTAACCCACGTGGCTGCTCTGCAAATGTCCTCTAGAGGAATGTTTCCAAGGAAAGCCATGGATGCCCCCAACTTGCGTGTGGAGTGTGCCTTTGGGGGTATTGTTAAAGTGCGCTTGGCTTTATGATAACAGATTTGGATGCACTTAACAATCCATCTGGCTATTCCTGCTTTGGAAATTGGGTTGCCTTTGTGTTGTGGTGAGAAGGCAACAAAGAGTTGTTTTGTCTTCCTAAAGTGTTGTGTCCTGTCTATGTAGTACATCAATGCCCTCCGTACGTCTAGCGTATGGAGCATCCTTTCCGCCACTGTTTGTGGGTTCTGGAAGAATGCAGGCAAATCGATAGTTTGGTTGAGATGAAAATGTGACACCACCTTTGGAAGGAATTTGGGGTTAGTACGTAGTACCACCCTATTTGGATGAATCTGGATGAATGGCTCTTGTATCGTGAGTGCTTGCAACTCACTTACGCGTCTTAGTGACGTAATGGCAACTAGGAAAGCAACTTTCCACGTTAGGAATTGCAGTTCGCACGAGTGCATTGGCTCAAACGGTGGTCCCATCAGTCTGGTGAGGACCACATTGAGGTTCCACACGGGAGCTGGCGGTGTTCTTGGGGGAATGACTCGTTTCAGGCCTTCAAGAAACGCTTTAATGGCAGGCACCCTGAAGACTGAGAGATGCTGCCTATTTTGAAGGTAAGCTGCGATGGCGGATAGATGTATCCGAATAGAAGTGAACGCTAGTTTGCACTTATAAAGGTGTAACAGATAGCAAATGATGTTAGGGATAGATGCATCTAGCGGGTTTATGCCATTGTCTGCACAGTAGATGACAAAACGCTTCCATTTTGCGGCATAGCATGCTCTGGTTGACGGCTTCCTCGCCTCCTTGATGATGTTCATGCATTCAGGAGGTAGGTTTAGGTATCCAAACTCTAAGACTTCAGGAGCCAGATCGCTAGGTTGAGCTGTTGCGGATCTGGATGCTGAATTTCTCCATGGTTCTGCGTCAGAAGTCTGGGCGTGAGGCGCAGTCTTTGATGCGGGACCACTGAGAGTTCGAGGAACGTGGTGTACCATGCTTGGCGCGCCCACGTTGGAGCAACTAGGATGAGTGTCATGGAGTGTTGCCGTAGTTTCCTCGCCACCAGTGGTATCAGGGGTGTCGGGGGAAAAGCGTAAGCAAATTTGCCTGACCAGTTCATCCATATCGCATTGCCCTGCGATTGGGGGTGTGGGAACCTGGCGGCGAAGCTTTGGCATTTTGCGTTCTCCCTTGTGGCGAACAGGTCTATGTCTGGACGCCCCCACCTTTGGAAGTACGGCTGGAGTACCGATGGATGTATCTCCCACTCGTGCATTTGATGACTGTATCTGCTGAGCAGATCCGCCATCTGATTGTCCTTCCCCGGGAGGTGTTCTGCCATGAGGAAGATGTTCCTCTGAATGGCCCACTTCCACATGCTCTGAGCCAGGTGAGACAGCTGTGGTGAGTGGGTGCCCCCCTGTTTTTGGATGTAGTACATCGCGGTCATGTTGTCCGTCCGGACTAACACCACTTTGTTGCACAGATGTACAATGAAGGACTTGAGTGCCATGAAGATTGCCATCAGTTCTAGATAGTTGATGTGCATCTTCTGTTGCTGCGTCGTCCATAGTCCCTGCACTGTGTAAGTGAGCAGGTGTGCTCCCCATCCCTGGAGAGATGCGTCCGTTGTCAGGATAACCTGTGGCACTGGCTCCTGGAACAGTCGGCCCTTGCAAAGGTTGTGTGGAGTCCACCAATGCAGAGAGTTGTATGCCCGACTGGTAACCAACACTAGGTCTGTTAATTGTCCCTGAGCCTGTGTCCACTGATTTGCTAAGCACTCCTGGAGCGGGCGCATATGCAACCGTGCGTGAGGGACTATGAAGATGCAGGAGGCCATCATGCCTATCAACTGCATGAACACTCTTGCTGGAAGCGAGTGTCCCGGTCTGAACTTCTGGATTAAGGACTGTATGCCGTCTCTCCTGACCTGGTTTGGTTGTGCCGAGGCCGTCAGGGTATTGATTGTCGCGCCCAGAAACTGCCGGACGTGTGCCGGCTGAAGGTGTGACTTCGGGTAATTCAACGAGAAACCCAGGTCGTGAAGGAGGTGAATGGTAGTCGACATGTCCGCGGCGCACTGCTGTTCCGACCTGGCTTGAACGAGCCAGTCGTCGAGGTAGGGGTAGACATGGATGTTCTGCCTCCTGAGGTGCGCTGCTACAGTCGCCAGACACTTGGTAAAGACCCTTGGGGCAGTTGTGACTCCGAAGGGTAGGACTTTGAACTGATAATGCGTGCCCTGGATAGTGAACCTGAGGTACTTTCTGTGGGACGGATGTAGCGGAATGTGGAAATAAGCATCCTTGAGATCCAAGGTTGCTAAGAAGTCTCCTTTGTTTAACATAGGAAGAATCTGTTGCAGTGTAAGCATGTGGAAATGCTCTGACAGTATGTACAGATTGAGGGGACGGAGATCCAGAATTGGCCTGAGAGATCCGTCCTTCTTTGGAATGAGGAAGTACAGAGAATAAACCCCTGTGCCTTCCTCCCCCACTGGCACGAGCTCGATTGCCCCTTTTTGCAGCATCACCAACACTTCCTGCTGCAATAAGTGCAAGTGCTCTGCGGACATAGGTCTTTGCCTTGGTGGAATGTTGGGTGGAGTGGACTTTAACTCTAGACAATAACCGTACTGGATAAGCTGTCGCACCCACCTGTCTGTGGTGATGTTGATCCAGACGGGCAGGAACTGCTGTATTCTCCCCCCGACAGGTGTTAAATGGTCGGGGGGCAGTGACAGAGAGTCACTGGTTGCTCGGGGCAGAGGAGCGTGAATTGTTGCCTCCTTTGCCACGTCCTTTGTTGCTGTTTCCCCTGTAGCCCCTCTTGTTTTGTTTGGGGTACGAGGACTGTGCTCCACCTCTAGGGAACTGTGACTGTTGACCCATCTGTCCTCTGGTGACTCCACGGGCACCTGAGCGACGAAAATTATTGCCACGAAACTGCTGAGATTGTAGGGCCCCCATCGATTTAGCGGTTTCAGTGTCCTTTTTAATCTTTTCCAGGGTGGTGTCAACATCTGGACCAAACAGTCTATCCGGATTGACTGGTTGATTAAGTATGGTTGTTTGAATGTCAGGTTTGAACCCCGATATGCGGAGCCAAGCCTGCCTTCTGAGCATGACACTGGTGTTAACGGCCCTAGCGGCTGTGTCCGCGACATCAAGTGCGCACTTTATGGCCGCGTTGGAGATCAGTTGTCCCTCTTGTATAATCATCTTGGTGCCCTCTTGAAACTGCGGAGGCAGGTGTTCTACAATCTGCTCTAGTGTGTCGTAATGTGATCTATCATAACGTGCCAGTAGTGCCTGTGTATTTGCAATACGCCAGAAATTGGCAGCCTGTGCAGCCACTCTTTTGCCTCCTGCCTCTAGCACTTTGGACTCCTTATCCGGGGGAGGAGCTTCACCCGTTGTTTGGGAGTTGGCCCTCTTGCGTGCGTTTGCTACCACCAAGGAGTCAAGCGGCAACTGTCCTCGAATGTATGCAGGGTCTGCAGGCGCTGGTCTGTACTTTTTTTCAATACGTGGGTTGACCACCCTCGCCCTGGTAGGCTCTTTAAAGATGTCCGCAGCGTGCTTGAGGACCCCTTTGAGCATAGGCAGTGTCTTTACATTTCTTTCCGAAACTGAAAATGTGTCGAATAGAAAGTCTTCCTCAACTGGGTCAGCATGCATGTCCACATCATGATTAGCAGCTGCCCTCTCAATGAGTGCATGAAAACCTGCAGAATCCTCCGTAGGGGATGCACGTGTACTGAAGGTCTGTGGGTCTTGCCCCACATCTTGGGTGCCTTGGTCCCCAATGCCATAATAAGAATCTGGCTGTGCATCAGGTTCATTTACTGGGAACGTGTATTGTTCATCTTCACCATAGTCCCCACTGTCAGAGTGGTCTGGAGACGGTGTTGGGCTCCTTCCCAGAGGAGGCAGAATAGGTTCCATGAGGCCTGAGGCGTCCTGTGGAAACTTTTTCTTCTTTAGGGGAATGACGTAGGATTCCACCGGCTGCGAAGTGATCTTCCTTTTATAAAGGGTTAACTTCCCCGTGTCCGCGTCTATGAAACACTCCGAATCCTCTTCAGGGTCGAGCACTTGACCCGAAGATGTCCCTGCCGTAGAAGATTCCGACTTCTTTGGCGTCGATTTCGAGGAAAAGGCCTTTGGCACCACTTTTGGCGGTAGAAGGAAGAGGAGCTTACTTGCCGGCTTGACCGGGACGTCTGCCGCCTTCTGCGTCGATGGCGTCGACGAAGAAAAAACCTTGTCTTTAATCCTTTGTAGTGAAGCAGCCACGAGAGATGCGTCGGTGACCGACGTCTTTGGCACCGACGAGGTGGCCTTGCCTTCGGATGCGACGTTCCGTTGGTCTTTTGAAGGGATGGACGGCACCGACCCCGAGTCCCTGGAGCGATGCGCAGATGTCCCCGTTGGAGCCGGGGCTGTGTCGGTTGCCTTGGCAGGCTTCGCCGGCGCCGGCGCGCTTGTCTTGTGCGTGCCACCCTTTTTAGAGGATCTCTCCTCCGGCGCCGATTTCGACCCTGTGGAATCGCCGTGTTTCTTCGACTTCTGCGGACCGGAGGTCGACGGAGTCGATGAGGCCGCCGGTTTATTTGTTTTTGCTGTTGCGGCCGCCATCTTAGGGACGATTGAGTCCTTAACTTTCGGTTTCGGTTTCGGGTCGGCCATTTTAGGTGCAGTCGAGACCGTTGCTTTCAGTTTCGGTTTCGAAACCCTCGGCGCAGCAAGTATGTCCGTGGCCGGGCCGGCAGGCGGGGCCGTGGCTTGCGCTACAGGGCCTTGGGTAAGGCCGACAGGCGATCCCGCGACCCTCTCCTGATGTTCGTCAACTTCGGGGCATAGCTCGTCCCCTGAGCTATCTTCCTCGGCCCCATAAACCATAACGTCGTCCCCTACCTCGTCGACGTATTCAAGGCCCTGACCCACGACTCCGTCGTCGTCATATTCCGGATCAGCCTCGACCTCCGTCTCAGGCGGGGAGATTTGAAGATGATGGCTCTGGTCCTCTTCTTCTTGGTCGCCGAAGATGTTATCTGGATCCGGGGCCGCCTGTTTGGCCACAAGGCGCACTGCGCGCCGAATCGTGAGAGTTTTCTTCGACCTGAACTTCGCACAGGCCCGGCAACTTCCTTCGTCATGGTCTGGCGAAAGGCACTTATTACAGACCGGGTGTACGTCTATATGTGGGTATTTGGACCCACAGAGCGGACAGAGTTTAAACGGACTCCGCTCCATGTTGGGAACTTAGTGTCGAGTCGCGATGAGAAGGCCTCGATGTCCGAAGAGTAGTAAAAAACTCCGGTGATTCCGGCTCCGAGAGACGGAAGAACTCGAGACCGTACGCAAACAATACCGACGTAAAGAACCCAAAGCCTTTTGGCCGTAAAAAATGATGTTTATTCGGTTCCGACGGAGAGACGTCGAGACCGCATCCGAACCCAATGGCGGAAAAAAACAATCTGGGGATGGAGCCGATGCCCATGCGCACTGTAGTCCAGGGGAGGAGCCACCCATCTCAGGATACTTCGAAGACTCTTCCAGGACAACAATGTGCGATCATCCGGACCCAACACTAGGTGGCGATCTAATGCAAAGATATGAATTTAGCAGCCCACATGCCTCGAACACATGGTTTACGTCGACCTTAGTGCGGCGTTTGACTGTGTAATTCATGCCAAGCTATGGCCCATCTTGGAGAAAATGGGGGTTGACCCGCCGCTAATCAAATTCTTGCGCAAGCTTTATTCTGAAGCTTCGGCTCGTGTAAGGTTTGGAACAGGTGGCGAATTAACATCTTCCTTTCAAATAACACGTGGAGTTAGAAAGGGTTGCGTCCGGGCTCCCTTCTTGTTTAATTTACATACGATTGGTTTGGAAGCAGCCATGCTTGAAGGGAGCCAGGACCTACCTACCATTAACCATCGCCCTATCCCAGCATTGCTCTACGCTGATGACTCAGTTATCTTTGCTAGATCCCTGGTTCAATTACAGAAGCAACTAGACAAATACTGTAACTATATGCTTTCCCTGGGGTTAAAGGTAAATAAGACCAAGACCTTTGTTATGAAAACGGGGCCCAAGGTGACAAGCTCGAAGTATCTTACTATCGAGCACTCAAAATTAGAACGAGTCAGGGAATACCCTTATTTGGGTATATTAATAGATGACCAGCTAACGTGGAAAAGGGCACTGGTAACTAGAAAACTGCTATACCAGCGTGCTACATCTGCCCTAATTTCATTTTCTAGAAAACTGGGTAAGCCATCTCCCCCCGCACTACTTAAAATCCATCAAGCTAAGTGCCAGAGCATTGCTACATACGGGGCTGGCGTATGGGGTTATGTAAATACGGCCGAACTCCAAAAAATTCAAAATGGCTTTGCAAAATACCTGTTGGCCCTTCCCCAGAGTGCCCCCACATACGGATGCCATACTGAGCTTGGGATTGACTACTTAGCTGATTACATCAAATGTCAACCAATGCTCCTATGGCATCGTATCTGGTCTAAGCCTGAATGTCACCTTACTCGGGCCCTGATCTCGGATTGCCTGGGGCTGTCCTCTTGGAAAAAGATCCCATGGTTGGCTTACGTTGTCAACTTTTTGGAAGATCTGGATCTTAATCAATACGTAACAGAGCCGTCATTAATCAGTGAGCTAAGTAGGAAAACCTTTAAGTGCCATTGTCTTAACCATCTTAGGGAACTTCGTTTGAGCGGCGAATTACCCAAGCAATCAAATGCCCACGTTATGATGGTACAAGTTTCTCCAGGCTTACAGCCTTACCTCACTTATTATTTGACAAACTACGAAAAATACCTTATAACCAGGTTTCGTTTTAATTTGTTTTTCCGATTGATAACCTTCCCAAACCCATTAAATTAGTCCCACAACTTAGAGAAATGCCCATGCGATAAGGTCTCATCCCAATCCACCATGCATGTAGCTTTTTTCTGTTACTATTACGCCTTACCCCGCAAACGCTGGGTTTCGCCCGTGTTGCGTCAGATGGGGTTGAGGACCTGTCGACCAGCGCTTCTTGCATTGCAACAGCCAAATTCACAACACGAGGCTAAAATACTGGCAATGTATTTGAAATCATGTATAATAATACGTAAAACAATAAGGAACGAGGATCTAACACATTGAAACATTGTGCTGGTAGTTGACTGAAAGTGTATTTTTCCCTTCTGTTATTTTTTCTGTAACGTTACAGGCTTTTAAAAAAAATTATACTGTAATATTGTAATAGCATTACTTGTTCCGCATTTATGTAAATATGTATTTTTAAATTATGATGTACTTTTTATGGTTAACTAATCGTCTAACCGAATAAAAGAATTTGAACGAACGACTCAGACCTCGCGACCTGTCCCTCGACCTCCCGTGGGACCGGGACCTGGAGCGGCGCGGGGCCGACTGCCTCAGCTCGAGTCGCTTGCGGGACCGCTCCCGCCTAGCCTTCGACGTGAGGGCCCGGAGCAGGTTCGATCATCATGGTCGAGGCCTAAGCACTTCAGGCACCGGCGATGGGGGTCCGTGACCGACATGAGTCGGTCGCACTTCGAGCAAGGCTTGAACCCGGGCATCCCTGGCACCGATGGAGTCAAAGACTCGACAAGAAAGAGCGATCAAAAAAGTTCAGTCAAAAATTGACTGGGGGTAGAGCTGACGTCAGCGCACATGGGCGGCGTCTAAGTACTCTGACGACGTCATTTCGGTGCTCACGACGCCGACGACTGACGCGGAGTCGCAGACGACGCCTACCGACGCGCAGGGGTATTGCTACGCCAAAATTTTCCGGATCCAGTCTGACGCCTGGGGATATTTTAAGGTAAGGAATCTAACACTAACGTGTCTCTTTCAGATACAGAAATTAGTGGAGCTGTGTAACCAGGATACTTCCTGAAGGAGCCAGAAAGAGCAACTGACCTGTCACCCCTGAGGCATGATGGGATACAGGGGGTCATGGGTGCCTTAAAGGCACGGAGTCAGTTTATTGCTATGCAGCTACAGGTTAGCTTTTCAGGCTTTTTAGACTGTTTTTTTTTACCAATGCAGCCTGAGAGCGGTCTATGCTTTCAGTGAGTTATGAGAATTTCTGAGCATTAAAACAGTTTCTAAAAAATCTTTGCTGTTGTTTCTCATGTTTCTAACGCATATTATTCTTGTATGGTGAAAATTCTTCACAGCATATTTCAGCTCTGATGTTATTTGGCTGCTATTGCATGTTTTTATATATATAGTTTTATATATATGAGTATATATATATGTGGGGCACATATAATATAGTGTTTCCGGGGTCCCGCGCATGGGCACGCTCACAGACTCTTTCGCTGGAGGCCCAGAACATTTGGCATTGGCTCCTGGCTCGCAATCTGTCGATCACAGCAGTCCACCTCCCAGGAGAACAGAATGTAAGGGCGGGCGCTCTAAGCCGGCATTTCGAAGACCGAGAAGACTGGGTTCTCAACGACTAGGTAGTTGAAGACATATTCCAGTCTTGGAGTCGTCCCACCATAGATCTCTTCGCGGACGAGAACACCAAATGCCAAGACTTCGCCTCAAGGTTCTACCGACCAGGGTCGAAAGGCAATGCCCTTTTGATAGACTGGTCAGGGGAATTTGTGTACGCCTTTCCACCCCTTCCGCTGATCCCGAAGGTGGTGAGCAAGCTGACGAACTAGTGCATAACGATGATCCTCATTGCCCCAGATTGGCCGAGACAATGGTGGTACACGGACCTTCTCCATCTGTCAGTGACCCCGCACAGGAAGCTGCCATGCATGCCGGATGCAAAGAACTGACCCAACTGTCATCCCCGAGGCATGATGGGAAGCCAGGGGTCATGGCTGCCTTAAAGGCACGATGCCAGTTTTTGTTGAAAATTGTATCATTTTCTGTGATAATCCCCGCACATGGGCGGAAATATTCAGTGCTTATGACTTTGATGAGGATCCCCTGGAAGAGAAATGGATGTTTTGCAAAAAGGTTTTATCCTTTGTATATAGTAAATAATTGCTTTTTTCACATCAAGAGCGAGTTGTGAGAAAGTGCCCTCTTTCTTGCATGGCATTCCCCCACTTTTTGCTGAATTGCTGATGTGCTTTGACTGAGTGTGTCCTGGGCTCCTGCCGATCAGGTACCCAGGGCCTGTGTTCCTTCCCTAAAACTGCATTGAAGCCTAAACCCAATTGGCATCTCTGGTAACAGGTCAGCCCCTGGTAAATGGTACCCTAGGTACCTAGAGTACTGTGACCAGAGAAGGCCATTAAGGGCTGCAGCACTTATTGTGCCACCCTTAGAGGCCCTGTGCCCTGACACACACACACTGCCTTTGCAGACTGCGTGTCTTGGTGCAGAACAAAACCTAGTCGATATGGCCCACATCCCTGTTTGCCATGCCCAAAAAACACTGCCCTGGCATATATCAGTCACCCCTCTAGCTCGGTGCCCTATGCCAGTGGTGAGGATACAGGTGCATGAGACCTGTACCCCTACAGCACCCAAGTCCATTCATGGGCACTGTAAGTGCAGTGCTGCCATTAAGAGTATATGGTGCTGGGAGGTTATTACAAACTCCACAGCACCGTAATGGCTACACTGAAGAATGAGAAGTTTGGTATCAAACTTCTCAGCACATTAAACCCACACTGATGCCAGTGTGGGATTAAATGTAAAATGCACGGCAGAGGTCATCTAAGAGATGCCCCCTGAAACTCAACCAACTCCCAGTGACCTGAGAGTGGCTGCAGAGGCTGCCACCCCCAAGACATGTTTCTGGACCCCTGTGTCGAGAGCTTGCGGGGGCCTGAATCAATGCACATCTGGGACGAGGTGCCAAGCCTCCTACCCCAGGATGGGCAAGATTCACGAAGGAGAAGCTTCAAAGGCATATTGCCTTGGTGAGCAGAACCAGACCACTTGCTGTACTCAGCAACTGGTCCCCACCGGTTCAACCCCCCACTTTGGGTGGGAGACCCAGCGGGAAAAACAAAGTGAGGAAGAGAGGTGTGCAGACCTCTGCCAACTCCAACCCTAGGGTGAGGGAGGCGAGGAGAAGCACAACCTTGAGTCCCCGGTAATCTTGAGGATGGAGGGACCCAGCCAACCAGGGAGAGGCTCCTTCCTGCCCCCCTACGACTGGAGTGTGGCAGAATAGGGGGTGATCCCCCACCCCAGGGAAGGGACCCATAGGTCCCTGACCTGAACCTACCTGTAACACCCCTAAATTTAGTATTTAGGAGCACCCTGAACCTTCCTTCCTCAGATCCAGCAAAAAACAAGAAAAGAAAGACAAGAAGCCGCGCAGGGCTAACAAGAGCACGACACCCACTGACTTGGCCCCAGCCCTACAAGCCTGTCTCCCCTCGAACCTGCTCCTGCAAATTCCCGGCATGTCAAAGGCCAAAAACCTCTCAAACGCCGAAGGACCTGCCTGCATTCACTTACCAAGCTGTTTCTCCCTTGAACACCGGACGTGTTAACTGCAGCTTCTGGTACCAACCAGGAACGGCGAATCCAGCACACTCTGCACCTGCTGAGCCCGGTCCGTGTTTGAGTGAACAAACACCACAAGGGCGTTCCCCCGACGACCAGGACACGAGATCCTGCGACCTCTGACCTGCCTCAAGCCTCCAGGCGACGCCTGCAGCCTCAATCCAAAGGGCCCCCCTACCGCGACCAGAGCGGTAAGAAAATCCGATGTCCAAAAGCACCCCTGCACCAGACGCCCCACAGCCTTTTGTGTGCCCAACCCAGCGGTTCCTAACCATCCCTCTACATCCCAACTTACCCCTCAAAGTGGTGGTCACTCCAGGAAGATCCTCGACCCTGAGCCTGCAGTGTTTTTGACCCGGATATATCCCGTTGAAATCAACAGGGCACCCGACCCCAAAACGTCACCCTGCTCCCTGCTGCCCTAGCGCCGCTGAGGGTGCACCTTTGGTGCTAACTTGGTCCCAAACGTGCCCTGAGGTTAACCCTAAGAGCTTTGCTTCCACAACCCTGTGGCCTGCCTGCCAGCTGCCACTAACCAGAGTCCCCCTATTCCCCATCGGATAACATTGGTCTCAAAACTCGGCACCCGGCCGCCCGAGTGCCGCTGAGGGTGCCCCAACAGAGCATCACTGACCCTGGGTGACCGCAGAGTCTAACCCCAGTACCCTAACTCAATAGACCGATTACTTACCTTCAAACCGATAACATTGACACTTTTTCTCTCAAAAAGTTATTAAGTGTCGACTTTTGAAAACTACAAATATTCCTTAAAATTCAGCCTATTAACTAAAACGCATTTTCTCAACTGTTTTCAGGATATGTCTCAGTGCGGAATCCAGGATCCAGCACGGACTAAGAAAAAGTAAGGATAACCTAACTGCAGCTTCTGGTACCAACCAGGAACGGCGAATCCAGCACACTCTGCACCTGCTGAGCCCGGTCCGTGTTTGAGTGAACAAACACCACAAGGGCGTTCCCCCGACGACCAGGACACGAGATCCTGCGACCTCTGACCTGCCTCAAGCCTCCAGGCGACGCCTGCAGCCTCAATCCAAAGGGCCCCCCTACCGCGACCAGAGCGGTAAGAAAATCCGATGTCCAAAAGCACCCCTGCACCAGACGCCCCACAGCCTTTTGTGTGCCCAACCCAGCGGTTCCTAACCATCCCTCTACATCCCAACTTACCCCTCAAAGTGGTGGTCACTCCAGGAAGATCCTCGACCCTGAGCCTGCAGTGTTTTTGACCCGGATATATCCCGTTGAAATCAACAGGGCACCCGACCCCAAAACGTCACCCTGCTCCCTGCTCCCTGCTGCCCTAGCGCCGCTGAGGGTGCACCTTTGGTGCTAACTTGGTCCCAAACGTGCCCTGAGGTTAACCCTAAGAGCTTTGCTTCCACAACCCTGTGGCCTGCCTGCCAGCTGCCACTAACCAGAGTCCCCCTATTCCCCATCGGATAACATTGGTCTCAAAACTCGGCACCCGGCCGCCCGAGTGCCGCTGAGGGTGCCCCAACAGAGCATCACTGACCCTGGGTGACCGCAGAGTCTAACCCCAGTACCCTAACTCAATAGACCGATTACTTACCTTCAAACCGATAACATTGACACTTTTTCTCTCAAAAAGTTATTAAGTGTCGACTTTTGAAAACTACAAATATTCCTTAAAATTCAGCCTATTAACTAAAACGCATTTTCTCAACTGTTTTCAGGATATGTCTCAGTGCGGAATCCAGGATCCAGCACGGACTAAGAAAAAGTAAGGATAACCTAACTTACCTGATAAGTGAATTTCCTCCCATAGGATAACAGAGATTCTATGTGAAAAATGTTCCTTCAACTTTTGAAATGCAATAATAAGTCTATAAAAATCGTACCTTTATCCAAAACACATTTACTCACCTGTTTTCAGGAAATGTCCCAGGGCCGAATCTAAGATCCAGTCCTATGGAAGTAAAAGTAATCTGAAAAGTAATTAACTGCAATTTACTTTAAAAGCCCATTCAATTGAATGTACTATACCTGCAATGTGTTGCAAACTGATTTCTTAAATCTGTAACCAAAACCAGTACAAATTACACTACTGAAAAGTATTTTTATGCTTACCTGCACCAGGCTTGCTTGGTTTTAGAAATAAAACCGTATTTTTTTTATACAAAGCAAATGGACTAGAGTTCAGTTCTTGAGTGTGTGAGACCATTTACTGACTGAGTGTGTACATCAAATGCTTTACACTGTCCTCTGATACGGACTTACTGCTCGACCAAGCTACCACTTTAGGGAGTAAGATTCTATCTAACTTTAGCCTCTGCCAAACCTCTGGAGACCGTTGGACTCTATACACACTGTACCTCACTTTGGTGCAGTATATATAGAGCCAGATTCTTACACTCAGGGGTCCCCCAAGGTCAAGGATGCACTCTTGTTAAACCATCAGAGGAACTAGGGCGCCTGGGTGCCAAGTGCTGAGCTCCAATGTTATCAAATGGAGGATAGGGGGCCTCCGGTTGGTGGCTGCTGAATAGCAGGCCACTTGGCTGTGGGAGCAAGCTCCTGGACTTTAGCTCAGGGCAAATGGGGAAACAAATTACCACCAAAGGTGCACCCTCAGCGGCACTAACTCGGCCAGGTGCAGGGTGCAGTTTCGAAGTCGGGCGCTCTGTTTTCAATGGAGAACCTCCGGTTTACAAAGACACGGCAGGCTTGGGGACAAAGGTCTTCTGAGTGCGACCACCACTTCGAGAGCTAATGTTGGAAAGTTAGGGAGTGGTTCGGCACCACTGGTTTGGGCACACAGGGCCGTGGGGATTTGGGTGCAGGGGTGCCTTTTGGGGTTGCATAATCTTACCAGCTCCTGGACACGGTTAGGGGTATCCTGGATTTAGACTGCAAGCGTCGGCTGGAGGCTTGTCAGGGGTCGCTGGATCTCAGGCCAGGATTGCCGGGGTTACTTCCTAGTGATGTTTGCCCACTCGAGCTCGGACAGGGGACGGCAGGTGCAGAGTGGTGTGGATTCGCAGTTTCCAGCCAAGGCCAGGAGGTTGCAGATGAAAAAATCCATTAGACAAAGCATTTGTGCAGGCAGGCAGGGTCTCTGGGGTTTTCGAAGTTGCTGGCTTCAGGACACACAGGGATTTTGCAGGAGCAGGCACGAGGTGGAGACAAGCCGGTAGGGCTGGGGCCAAGTCAGTGGGTGTCTTCCTCTTGTTAGTTGATGCGAGGCTGTTTGGGCCTTCTTCTTGTAGTCTTTTTGTATGAGGAAGCAAGGTTCAGGGGTGCCCCTAAATACTAGATTTAGGGGTGTTATAGGTAGGTAGGTAAAAGGCGGGGACCAATGGGTCCCTTCCCTGGGGTGGGTACACCCCCTATTAAGTCACCCTCCAGTGGAATGGGGGAATGCGCCGGTCCCTGGTTGGCTATGTACCCCCTGTGAGAAAGTGAGTTTCTGTTGCAGTACCCCCCCCCCACCCCCTTTTGCCTGATACCTGAAGCACTTGTCCTTGGTGTGCCCTGGGATCCTGCCAGTCAGGTACCCAAGGCCTGTGTTCCTTCCCTAAAAACTGTACTAAAGCCTAAACCCACTGGCATCTCTGGTCATATGTCAGCCCCTGTAAATGGTACCCTAGGTACCCAGAGCATTGTGACCAGAGAATACCCCTAAGGGCTGCAGCACTTCTTGTACCACCCTGTGGGGCCCTGCACCCTGACACACACACACATACACATACACTGCCTTTGCAGGCTGAGTGTCCTGGTGCAGAACTAAACCAAGAGTTGACATGACACACATCCCTGTGTGCCATGCCCACAAACCCACTGCCCTGGCATATCAGCCACCCCTCTAGCTGGGTGCCCTATGCCAATGGTGTGGGCACAGGTTAATGAACCCTGTGCCCCTACAGTACCCAGGGCCAATTCTGGGCACCGTAAGTGCAGTGATGCCATTAAGAGTATATGGTGCTGGGAGTTTGTCATTACAAACTCCATAGCACCATAATGGCTACACTGAATGCTGACAAGTTTGATATCAAACTTCTCAGCACATTAAACCCAGACTGATGCCAGTGTGGGATTTAATTTAAAATGCACTACAGAGGGCCCCCTGAAACCTAAACCTACAATCCACGTCTTGTCTGAGAGGCTGCCTAGGCTGCCACACAGCAGACATGTTGCAGGAACCTGGGTGGAGAGCTCCTACTCCTGGGCATACAACGATGCACATCCTGGGACGAGGTGCCAAGCATCCTCTCCCAGGATGGGCAGGGGAAGCTTCAAAGGCATTCCGCCTTTGTGAGCTTCTCCAGACCACTTGCTGTACTCAGCAACTGGACCCCACAGGTTCTGACCCCCGCCACTCTGACGGGAAGACTGGCGGGAAACCCTACGTCAGGAAGGGGGGTGTGCCAGCCTGTGCCAACTCCACCCCTCAGGCGGGAGAGGCGTGGTGATGCACGACCCCGGGCTCTGGCCATCTTGAGGATGGGGAGCCCAGCCCAATCACAGCTAGGCTCCTGCTCCCCTCCCACAGGAGAGGAGCAGGCTATGTGGGATGTACCCACCCCAGGACAGGGACCCATTAGTCCCAGCCCTTGCCCTACCTGTAACACCCCTAAATTTAGTATTTAGGGGACACCCTGAACCTTTTTCCACAGATCCAGATTACGAACAAAAAAGACCAAGGAACAAAAAGACCTGGCGTGCAGCTTCTAAAAAGAGGAAGACACCAACTGATTTGGCCCCAGCCCTGTCGACCCTTGAACCTGCTCCTGTTAAACCCCGGCGTCTCCAGTGGTCAGCCATCTCAACAATCAGTCCCGGAGGACTTGACTGCCTTGTGACTGACTACCTGGGTCTCCCACGAGCAGTGGTGCTGCTCAAAGCAAGTTAACAAGCCCTGGCATCAGCCCGGAACAATGAACCCTGCACACTCTGCACCAGCCAAGCCTGGCCTGTGCCAGAGTGAATCAAGACCCTGAGGGCGTCACCCCCCCCCCCCCACCCCCCCCGCGCGATTCGGACCTGGAATCCAGTGCCCAAGGAACCTCCTCGACGACCCAGACGACGCCTGCAGCCTCAGGACAAGGGACCGTCCTACCACGACCAGCAGGGGGTAAGATGTCCCGACCTCAAAAGACACCCCTGTACCCGGTGCCCCACGGCCCCCTGTGCCCAACTCCTGGGTGCCCAACTATCCTCCAAGATCCCAACTTACTGAGTCTATGCCCAGAACCTTAACTTCACCAGTCGAGTACTCACCTGAAAACCGATAACTCTTTCCTGCCATAGGATAAGATTGTAGGAAGGTGGATACCCGACTATGGTTACCCCAAGCATTTTGCCTGGTGTTTTGCTGGTTTTCAGACTTAGTTGACCTGGGACCCTGCTATTCAGGGCCCCAGGCCTACTGCTCTTTCTCTAAAATGGATTCCATGTACCTTAGGTACATTTCCAATTGGTACTGGGCCACCTTATCAGACCCTGTAACTCAGGGCATAGGTGTACCCAGGGCCTACAGCATGTATTATGCCACCCCTGGCTGGCCATCTACATATGACACAACTGGCTGCACGACAGCTGGGGCAAGGTGGTGTAATCACCCTTTGCTTTAGATATAGTATACCTATATCTAACCCTAAAATGGACACACAGATTCCTATCAGTCACTCCTATGGCAGGCCTTGACAATCCTGAAGGCAGAGTGCTTGGAATCGTGTGAGATGGTGCTCTGGCATGAGCTGAGCCCGTTTGCAGCTTGCGGAACCAAGTCCTAATAGCTGTTCCATGATATCGCATACCATATACTCTTAAGTGCATTATAATCCTCGCGGTTATATGCTATCTCTGGTATTGCTTTATCAAAACATGTTGAGTAAGGTGTCATACGAATTGGAATACTAACCCCTCGACAATTCTGGCGACGGGGTTAGCATTCCACCCTTCTAGAGGGACACGACATGTATGTATCTGTGAACCCCGGTTAAAGTTAACTCAAGCCTCAGCATCACAAAATGGATGCTGCCACCACAGACACAAGTCTGACCTCCTGCTGCTGGGAGTCCTTCCAGCGAGGGAAGCTTGGACAAAGGGTTTCCTGTCAGGGGCGGTGCTAGCACCATCCCAGACAGGGTTTTGTATATCCTGGGTAGGCAGGGCTTTAGAGGAAGGTGACTGCAAGTGGCACCCCGGTGCTCACTATGCATCTGCCGGCTAGAACCAGTTCCAGGGGCACACCAGCCCCTGAGCTGGGGAAAGTCCGGCATGGGAGAGGGGTGTAACCACCCCGCTTCCTGGTCCCACCCATGGGCAGGACCTAGTCGCGTGCCAGCCCCTTTTCCTAGTATAAAGATAGGAGCGGGCCCCCTTCCAAATTTGATCATCTTTGAATCCTGAAACTACTTTCTACGAAAGGAACTCTCGACTTCTTCTCAAGATTTCTCCCTTGTGACTAAGGAGTAGTCACCCTGCACCCGCAGGCACCATCCAAGAACACTGTGGTTTGCTGCACGTCCTTCCTCCGGAATCCGACTGACCAGCACGACGAGACCCGGCTTCCCTGGCACCTCTGACCTCTACCCACATCGTCAGCTCAGCTGAGATCAGTGGGTGCGACGAGACCTCGAGGGACCGGCCATCTTCAAGACTGCACGACTCTTGCCCAGCACGACCGCCGAGGGATCCTCGAGTGAGTGCTTTGGGGTCCGGGAAGCCCCAACCCTGAGCAGCTCCAGCACTGAAGTTCAGCCTCCCAGCCTCCACGAGATCTGCGTGGGGCCCTTCTGCTCTTTGCTGCTCACCGCGTTGTCTGGCTACTAGCCCGCTGGCTTGTGGCCTTCCCGACGACAAACGACGACATCAACACTGCTGGTCTGGTTGCTCCAGACTGGCCCTTGCTCCCTTCCAAAAGAGGAGCACTCCGGACCGTCCTGGTCCACTCCAGACGCCATTTTAAGTCCACCGCGTGGGCTTGCATTTGCCAAGACTTGTTGCCCCAATCCTGGGTCCAGCGACGCCGACAGCTTCATCCATCGTGGGACAGCTCGCTCCTCCATCCTGGTCGCCGACAACGCCTCCTGGTCCGTGAGATCTGCGAGCACAGCGTCACCCACTCACCTAGTCGAGGTGACTACCATCCGGTGCCCTCCTGGTGCCACCTGACTACTGGCTAGTAGTCACGAACTTGGTCCCCTCTGCTTTCAGGTGTCATCTGTCTTCAAGATCCAGGCTTGGATCACTTCGAACTCTCTTCACTGGTCGCCTGCCAGCATCTTTCTTCCAGGCTCCTGGTCCGTCTACGAGGATTTCCGACGTCTTTTGAGACCTATGCAGCTGCAGCCCCTGGGCTAGGTAACTTCGGCATTTCGGTGCCCCAGCATAGCCTCACTATCCAAGGGTCAGAATCCACTTTCGTTTTCCTCCTACCAGGTCGGGTTCGCCCGAGAACACCAACTCTGTGAAATCTAGCTACCATAGACTTTGTCCCGCATCACGCGTGAGAGTGCACACACTGCACCCGAGTCCCCTAGGCCTCCTAGAAGTAATCTGAAGATTCTATAGTCAAGACCTAGCGATTCCAAAGCCTATTAGTACTGTACTTACCTGCTAGTAATTTCGCATTCCACTTTCAGAGTATATGGTTTTCCGTGCCCCTCGGGCATTTGTATATACTGTGCTAACTTAAGTATTTTCGTAAGAGTTTTGTTTTGTGCTTAGTACCCTGTCCTCAAAGAGTACAGGGCTGTTGTGAATCTTAATAAATATACTGTTTATTTTCATAACACTTGTGTGGTGTCCTTTCACTGGTTATTCAAGGGGTATATGTGTGGTATAACAGCTGGCTTAACACGCCCTCTCGAGTCTTTAGCCTTAGACTGCTCGTATCCACGCTACTAGGATAGCTGGTCTATAAGGTTGACTTACAACCAATCATCAATAAGGGTTGCTGGACTGATACATAGTGTTCACTAGAATAGTGAGCACTGCATATCAGGCCGCCTTCTCACATTGGTGAGCAGCGGTTGGGATTTGAGCTTGCTGTTGTTTTACCACACGTATCCTAAGAATATCTTGTTGAAAGATCACAAGTACTTCAGGTACATATAACTTAGCTTAGAATACTCTGAGTTCTACTGAACCAGCTGTTGCAGCTCCTCAAGGCTTAGCACACCTTGGCTGCAACTCTTAGCAAGGGATCAGTAGGCAAACACATAGTGTAGGTAGGTGCATCACTTACACCACACTAGAATCAGCATGTCAGACAAAGGAGGAAACTCTGAGTATCCCCTTGTGTCAGTGGACCATCCACAGGTCACTACTTCCAGATATGCTGCTCTTAGCTTCCAGGAGATGAGACAAGTGTGTACCTCCAGGAAACTAAAACAGGGGTCTAACCCCACAATTCCCTTTCTGATTGGTCTCTTAGAGACTTATGATGCCAAGAGGGCTGGTAACCCAGACCCTTCTAATCCAGATGGGAGTATGCCCTCCTTACAGGGTCCCTTTGATAACCATGACCATCCCCTCCAGGAGGCAGATGATGCTGAGGATGAGGATGAGTTATCAGGGGATGAGGCAGACGAGGGTCAGGTAGAAGTCAGCAGACTAACCAGGTCCAACTTAAGCAGGCATGAGAATGGTACTAGGGGAACCCTGGGACCCCTCTCAGGCCAGCTTAACATTGGGAATGGACGAGTTAGGTCTCTATCAAGAGGCTCTAGCAGATCCCTTCAAACCAATGGCTCTCAGGACTCTGCTCTGAGGAGGATGACCTCCCCTCAGAGGAGAGTGTATGAAGCTAAAGAAAGGGCAGCCAATCTGAGGATTTAAAGGGAAGAACTTGCCCTGGCCAAAGAGAGGCTTGCCTTTGCTAGAGAGCAACAGTTAAGTGGGGTAGTCCCCACTAGTGGCAGCAAAATACCTAGCAATAGGGAAAGGAGTTTTGATACAAAGCACCTGAATAAGATAGTGCCCCCCTTTAAACAAGGGGATGACATCCACAAATGGATTACTGCTTTGGAGAGGGCCTGCACTGTGCAGGGTGTTCCCCAAAGTCAGTGGGCAGCTATCTTGTGGCTCTCCTTTGAAGGTAAAGGTAGAGATAAGCTCCTCACTACTAGAGTGGAGGATGCTAACAATTACCAAGTCCTGAAGAATACACTGGTTGATGGGTTTGGTTTAACCACTGAGCAGTACAGGTTGCTGTTCAGAGACACCCAGAAAACTCAGTCTCAGGATTGGACTGACTTTGTTGATTGTGCCACTAAGGCTTTTGAAGGCTGGCTACTGGGTAGTAAGGTTACTGATTTTAAAGGATTGTACAATCTAATTATGAGGGAGCAAATCTTAAGTAATTGTCAGAACCAGTTATTACACCAGCACCTGGTAGACTCTGATCTGACCTCTCCACAGGAATTGGGTAAGAGGGCAGACAAATGGGTCAGAACCAGGGTCAGGCCTAAGAACCAGGGTGGTGACCAAAAGAAGGAATCAACCAAGCCTCAAGAGAAGGGTGGGGATAAATCCACAGAGAAGACTTCCCAAGGGCCCCAAAACTCCAACAAGGGTGGTGGGTCCCAGAACACTCCTTCAGAACAGAAGAAACCTTATTGCCATACCTGTAAACAGGTGGGCCATTACAAAAGTGATGCCAAGTGCCCTAAAAATAGCAATAAGGAAAACATACCCCCAAGTAACACTCCCAGACCTCCTTTTACCACTAGTGGTAATCCCCCAGGTGGTGGGAGTGCCCCCAAGAATGTGGTGGGCATTACTTTGGGAAACCAGGAGGACTATGGCCTAGCCAGGTCCCCTAACAACACTCTTGTCTGTGAGACTGGCTTGGGGTTTGCCAACTTCACTACTGGTTCCCACATTTTGGGAAAGTATAGGCAAGAGCCCTTTATCAATGGTCAGAAAGTTGAGGCATTCAGAGACACAGGGGCCAGTATCACCATGGTGATTGACCATCTGGTCCCCTCTGCTCAACTGACCCCTGGTTTCCTTTACCAGGTGACAGACGTTCATGGAGTGAAGAGAAGGCATCCCATGGCAGTAGTCGAGCTCAGTTGGGGTAATGTCACAGGGCCCATGAGAGTGGCAGTGACAGACAACCTACCTGTAGATTGCTTACTGGGGAATGACCTGGAAATCTCAGCATGGGCTGAGGTGGAGCAAGAAACTCACTCCAGAATGATAGGCCTACCCAGAAAGGTTAGTGGGGCAGTAATAGCTACAGCCCCAGTCCAAGCACCATTCCTCCCTGAAAATGTTGGAAGGGCAGTGGTAGCCACTGCCCAGGCTCAGACAGACTTTCCTGAACAGGATAGGAGGGCTGTGACAGTCACAGCCCAAACACAAACTGAGTGCCCTCCTGAAAAGGTTGGCGAGGCTGTAATGGTCTCAGCCTCTACTCAAACAGATAGTGTTGTGAAGCATGAAACAATGGATCACTCCACTCAGACAGAGTATTGAGGAGGAAGAGAAATCCCCCTCCCACCAGACTTTAGGAAAGGATCAGCCTCCTCAGGGAACTGATCTGACCCCGTGTGAAGGAACTGCCCCAGAGGTAGTCAGGCCTAGCCTGGCAGAGCCCCTGATGTCAGTGGACCCTTCCAAGGTGGGACCCAGTCTGGAGCAGGTAACCTGCCCCTCTCTACCCTGCCTCAGTCAGCCCAGGGCTGAAGAGGTCAGGGAGGCCAGTGGTGGACCCCAAAGGCCCCCCTGTCCAAAAGAACTGCTTAATCAGCAGATTAGGATCACTGAAGCTGGTAAACCTAGCCAAGTGAAAAGAAATCAGACTCCTGAGGGATCCCCTTAAAAGTAGTTAGGGACCTCCCACAGCTGGACACTGTTGGGCACAGCCAAACATGGGGCCTAAAAACCCCAGACCTGACCTGTCCCTCCAGTAAGCCAAACAGAGGGACTCAGCCTCCAGCTTTAGGTAGCCAGAGGCTGACCCTGAGAGCACAGTGCATCTCAGCTAAAGAAAGAAAGGCACACATGATGGATGGTGATTGGAGGAAGTTGAGCCCAAAGGTAGAGGAGCCTCACTTCAGTACTCCATCCCAGCATCAGCCTTTTATTTTCCCAAGACACACCAGAGACAGAGATTCCCTATGGTGGAGACCCTCAGATACCCTTAGGGTGAGGGGTTGCCTAGTGGACCATGACACAGGGGGAAACCAAGCCAGAGCTGGTCCTTCCTTTTATGGCCACTTAGGTAATAGAGGCTTACCTGGACAAGGATAGCCTTATCTCCTTTCGTTTGGGGGGGGGGGGGTTGTGTAGGAAGGTACCTCCTGACTATGGTTGCCCCCAACTTTTTGCCCTGTGTTTTAGCTGGTTTTTGACATAGTCGACCTGGGATCCTGCCAATCAGGACCCCAGGCCTACTGCTCTCTCTGTAAAATGGATTCCATGTACCTTAGGTACATTTCCAATTGGTACTGGGCCACCTTATCAGACCCTGTAACTCAGGGCATAGGTGTACCCAGGGCCTACCAGGGGCTGAAGCATGTATTATGCCACCCCTGGCTGGCCTCCTAAATTTGACACAACTGGCTGCATGACAGCTGGGGCAAAGTCGTGTAATCACCCTTTGCTGTAGATATAGTATACCTATATCTAACCCTAAAAATGGACACACAGATTCCTATCAGTCACTCCTATGGCAGGCCTCGACAATCGTGAAGGCAGAGTGCTTGGAATCGTGTGAGATGGTGCTCTGGCATGAGCTGAGCCTGTCTGCAGCTTGCGGAACCAAGTCCTAATAGCTGTTCCATGATAACGCATACCATATACTCTTAAGTGCATTATAATCCTCGCGGTTAAATGCTATCTTTGGTATTGCTTTATCAAAACATGTCGAGTAAGGTGTCATACGAATTGGAATACTAACCCCTCGCCAATTCTGGCGACGGGGTTAGCATTCCACCCTTTTAGAGGGACACGACATGTATGTAACTGTGAACCCCGGTTAAAGTTAAGCGAAGCCTCAGCTCCACAAAATGGATGCTGCCACCACAGACACGAGTCTGACCCCCTGCAGCTGGGAGTCCTTCCAGCGAGGGGAGCCTGGACAAAGGGTTTCCTGTCGAGGGCCGTGCTAGCATGTCCCAGACAGGGTTTTGTGTATCCTGGGTAGGCAGGGCTTTGCAGGAAGGTGACTGCTGAGTGGCACCCCGGTGCTCACTACGCATAGGCCGGTCAGAACCAGTTCCAGGGGCACACCAGCCCCTGGCCTGGGGAAAGTCAGGCATGGGTGAGGGGTGTAACCACCCCCCTCCTAGTCCCACCCATAGGCAGGACCTAGTCACCGGGTCAGCCCCCTTTTTTAGTATAAAGATAGGAGCGGGCCCCCTGTTAAAATTAGATCATCTTTGGAATCAAGACACGACTTTCTGCGAAAGGACATCAAGATTTCTTCTTCAAGATTCTCCCTTGTGGCTAAGGAGTAGTCACCCTGCATCAAGCGGGCACCATCCCAAGAACACTGCGGTCTGCTGCAAGTCCTACCTCCGGAATCCGACTGCCCAGCTCGACGAGACCCGGCTTCCCTGGCACCTCTGACCTCTACAGCCAAGCTGAGAACCGTGAGTGCGACGAGACCTCGAGGGACCGACGATCGCCAAGACTGCACGACTTCTTTGCAACAAGCCCACCGTGTGCTCCACTGGTGAGTGCTTTGGGGTCCGAGAAGCCCCAACCCTGAGCAGCTCCAGCACCGAAGATCAGCCCTCCAGCATCTCCACGATCTGCGTGGGGCCCTTCTGCTTTTGCCTGCTCACCACGCTGTGTGGCTACTAGCCGGCTGGCTTGTGGCCTTCTTCACGACGCCCGACGACATCACTGCTGCTGGTCTGGTTGCTCCAGACTGGCCCTTGCTTCCTTCTTCAAGAGAGGCACCCTGGACCCTCCTGGTCCACTCCAGACGCCATTTTGAGTCCACCGCGTGGGCTTGAATTTGCCAATGCTTTGTTGCCCAATCCTGGGTCCAGCGACGCCGACAGCTTCATCCATCATGGGACAGCTCGCTCCTCCATCCTGGTCGCCGACAACGCCTCCTGGTCCGTGAGATCTGCGAGCACAGCGTCACCCACTCACCTAGTCGAGGTGACTACCATCCGGTGCCCTCCTGGTGCCACCTGACTACTGGCTAGTAGTCACGAACTTGGTCCCCTCTGCTTTTAGGTGTCATCTGTCTTCAAGATCCAGGCTTGGATCACTTCGAACTCTCTTCACTGGTCGCCTGCCAGCATCTTTCTTCCAGGCTCCTGGTCCGTCTACGAGGATTCCCGACGTCTTTTGAGACCTATGCAGCTGCAGCCCCTGGGCTAGGTAACTTCGGCATTTCGGTGCCCCAGCATAGCCTCACTATCCAAGGGTCAGAATCCACTTTCGTTTTCCTCCTACCAGGTCGGGTTCGCCCGAGAACACTAACTCTGTGAAATCTAGCTACCATAGACTTTGTCCCGCATCACGCGTGAGAGTGCACACACTGCACCCGAGTCCTCTAGGCCTCCTAGAAGTAATCTGAAGATTCTATAGTCAAGACCTAGCGATTCCAAAGCCTATTAGTACTGTACTTACCTACTAGTAATTTCGCATTCCACTTTCAGAGTATATGGTTTTCCGTGCCCCTCGGGCATTTGTATATACTGTGCTAACTTAAGTATTTTCGTAAGAGTTTTGTTTTGTGCTTAGTACCCTGTCCTCAAAGAGTACAGGGCTGTTGTGAATCTTAATAAATATACTGTTTATTTTCATAACACTTGTGTGGTGTCCTTTCACTGGGTATTCAAGGGGTATATGTGTGGTATAACAGCTGGCTTAACACGCCCTCTCGAGTCTTTAGCCTTAGACTGCTCGTATCCACGCTACTAGGATAGCTGGTCTATAAGGTTGACTTACAACCAATCATCAATAAGGGTTGCTGGACTGATACATAGTGTTCACTAGAATAGTGAGCACTGCATATCAGGCCACCTTCTCACATTCTTATTTAGGTTTTCATTCTACAACGTCTTTATTTTTATCCTTGGGTTCCATTTGGGCTGAGTGGGAGTATTTCTCTCCCTCTATTTGTGCATTCTCTCGTATTTTCATATTCACGTTTTGTGTGGATTCGTGTTCATACACTTTTTAGATTTTTCTATTTTCACTCATTTTTCGTATCCTCACATTCACCATGCTCAGATTCATACTCGCTGCATTTTAGATTCACAGTCTTTCATTATTTGCACATTCAAAGATGGTGACTGTGGTTGTCCGCTTTCGCTTTCTACCTCTGTCTTTTATTCACCGCCCCACCGGGGGAGACTCAAACGCTTCGCGTCTTGGCAAGACTGTCGCGTTTTCTATGAAGGCTGGTTATTTCCATCAGGTCAGTTTCGTGTTGAGGACTGGTTATCACGCTCAGTTTTTAGTGTATTTTTTGATATTCATGTCAGACTTTGCCCTGTGTATTTATCATTTTTCACAGATGGCTTACTGAATTTAGTGCACGCCACATCATTGACACCCTTCTCCGTTTGAAACAGCGTACGTTTTTTCAAGTTAGAGCACTTCTCGTTTGCTCATTTTCAGGTAAATTTATATGGTACATCGCACACAGAATACAGTCACTTTAGGAGATTATATCGCACTAAAGCTACACTCCTGATTTCCAATAGTGACAACGTGCTCCAGTTTGCATTCAGCATCAGTACCAGAGGCCTCACGAACAGTGGCATAGGAAGTTTAACATGGTAGCATCGTTCTTGCTTTTCACATATTTTTCCTTCACACAGTCATTTTGAACATTTTTTTCTTCAGTGAGTTGAGTCATATGCAGAAGACTACACATTTGTCCGGTAGTCTTCAGTTTTTTGGATTCTTAACGCAATACACAGTTCCTTTCACTGGGATCAGTACACTAGTGAGTGTTTTTTGGATTCACGTATTACTACAGTTTCTAACTTGCCTTGGGGGGGACACAGCGCACTCACCAGGGGTGCAGCGTTGTTGGCGTGAGGGGAACGCATCCAGCCTGACAGAAGCGGCGGCGCTCTCTGCCATCGAGCGCCGCGCGCAGAACCAGGGGCACCAGCAGAGCCTACAACCCCCAGCACACCGAGCGGCCGGAAGCCGCATACCGCGATTTGGCGCCAGGCGGCGCATAAACACCAGCACCTCCCCCGGCAGAGCGGGGGACACAGCGCACTCACCAGGGGTGCAGCGTTGTTGGCGTGAGGGGAACGCATCCAGCCTGACCGAAGCGGCGGCGCTCTCTGCCATCGAGCGCCGCCGCCGTGCAGAACCAGGGGCACCAGCAGAGACTATAACCCCCAGCACACCGAGCGGGCGGACGCCGCATACCGCGATTTGGCGCCAGGCGGCGCATAAACACCAGCACCTCCCCCGGCAGAGCGGGGGACACAGCGCACTCACCAGGGGTGCAGCGTTGTTGGCGTGAGGGGAACGCATCCAGCCTGACAGAAGCAGCGGCGCTCTCTGCCATCGAGCGCCGCCGCCGTGCAGAACCAGGGGCACCAGCAGAGACTACAACCCCCAGCACACCAAGCGGCCGGAAGCCGCATACCGCGATTTGGCGCCAGGCGGCGCATAAACACCAGCACCTCCCCCCGCGACGCGGGAGCCGCCCGGGAGAAGCCCGGGACAAGGGCGGGACAGTCTACGGCAGAACCCGGCTGGGCTGGGCACCCACTGTACATTTCCAGAAAAAATGGGTAAGCGGAAAAATGGCGCTACTACAGATGATGGTGGGAAGAAGGCAAAAGTGGCAAAACAATCTGATTCTATCATGTCCTACCTTACCTCTGCGGTGGGGGCTTTAACTAAAGAAATTGCCACAGCACAGCAAGAACTGGGCATATTAGCTAAGTCCCCCCCCACAACTGTACTACCCGAAGTGCAAGCTATCCCCTTAGAGCCTGATGTTATTATAATGAAACCCACTACTGCTACTGTCTCCACTTTACCACAAGCTTGTGCATCCCAAACTTTGCTACCTACCGTGACTTCGGACCCACGGGGTAATTCAAAACTATCCTCGAAAAAGAGAAAGAAGAGGGAGGGACTTCCACAAGCCAGAAATGGGATGGAGGAGACTTTGAAGGATAATCTTGAGGCTCTTTTCGAGGAACGAATCGAACCCCTTTTAGTGGGAATTGCAAAGGACATAGTTGATACTATGAACACATGCCTCGAAGGTTTGCTAAAAAAATGTGTCCTGATAGACGATTTAGTGAGAAAATTTGATAGTATGTCTAATGGTAATAAAAAGGGCTCAGAATGCCATAGTGAACAGCAGTTACCATCACCACTTTTAGTGGCTACTACTGAGCCCATGGCATTAGATAGCGTAGGGCCACAAGTTCCCCAACCACTTTTACCTACCACCCGACAGGAGGCCCCCTCAATACCACGGGAAACTAGCTACGTAGAAAGTAAGATCCATCTAAATTTGCCCCCTGCGGTAGTACCTTTTGTAGCTGTATTCCTAGGGGTGCTCCCGTTAAGGCAAGGCGAGGAGGAATCCACTCCCACACTCATAGGAAAAGCAAATAAATGGTGTGATGATTTAAGCAGCGGTGAATCAAATACGTCTTCCAGCATTATTGCAGCGAGAAGGGTAGGATGGGTGGGAAAACGGACTAAAAATGTGAAAGGCGATTGTGTGGTGATAAATTTTAATAACGCTCATTGCCCGACTAGCTTGTTTTGGGATGGATCAGACATACAGGAGAATGACAGTCTCAGGGCGGTTCCATTAGGATTGTTTTATCCCCCGCAGACCCGCTCTAACTCATATAGGAAGGTTCCCTCCAACACTGACCCAGCAGGAAAGGGGTGGCAAACCGTAACTAGGAAAGTGAGACAAAATACATCTACACATTATAATACAGGCCCAACTATGGACCTGATAAATCGTTTCAATCCCCTAACTGACTTGAACACAAACGATTGACTACCAGCACCTATAGTATCACCAATAAAAGCAAACCCTGAGAGGGTGACTTCACCTCCATGTACATTCCTGACTTGGAATGTTGCTGGGATAAGAGCTAAAAAAACAGACCCAACATGGGTAAAATTGAATATGCTACTTACCAGTATGCATCTGTTCTTGGCATGTAGGGCTGCTAACATTCATATCTTAGCATTAGATCGCCGCCTAGTGTTGGGTCCGGATGATCGCACATTGTTGTCCTGGAAGAGTCTTCGAAGTATCCTGAGATAGGTGGCTCCTCCCCTGGACTACAGTGCGCATGGGCATCGGCTCCATCCCCAGATTGTTTTTCGCCATTGTGGCAGAAGATGGAGTGAAAAGTGTAAAGGATGTCCATGCTAATGATTGAATACAATAGTATATCTGCAGCTGCGACAGGCACCGGGGAGGAGGGTGGGCGATATGAATGTTAGCAGCCCTACATGCCAAGAACAGATGCATACTGGTAAGTAGCATATTCAGTTCGAGGCATGTGGGCTGCTAAATTCATATCTTAGCATAGAATATATAGCAGTCCCTCCATCAGCGGCGGTTGCCCGTGCCAGCTGCAGAAACCTGAAAAAGTGTCTTGAGAACAGCCTGTCCTACAGCCGCTTGCTGCTTGGAATGCACATCAACACAGTAGTGTTTTGTAAAGGTATGTGGTGTAACCCACGTGGCTGCTCTGCAAATGTCCTCTAAAGGAATGTTCCCTAGGAAAGCCATGGATGCCCCCAATTTGCGTGTGGAGTGCGCCCTTGGGGGTACTGTTAAAGTGCGCTTGGCCTTTTGATAACAGATTTGAATGCACTTAACAATCCATCTGGCTATTCCTGCTTTGGAAATCGGGTTGCCTTTGTGTTGTGGTGAGAAGGCAACAAAAAGTTGTTTTGTTTTCCTAAAGTGTTGTGTCCTGTCTATGTAGTACATCAACGCCCTCCTTACGTTTAACGTATGGAGCATTCTTTCCGCCACTGTTTGTGGGTTTTGGAAGAATGCCGGCAAGTCGATAGTTTGGTTGAGATGAAATTGTGACACCACCTTCGGAAGGAATTTGGGGTTAGTACGTAGCACTACCCTATTTGGATGAATCTGAATGAATGGCTCTTGGATTGTGAGCGCCTGTAGCTCACTAACACGTCTTAGTGACGTAATAGCAATTAGGAAAGCTACTTTCCACGTTAGGAATTGTAGTTCACACGAGTGCAGTGGCTCAAATGGTGGTCCCATCAGTCTGGTGAGGACCACATTGAGGTTCCACACCGGAGCCGGCGGTGTTCTTGGGGGAATGACTCGTTTCAGACCTTCAAGAAAAGCTTTAATGGCAGGCACCCTGAAGACAGAGAGATGCTGCCTGTTTTGAAGGTAAGCTGCGATGGCGGATAGATGTATCCGAATAGAAGTGAACACTAGCTTGCACTTGTAAAGATGTAACAGATAGCAAATGATGTTAGGGATAGATGCATCTAGCGGGTTTATGTCATTGGCTGCACAGTAAATGACAAAACGCTTCCATTTTGCGGCATAGCATGCTCTGGTTGTTGGTTTCCTCGCCTCCTTGATGATGTTCATGCATTCAGGAGGTAGGTTGAGGTATCCAAACTCTAAGACTTCAGGAGCCAGATCGCTAGGTTGAGCTGTTGCGGATCTGGATGCTGAATTTCTCCATGGTTCTGCGTCAAAAGCCTGGGCGTGAGGCGCAGTCTTTGATGCGGTACCACAGAGAATTCGAGGAACATGGTGTACCAGGCCTGGCGCGCCCACGTTGGAGCAACTAGGATGAGTGTCATCGAGTGTTGCCTTATTTTTCTCGCCACCAGTGGTATCAGAGGTGTCGGGGGAAAAGCGTACGCAAATTTGCCTGACCAGTTCATCCATATCGCATTGCCCTGTGATTGCGGGTGTGGGAACCTGGCGGCGAAGCTTTGGCATTTTGCGTTCTCCCTTGTGGCGAACAGGTCTATCTCTGGACGACCCCACTATTGGAAGTACGGCTGGAGTACTGATGGATGTATCTCCCACTCGTGCATTTGATGGCTGTATCTGCTGAGCAGATCCGCCATCTGATTGTCCTTCCCTGGGAGGTGTTCTGCCAAGAGGAAGATGTTCCTCTGAATGGCCCACTTCCACATGCTCTGAGCCAGATGAGACAGCTGCGGTGAGTGGGTGCCCCCCTGCTCTTGGATGTAGTACATCGCGGTCATGTTGTCCGTCCGGACTAACACGACTTTGTTGCACAGATGTACAATGAAGGATTTGAGCGCCATGAAGATCGCCATCAGTTCTAGATAGTTGATGTGCATCTTCTGTTGCTGCGTCGACCATAGTCCCTGCACCGTGTAAGTGAGCAGATGAGCTCCCCATCCCTGGAGAGATGCGTCCGTTGTCAGGATAACCTGTGGCACTGGCTCCTGGAACAGTCGGCCCTTGCAAAGGTTGTGTGGAGTCCACCAATGCAGAGAGTCGTATGCCCGACTGGTAACCAACACTAGGTCTGTTAATTGTCCCTGAGCCTGTGTCCACTGATTTGCTAAGCACTCCTGGAGCGGGCGCATATGCAGCCGTGCGTGAGGGACTATGAAGATGCAGGAGGCCATCATGCCTATCAACTGCATGAACACTCTCGCTGGAAGTGAGTGTTTTGGTCTGAACTTTTGGATTAGAGACTGCATGCTGTCTATCCTGACTTGGTTTGGTTGAGCTTTGGGCGTCAGGGTGTTGATCGTCGCACCCAGAAACTGCCGGACATGTGCCGGCTGAAGATGCGACTTTGGGTAATTCAACGAGAAACCCAGGTCGTGAAGGAGGTGAATGGTAGTTGACATGTCCGCGGCGCACTGTTGTTCCGACTTGGCTTGAACGAGCCAGTCGTCCAGGTAGGGGTAGACATGGATGTTCTGCCTTCTGAGGTGCGCTGCTACTGTCGCCAGACACTTGGTAAACACCCTTGGGGCTGTGGTGACTCCGAAGGGTAGGACCTTGAACTGATAATGCTTGCCTTGGATAGTGAACCTGAGGTATTTTCTGTGGGACGGGTGTAGTGGAATGTGGAAATAAGCATCCTTGAGGTCTAAGGTTGCTAAGAAGTCTCCTTGGTTTAACAAGGGAAGAATCTGTTGCAGTGTAAGCATATGGAAATGTTCTGACAGTATATACAGATTGAGGGGACGGAGATCCAGAATTGGTCTGAGAGATCCGTCCTTCTTTGGAATAAGGAAGTACAGGGAATATACCCCCGTGCCTTCCTCCCCCAGTGGCACGAGCTCGATTGCTCCTTTTTGCAGCATCACCACCACTTCCTGCTGCAATAAGTGCAAGTGCTCTGCGGACATAGGTCTTTGCCTTGGTGGAATGTTGGGTGGAGTGGATTTTAACTCTAGACAATAACCGTACTGGATAAGTTGTCGCACCCACCTGTCTGTGGTGATGTTGATCCAGACGGGCAGGAACTGCTGTAGTCTCCCCCCGACAGGTGTTAAGTGGTCGGGGGGCAGTGACCGAGAGTCACTGTTTGCTTGGGGTAGAGGAGCGTGAGTTGTTGTTTTCTCTGGCGCGTCCTCTGGTGCTGTTTCCCCTGTAGCCCCCCTTGTTCTGTTTGGGGTACGAGGATTGTGCTCCACCTCTATTGTAGGGCCCCCATAGACTTATCAGTTTCGGTGTCTTTTTTAATTTTTTCTAGGGTGGTGTCAACATCTGGACCAAACAGTCTATCAGGATTGACTGGTTGATTAAGTATGGTGCCCTCTTGAAACTGCGGAGGCAGGTGTTGCACAATTTGCTCTAGGGTGTCGTAATGCGACCTATCATAACGTGCCAATAGTGCCTGTGTATTTGCAATACGCCAGAAATTGGCAGCCTGCGCAGCTACACGTTTGCCTCCTGCCTCTAGCACTTTGGACTCCTTATCCGGGGGAGGAGCTTCACCCGTTGTTTGGGAGTTGGCCCTTTTTCGGGCATTTGCGACCACCAGGGAGTCAAGCGGCAACTGTCCCCGAATGTATGCAGGATCTGCAGGTGCTGGTCTGTATTTCTTTTCCATACGTGGATTGACCACCCTCGCCCTGGTAGGCTCTTTAAAGATGTCCGCAGCATGCTTGAGGACTCCTTTGAGCATAGGCAGTGTCTTTACAGTTCTGTCTGAAACTGAAAAAGTGTCGAATAGAAAGTCTTCTTCAACTGGGTCAGCATGCATGTCCACATCATGATTAGCAGCTGCCCTCTCAATGAGTGCATGGAAACCTGCAGAATCCTCTGTTGGGGATGCACGTGTACTGAAAGGCTGTGGGTCCTGCCCCATATTTTGGGTGTCTTGGTCCCCAATGTCATCATATGAATCCGGCTGTGAATCTGGTTCATTGACTGGGAAAGTGTATTGGCCATTTTCATCATAACCCTCACTTTCAGAGTGGTCGGGAGACGGAGTTGGGCTCCTTCTTAGAGGAGGCTGGATAGGTTCCATGAGGCCTGAGGCGTCTTGGGGAAACTTTTTCTTCTTTAGGGGTATGACATAGTCCACCGGCTGTGAAGTGATCCTCCTCTTGTAAAGGGTCAATTTGCCAGTGTCTGCACCGATAAAGCACTCAGAATCCTCTTCTGAGTTGAGTCCTCGACCTGAAAGTGCCCCTGCCGTCGAAGAATCCGACTTCTTTGGCGTCGATTTTGTTGAAAAGGCCTTCGGCGCCTCTTTTGGCGGCAGGAGGAAGAGGAGTTTACTCGCAGGCTTGACCGGAATGTCTATCGCCTTCTGCGGCGATGGCGCCGGCGCCGACGAAGCAGAGGCCATCTCCCTAATTCTTTGTATTGAAGAAGTGATGGGGGACGCGTCACTGACAGTGGCCTTTGGCACCGACGAGGAGGCCTTGCCTTCGGCTCCGACGTCGTGTTGGCCCTTCTGAGTTTTGGACGATGATGCCGCGTCCGCCGACCCAGAGTCCTTGGACCGATGCGCAGATGCGCCAGCCTTCGATCCGTGTGACTTTGACGGCACTGCTTCCACCACGCGTCCGACAACCGAAGTCCCAGTCGGAGCTGGAGCCGTGTCGCTGGCTTTGGCGGGCTTAGCCGGCGTCGCAGCGCTTGACCTGTGCGTGCCACCCTTCTAGAGGATCCCTCCTCTGGCGCCGATTTCGACACTGTGGAATCGACAGATTTCTTCGACTTCTGTGGACCGGAGGTCGACGGAGTCGATGAAGCAGCGGGCTTAGTCGTTTTCGCTGGTACGGCCGCCAACTTAGGGACGCTCGAGTCCTTAAGTTTCGGTTTCGGTTTTGGCTCGGCCATTTTAGGTGTAGTCGATACCGTAGGTTTCAGTTTCGGTACCCTATGCGCAGCAAGTATGTCCGTGGCCGGGCCTGAAGGCGGGGCCGTGGCTTGCGCTACGGGGTCTTGGGTAAGGCCGACAGGCGATCCCGTGACCCGCTCTTTATGCCATTTTAGGTGTAGTCGATACCGTAGGTTTCAGTCTCGGTTTCGATACCCTATGCGCAGCAAGTATGTCCGTGGCCGGGCCTGAAGGCGGGGCCGTGGCTTGCGCTACGGGGTCTTGGGTAAGGCCGACAGGCGATCCTGTGACCCGCTCTTTATGTCCGTAAACTTCGGGGCATAGCTCGTTCCCTGAGCTATCTTCTGCGGCCCCATAAACCTCTTCGACGTCCCCTACCTCGTCGACGTATTCTTCCGGATCTGCCTCGACCTCCGTCTCGGGCGGGGAGATTTGAAGATGATGGCTCTGGTCCTCCTCTTCTCGGTCGTCGAAGATGTTTTCTGGATCCGGGGCCGCTTGTTTGGCCACAAGGCGCACCGCGCGCCGAATCGTGAGTGTCTTCTTTGACCTGAAACTCGCACAGGCCATGCAGTTGTTTTCGTTATGGTCTGGTGAAAGGCATTTGTTACAGACCGGGTGTACGTCTATATGTGGGTATTTGGACCCACAGAGCGGACAGAGTTTAAACGGACTCCGCTCCATGCTGGAAAGTCGCTGTCGAGTCGCGATGAGAAGGCCTCGATGTCCGAAGAGTGCAAATACTCCGCTGATTCCGGCTCCGAGAGACGGAAGAACTCGAGACCGCACGCAAACAATACCGACGTAAAGAATACAAGGCCTTTTGGCCGTTTAAAGTTATGTTTTCTCGGTTCCGACAGAGAGACGTCGATACCGCATCCGAACCCAATGGCGGATAAAAACAATCTGGGGATGGAGCCGATGCCCATGCGCACTGTAGTCCAGGGGAGGAGCCACCTATCTCAGGATACTTCGAAGACTCTTCCAGGACAACAATGTGCGATCATCCGGACCCAACACTAGGCGGCGATCTAATGCTAAGATATGAATTTAGCAGCCCACATGCCTCGAACACATCTCTAAACATAAGGTTATAGCTCTTCAAGAAACGTGGGATACTTCACCATCCTTTTTTCTAGATGGTTTCTTAAGCTTCATAATACCAGCAAGTTCCAGTAATGCTGGGAGAGCGAAAGGGGGGCTCATTACATTCTTCTCTCTAGATTTAAGAGGGTCTTTTAACCAGTTGAATTCAGGTTCTCCAAATATTTTGGTAATAGAATGGACAGTCTCACCGGGTTGTATTATACTTGTAATTAATTTTTATAATGCCTGGGGAGGTCAAACTGAATCTGAACATTTGGATTGTTTGGAGGACTTTATAAATAAATACAGTCAAAATTCACATACTCCTTTCGAAATTTTTTTAATGGGCGACTTTAACAGCCACAAATGTCAATTACCGTGCCATTCAGGTGACACAGAGCTTCCTAATGGAGCTGGCATCCCTCATTTTGAACACACCAAAATAGGGGAGGCACTTGATTTATTGTTTGCTAATTTTAACATGTATGAACCATATAAATCCACAATGAATGAGAAGGTTCCCACTTTTAAAGGCCCAATTAATGGGTCGATAATTGACTACATATTCATTTCCTCAGGCATAATTTCTAAGGCGAGAGACTATAAAGTAACTGTCTCACCCCATAGTGATCACAACCCTCTGTCAATTGAGATACACTGGAGTGACTTATGGCGCAAACAGGTGGACCAATCCCGGGTTTGCACCATGGCGGTGCCCAGTGATCAGGGCAGACGGCTCAGATGGGGCATGGCCATGGAGGAAAAGTTTATGGAAATCTTACTCCCTAAAATTGAGGGACCGATAGAAATTTGTTTGGATCATACTGCTTCGAATCACCAAGTTGTCACAGCTTTTAACTTTATCTGTGCACAAACCTCCAGGGATCTTATAAAACCTAAACCACAGTACCCCACAAAGCCTCACAAATGGTTTGACAATAAATGTTCAAGGTCTCATAGAGATCTGAAACTTGCCCTCAAGGCTAAGGATAGAGACAAAGAATTAATTTCACACTTGAGGCGGGCCTATAAAGCTAACGTAAAGGCAACGAAAAATGAAATTAAAAATAATGCTTGGAATGATCTTCTTAATGTAGATGTCCTGAAAAACAGTAAACAATTCTGGGACATCATTAATCATTCCTTTTTCTCGGGGGAGGACAACTTGATTACAGATTGTGTAATTCCTGACGAGAAATGGGTACAGCATTTTAGCAATATATATGGAGGCAACCTTTCTGACTCCACAGGTGTTACTGAGGTTGACCATTGCTTAGCCACAGTAGAGTTTACGGAAGAGGAGGTTTTTAAAGCTATTATGGAAACCACAAAAAATAAGGCACCAGGCCCTGATGGAGTGCCGGCTGACTTTTTCAAATATTGCCCAGCACTCTGGAGTAAAATATTGGCAAGAGTGTTCAGAGTAGTAAACGAAGGATCTCTACCCGAAACATGGGCAACATCTATAATCGTACCCATCTTCAAGAAGGGAAACCGGGAGGACCCAGGGTGCTACCACCCAATCTCCCTTATTGACTCTACTTTTAAAATCTTAGGTAGAGTCTTATTGGTTAAATTAAGGGAAAATTTAGAACATCATGGGGGGCTCTCAAACATTCAATATGGTTTCCGCCAAAATAGAGGGACGCTGGAACAATGTTCCAATCTTCACCTCCTGATTTCCAGGTACACGGTGGCCGGGGAGGGGTCAGTATATTTGGCCTTTATGGACCTCTCCTCGACCTTCGACCTGGTGAACAGGAGTAAGTTATGGACTCTCCTCCTAGAGCTGGACATAGCTGAATGCCTGGTGGCCTTTATGGCAAGGTTACACCAGGATCTTAATGCCAAAATAAGAGCTACCAGGGATGGAAGGTGCACGGAAAGTTTTAAAACCGAGAAGGGGGTGCGCCAGGGCTGTATCGTGGCCCCCCTTCTCTTCACCATCTATATTAATGGGCTGGGGAAATACCTAGAAACAGGAATGGCTGATGTACCGCGTGTAGGAGGAGAGCAGATACCAGCCCTCCTATACGCGGACGATGCCGTCCTAATTGCACGAACAGGCATCAGCCTACAGGCCCTTCTGGACCGCTTTGGCTCCTTTATGGAGAACTTAGATTTGAAAATTAATGTTTCTAAGTCCCATACTATGATCATAGGTCATAAAGTAAACACGTTGCATAAGAAATCATTTATTTGTAAGGGGGAGATTCTCTCTAGGGTACCAGTTTTTCCTTATCTGGGGATCCTTTTTGACCAAAGAGCGTCCTGGGTCCCCCAGATTACAGCAAAGAGTCTTAGCTTAGCACGTTCATCATCAGCCCTGTTGGCCTTCACAAAAAGACTAGGAGCTAAACCAATGGAGGCGGTGATTAAAATATATAACAGTAAGTGTGTGCCAATTGCCATGTACGGGTCCGCAATATGGGGTTATGCAGACATGGTAAAAATACAGAGGGTGGAAAATGGTATTATTAGGAACATTTTATCTGTCCCTAATTCCACACCCACCTTCTCGATCCATGAAGAAATAGGCCTGCCCCACATCACTGACAAATTAAAACTAGCCCCGCTTCTTTTTTGGTCCAAAACATGGTTGAACCCCGAGCTAACGTTAAATCATGCCATTCTTAAAGATGTTATCTCAAGGGACAATGCCATGAGAATCCCCTGGCTGAAATATATTAAATCCACTTTTTCTATGCTGGGGAGACCGGAACTTTTTAACGACCCAATCAACATCAGAAGGGAGGATGTCAGATGGATTAAGCAGGCGTTTCTGGAGAGGGCTTGCATGGCAAGAGAGGAGTTGGAATTGAGGAAACCCATGGTAAGGGCACACAGTTTTAACAACCACTCCCTCCTTGGAACCATACTAATCCACTCCATAGACTCTTACTTACAAAATTCAGGATGAACTTAATTCATTATTCGTTAGGAAATTTCCCTGTGTGGTCAAAACCTGAAGACGGACCACCTTGTGGCTGTGATCAATTCTCAGTACAAGACACCCTCCATTTTATATTTTTCTGTGGTTTTTATAGTAGAGAGAGGGTAAAATATCTACTTCCTGTCCTAAAGGCGGTTGGTTTTACTCAAATAAGGCCAGCCTTAATTTTCCTCCAAATGCTGGCAGATACTCACACTATGTTTAGTGTTGCTTGTTATTTAACAGCTGCATTTAGATCAAGGAAGAAAAGATTGCCCCAGATAGCCCTATTTTAATATAAACTGGATTTTAAACGGAGAATTTGTAACATTTGTAATAAACTTGTAAATTTTTGTAACAATTCGGTGAAATGAAGTCAACATGTTGAAAAAAATTTTTGTAATGAGATCACATGATGTTTTTAAATTGTATTTGTATTGTGTCCTTTTATGATTTTAACAAAAATCGAATAAAGAGTATTTTGACTGACTGACTGAACTTGCCCTGGTTTCTACATCACAGAGTTTGATTTCACTCTTTCGTTGATTGGCTCACATGGCTGCTTGCATCATTGTATCTTTTGTTTTCACACTTTGAATTCGGGGGTGCAGACTGCTAGTCATTTTTCAACACGGTGGTGGCTGTTCTGATCAACATGGTTTGGTTCTTATTGACTAGTAATTGCCACACTAGCAGTTTTTCCGCATGCTGTAACTGAATTTTGGACATTATTTTCTCATTTTTATTGTTTGTATATTTAATGCAGTACTATGCCAATATTTTCTTTTCAATTTTTTCAACAGTGCCCCTAAATAAGGGAAATCCTCCAGAAATGCATTGGGCATAACTGAGTTTGTAGTATATTTGAAATACTCATGATGTAAATTTGTTCACTGATTTAATCATGTGTGATTTGCAATATCTTACAGTGTTCGTATGCAAAGTTAATACAAACTGTTTTCTGATTCTTTATTTTGTGTGTGAGTTAATCACGCATAGTGCAAAGCACTGTAGACTTAAGATTCCGGTTTCATGTTTAAATCATTAGTCGTATTTCTTGTATCAATTGTTCAACACAGAGATTTGTTTATACTTTAATTCTGCAGTGCACCTGGTATACTAGTGGTATTCCTCTAGCTTATTTTCTTGATTCTGGCCTGTACACCCTCCAACCAGGTCAGCACACAACCTTTGAGTACATTGAGATGATACTGGTTTTCATTGTTTAACAGGGTGTGCACAGACCTCCTCAGTCACAGTATAAAGCATAACAGCAACAGATGCAATGCCCCAGGCGCAGTCTTCCCAATGCCACACGATTTATCACTCAAATATCTTTAAATATATTTTGGAAATTCAGCGTAAGAATTCTGAAAGTACACATTTCTGTTGAGCAAATATGTCTAATTTAGTACAGCGTGTTGCACACAAGATAGCTACTTACAAGCAGGTGGGTAGCTACCAGAAGCTTACGACCTACTTGTTGGAGAAGCCGACTTTAGAAACTTTTTTATGAAAACTTTGTTCAAAGTGTCAAAATCGCTAAATTTACCGATGCTTTTTCACGATTACGGAAAAAGTCTTTATTTATTCTTCCTAGCAAAATCCAAATCTCTGGAACCCTTCAGCGGATTTTTCGTTTTGGAGTCCATATGTTTATAAAAATATAAACAATTTTAAAAAAATGTGTCAGATTTCTGGAGTCTATATTTTGTGGTGCTGTTTAAATGCTTTACACTTGTTCCTTTATTGAAGCCGGACTGGTCAAAGAGAGCTAGCCAGGGTTGAGCTAAGGTTTGACAACGCCTAACTGGTCGTAAGGAGGGTTGATAGCGTGTTACAGTGAAGTCTCACAAACACACCATATAATACATTCCATTTTCTCACAGATACCGTATATGCATCACTGATTCTATCAATTACCTGAACTACACAATACTTCTTTAGTTTTGCAATTCCATCTAAATAGTAAATTCCAATGTGATGAGTAGAATCATTCAGTAATCAATTTGTATGCTGTAGGTGTGCTTTGGGGGTCACAGTATGGCAGTTTTTGTTAATCAAATAACATTACTTCTGGAAATTGAAGTAGCCTCAGATTGGTGTCCATACATCCAACTGACGCCAGACTAGTTTGTAACAAGCAATTTATACAAACAAAAAATTACATTTAATAGTATCTTGAAACAAAGAGCAGGAGAATAAGTAGATCCATTCATTTATTTATTTTCACATCTTGCACAGGAGTCACATGCTAGCAAACTCACCCTTACTGCTCCGTCTCTTTCATCAAAGTGAATAAAGGCATAATCTTTCAACTTCTTGACTCTTTCTAATTTGCCATATTGGCTAAATGCTTTTTCTAATATTTCTTCGGTTACTGTATTAGCAAGGTTGCGTACAAACAGCACTTTCACCTAAAAAGAAAATGTAAAAGTATATGCTAATGTTAACGTAGTAAAAACATGTTACATACAGCATCCCTATTTATCCACTTGAGAATCTTCAGTAAATTGTTGTACTCAAACTATCTTATACAATAGTGCTGTGTAGACTATCCACCTCAATGCCTGTGTCTGCACTGCAACCAATGATGTTAAAAGCATTAGAGTGCCATTGCATTTACAAAAATTCTCCAGTTACATTAAGTCAAGCACACTTATAGAGTAAAAGGAATGCCTCTAAGGAAGGAAAAGGTACCCACTTGCAATACAAGATCTCCACCCTAGGAATTAATTTCTGTTACGCTCATTTAACAGTCCAAGACAAAAGTCAGGAGGGATGCTGGAATTGCTCCTCCCCATGAACCATAAAAGCTGTGTTCACGCTTGCAGTAAAGAGTCAGCGGCCGTAATTGCCAGTGCACTTTGCTTTTCTTAGCTCAGCTGGCACACCTGCTAGCCCTTGGTCTTGCGATAGCACAAACCGGCTGGTAGTTGTAAGTCGAGTGTGTGGCAACCTTGATCCCTAGAGTGCCAGGTGTCTTTGGCGAATCAGTAAGCAGAGGGCATAGCACATTGAATGAAGACCGCATTAGAACAGCTTGGGGCCAGTGCCGCAGGTAGTGTAAACTGTTTTTTTTAACTCCAGAGCTGTTTTATTCTATTAATGTGAGCCACACTTTTAACTTCACATTCACTGCCAAAACTGGTTAACACTGCTTAATACTTACATGCTCCTTGGTCACTGCTACATGTGGATTTAAGGCGAACAATACCCCTCGCTTCATACAGCTACCACCCAATCCCATACCTCCCCTCTAGAAGTCATGTTTAATAAGGGGTGGGGGGATATTACTCAGGGGATTCTTAATTAATGGAAGGTCACTGATTAAGCACAAATCACAATTAGCTGAATTCACGCTGCCCCACTGCCCAAACTGGGAAATGTCCTTTAGGAGCAACAGAACAAATGAGTCTTTAGAGCACATTGGTTCTACACTCAAGTTATGACTTGCTATAGGGGAGGGCATTAGTGGAATGGTGGTTGAAACTCACAGAAGATCATTAACTCACAACACTGCCAGAAAGGAAAATGCTACTTACTAGTATGCATCTGTTCTTGGCATGTAGAGCTGCAGAATATCATACTTTTGCATAGATTGCCATCTGGTGTTGGGTTTGGATGCTTGAACCTTGTTGTTGTCTTGGAAGAAGTCTTTGTAGTCACAAGCTAGGGGACTCCTCCCTTGGACGATAGTGTGCATCCCTAGATTGTTTTTCGCCATAATGGGAAATGATGGATTTTGTAAGAAATAGAAAATATGTCCATGTGAACCTAAGTAGGATAACAGTGGAACAGAAACAGGTTTCCGGGCGGCAGGTGGGCGTATGATATTCTGCAGCTCTACATGCCACGAACAGATGCATACTGGTAAGTGGCATTTTACGTTCGAGGCATATGAGCTGCAGAATTCATACTTTTGCATAGACTGTACAGCAGGGTCTCCCTTAGTGGTGGTCACATTTATCTGTTGCAGTGGTTTGGAAAAGTGTCTTAAGCACAGCTTGGCCTACAGAAGCCTGTTGCTTTGCCTGCACGTCTACACAATAGTGTTTGGTGAAGGTGTGTGTAGTAGACCATGTGGCTGCTTTACAAATGTCTTCTAGGGGAATGTTCCACAAGAAAGCCATGGATGCCCCTAGTTTGCATGTAGTGTGCTCTAGGGGGAATTGTTAATATGCATTTTGCCTTCTGGTAGCATTTTTTAATGCATTTGACTATCCACCTGCCAACTTCAGCTTTAGAGATGGGGGTTTCCTTTATGCGGTGGAGAAAAGGCTACAAACAGTTGGTTTGTCTTTCTAAAAGGTTTAGTCCTGTCGATGTAATAAAGTATAGCTCTTGACGTGTGTCAAGAGCTCTCGCGGCTACGGAATCTGGGTTTTGAAATAACACTGGTAACCCTACAGATTGATGAAGATGAAAAGCAGAGATTACTTTGGGAAGGAATTTTGGATTGGTTCAAAGAACCACTTTGTTACAATGCATTTGTAAGAATGGTTCTTATATGGTTAAAGCCTGGATCTCATTCTCCTGAGCAAGGTGATCAAGACAAGAAAAGCTACTTTTCGTGTGAGGAAGAAAAGAAGTTAATTACCTGTAACTTTGGTTCTCCGGTATTGGAAACTTTCATAGATTTCCCATACTTGTATTATTTCCTGTCGTCATGGGAGTCCCCGGTTTACAAAAATAAGCAATGGAAACCATCATTAAACAGAAACCAGGCCTAGGCCCATTCTTGTTTGCATCCTATCTACCTCTTTTAGTAAAAGAGACCAACAACAAAAAAAAACACCAATCAGATTAACCTCACCCCTTGGAACCCTCCTGGGAGAAACTCAGAACCTCAGATTTTTCGTAGCCTTTGTGTAACCAAACCACTGAAAATGGAAGAGGCTGAGCTTTCCCAGGGGAGGTGGGCGAGTCGCATGGGAATCATTGGAAGTTTCCATTACTGGAGAAACAAAGTTACAGGTAAGTAACTGGTTTTCTTACACCAGTATTGGAACTTTCATAGATTCCCAAGCTTGTATCAGAGTAGCCAGCAGTTATCAGCACATTTTTGTAAACATGACTATTATAACATCAGGAACAAATCAATAGCATCTTTACCATAAAGCCATTATTAATAGTCAATAACAAACTTAGAAAACTTAAGAGAACACAGCACATGAGGTTCAAAAATGTGCAAGAGCTGATAAAACAATAACATGGAAGGAGGGATGAAAGGGAAAGCTCACCAATACTGAAAAAGATTCCTCAGGACTGCTTGGCCGACCGCTGTGTCACTCTGCGTCGCCGCATCTAGGCAGTAATGTCTCGTAAACGTATGTGTACTGCTCCAGGTCGCTGCACGGCAGATCTCTTGGGAGAGGAACAGCAGCAAAGAGGGATGTAGAACAGGAAATCACCCTTGTGGAAGGAGCACAGACTTGACCTTCCAGGGACTTGCCCACTGCCTTGTGACAATATTGGATAGCATTAGTAATCCAACGTGCGATCCCCTGTTTCGATAGGGATAAACCCTTACGCGGGTCGCTGAAAGATACAAATAGTTGAGGAGACTTTCAAGTCCTTAGTCCTTTCGAGATAGAATTTTAAGCACCTTTGTACGTCCAGAGAGTGAAGAGCTTTCTCTGCCGGAGTAGCTGGTTGAGGGAAAAAAGTCGTGAGACTTACCGGCTCATTCAAATGAAAGTCCCACAGAACTTTAGGAACGAATTTTGGGTTAGTCCATAAAATTAACTAATTTTTGAACTGGAGAAAAGGTTCCGGAATGGTGAGAGCCTGCAATTCTCCCACAGGTCTAGCTGAAGTCAAAGCTAGAAGAAGAGCTACCCTTCAGGAGAGGAATTTCAGCTCTGCCTTGTGAATAGGTTTAAAAGGAGGCTTCATAAGCTGGGCGTGAACTAAGTTCAAATGCCACAGGGGAGGAGGAGGAGGATTGACCAGAGGGAAGACTCTGAAAAGTCCCATGAGAAACGGTTTAATGATCCTTACTGACCAGCGTGAGGGGCTATTGAAGGTATGCCAAATCTGCGAAACACCTTATGTAGAATGAAGTTGTCCAGTTCCCACTCGTGGCTGACAGATTTGAGTCTGCGGAGCTTGTCCGCTGCCTTGTTGAGGACATCTGGAAAATGTTCTGCTCTGAGTGATAACTCCCGTTAAAATGCCCATTCCCAGATTGATTGGGCTTCTTGCGACAACACACGAGATGTGGTGCCTCAATTTGTTTAGATAATGCATGGCCGTCGTGTTGTCCGTACATATAAGGACTGTTGACTGTTGTATTAGTGGAAGAAAGGCTTGTAAGGCTAGGCAAATCGCCCTGAGTTGTAGCAGATTGAGATGCAACAGCTGATGTTGAGGTCACCATCGGCCGCTTACATCACAGTCTCCCCAGCCTTCGAGAGAGGTGTCTGTAGTTATTATGTGAAGAGCCGGGGATAGCTTGAAAGAAAGGCCTTGAGAAATGTTTTCCTTGGTCATCCACCAAGAAGTGGCATCTCTCAAGGTGTCAGTAACTGAGATCTTGTCGAAGGATCCATCGACTTGCCACCACTGCAAGTCTAGCTCTTCATGGAGTGGACGCATTCTTAGTATGAAATGAGGAATCAGGGGTATGCCTGAAGAGATGGAACACAGCAGGTACTTCTAGAGGCGAACGGAAAGTGACCTTTTTAACAATAGGGAAGCCTTGGACATTAACTTCTCCTGTCTCTGATGACGGGAAAGCCTTGTTTTCAGATGTGTTCAGAATGGACCCTAGAAATCTGGCTGTCCTTGACGGAAGAAGAGAAGATTAATGATCGTTCGCGTTAGGCCGAGATTGGCAAACAGACGTGTACATGTATTGACGGATTCTTCTGCTGCCTGTTTGGTAGGAGCTTTTATCAACCAATCGTCCAGGTAGGGAAGACTTGAAGCTTTTGTCTTCGTAGAAAGGCTGCTACTGGAGCCAATACCTCTGAAGATCCGTGGAGCAGAACGCAGACCAAAGGGAAGAACCCAGAATTGAAAATGGCTCTTGGCTACTAGGAAGCGAAGATACCGCCTGTGGGCTGGGTGGATGGGTATGTGAAAATAAGCATCCTCTAAATCTAGAGTGGATATGAAATCCCCTTAGTTGAGAAGACGAAGGATGTCTTGTAGAGAAACCATCTGAAAAGATTGTTTGATGAGATAGGTGTCACCTTTGGGAGACCGGGACCGGTTCTATAGCTCCTTTGGGGAGCATTTAATGGATCTCTAATCGTAGTAGACGGAGATGTTTCGATACCATGGCGCGAGGGGGCTTGGATGGTCAAACTCAAGGGTGTGGCCATAAAGCATGATGTTCAATACACTACGGTCAGATGTTATTTGTTGCCAGTTGTAGAGAAAATGTGAAACTCTGCTTCCCACTGTTGACACAGGAGGCGAGGAAGCAGTAGTCAGAGCCAGCATGCCGCTATTGGAGCTTAGTGTTAACCCTGCCCTAGCGACCTGGTCTTCCCCTGTTGTTCGACCGAGGCAATGACGAAGAAGATTGGTTCTGTTGTTGATTGTAAGTAGGCCTGTATGATTGACTGGGAACCATAAGAGGAGTAACGCTGTTGTTGATAACCTCCTCTATATACCAAGTTACCTTTTCCCCTCGCTCCTCGGAATGGGAAATTGTGGTACTGCAGAGTCCCCAAGAATTTTGCCGTCTCTGTATCTTTTTTGATATCTTGGAGGGTATCGTCAATATGCTTTCCAAACAGCACCTCTCCATCAAAAGCCATATCCAAGATTTTGTTCTGGACGGAACCAAGTAGGCCGTAACCAGCCCTGGCGAAGAAAAACTGCTGCTCCCGCTAAGGATCAAAACGCAGTTGTTGCAATATTCATTGCACAATCAATGATTTCCACTGCAGTTACTTCGCCCTCTTGAAGAATCCTTTTTGCTTCCTTCCTTCGGCAACTGATCCAGATAGGGGGATAGATCACACCACATCTGGCAATCATAGCGTCCGAGAATAGCTTAAGAGTTAGCAGGTCTGAGTAGCGGACTGGACATGGATGAGAATCTTTTGCCTATATTATCCAGACGCCTGCCTTCCTTATCTGGAGGAGTGGTAAGAGGAGCCGAAGGATTCCTAGATTTCCTCTGTGCAGCTTGCGAGATTACAGAGTCCGGTTTAGGTTGGTGTAGGAAGGTACCTCCTGACTATGGTTGCCCCCAACTTTTTGCCCTGTGTTTTAGCTGGTTTTTGACATAGTCGACCTGGGATCCTGCCAATCGGGACCCCAGGCCTACTGCTCTCTCTTTAAAATGGATTCCATGTACCCTAGGTACATTTCCAATTGGTACTGGGCCACCCTATGAGACCCTGTAACTCAGGGCATGGGTGTACCCAGGGCTGCAGCATGTATTATGCCACCCCTGGCTGGCCTCCTAAATTTGACACAACTGGATGCATGACAGCTGGGGCAAAGTCGTGTAATCACCCTTTGCTGTAGGTGTAGTATACCTATACCTAACCCTAAAATGGACACACAGATTCCTATCAGTCACTCCTATGGCAGGCCTTGACAATCCTGAAGGCAGAGTGCTTGGAATCGTGTGAGATGGTGCTCTGGCATGAGCTGAGCCTGTCTGCAGCTTGCGGAACCAAGTCCTAATAGCTGTTCCATGATAACGCATACCATATACTCTTAAGTGCATTATAATCCTCGCGGTTAAATGCTATCTTTGGTATTGCTTTATCAAAACATGTCGAGTAAGGTGTCATACGAATTGGAATACTAACCCCTCGCCTCGCATTCCACCCTTCTAGAGGGACACAACATGTATGTAACTGTGAACCCCGGTTAAAGTTAAACGAAGCCTCAGCTCCACAAAATGGATGCTGCCACCACAGACACGAGTCTGACCCCCTGCAGCTGGGAGTCCTTCCAGCGAGGGGAGCCTGGACAAAGGGTTTCCTGTCAGGGGCGGTGCTAGCACCGTCCCAGACATAGTTTTGTGTATCCTGGGTAGGCAGGGCTTTTCAGGAAGGTGACTGCTGAGTGGCACCCCGGTGCTCACTACGCATAGGCCGGTCAGAACCAGTTCCAGGGGCACACCAGCCCCTGGCCTGGGGAAAGTCCGGCATGGCAGAGGGGTGTAACCACCCCCCTCCTAGTCCCACCCATAGGCAGGACCTAGTCACCGGGTCAGCCCCCTTTTTTAGTATAAAGATGGGAGCGGTCCCCCTGTTCAAATTAGATCATCTTTGGAATCAAGACACGACTTTCTGCGAAAGGACTTCAAGATTTCTTCCTCAAGATTCTCCCTTGTGGCTAAGGAGTAGTCACCCTGCATCCGCAGGCACCATCCTAAGAACACTGCGGTCTGCTGCAAGTCCTTCATCACGAATCCGACGACCCAGCTCGACGAGACCCGGCTTCCCTGGCACCTCTGACCTCTACTCACCTCTACAGCAAAGCTGAGAACTGTGAGTGCGACGAGACCTCGAGGGACCGACGATCGCCAAGACTGCACGACTTCTTTGTAACAAGCCCACCGAGTCTTCCACTGGTGAGTGCTTTGGGGTCCGAGAAGCCCCAACCCTGAGCAGCTCCAGCACCGAAGATCAGCCCTCCAGCATCTCCACGATCTGCGTGGGGCCCTTCTGCTTTTGCGTGCTCACCGCGCTGTGTGGCTACTAGCCGGCTGGCTTGTGGCCTTCTTCACGACGCCCGACGACATCACTGCTGCTGGTCTGGTTGCTCCAGACTGGCCCTTGCTTCCTTCTTCAAGAGAGGCACCCCGGACCCTCCTGGTCCACTCCAGACGCCATTTTAGGTCCACCGCGTGGGCTTGAATTTGCCAAGGCTTTGTTGCCCAATCCTGGGTCCAGCGACGCCGACAGCTTCTATCTTCGTGGGACAGCTCGATCCTCCTTCCTGGTCGCCGACAACGCCTCCTGGTCCGTGAGATCTCCGAGCCCAGCGTCACCCACTCACCTAGTCGAGGTGGCTACCATCCGGTGCCCTCCTGGTGCCCACTGACTACTGGCTAGTAGTCTCGAACTTGGTCCCCTCTGCTTTCAGGTGTCATCTTCCATCGATCCAGGCTTGGATCCACCAAACTTTCTTCACTGGTCGCCTGCCAGCAACTTCTTTCTTCCAGGCTCCTGGTCCGTCAACGAGGATTCCCGACGTCTTTTGAGTCCTATGCAGCTGCAGCCCCTGGGCTAGGTAACTTCGGCATTTCGGTGCCCCAGCATAGCCTCACTATCCAAGGGTCGGAATCTACTTTCGTTTTCTCCCTACCAGGTCGGGTTCGCCCGAGAACACTAACTTTGCAATTACTAGCTACCATAGACTTTGTCCCGCATCTCGCGTGAGAGTGCACACACTGCACCCGAGTCCCCTGGGTCTCCTAGAAGTAATCTAACGATTCTATAGTCAAGTCCTAGCGATTCCAAAGCCTAGTAATACTGTACTTACCTGCTAGTAATTTCGCATTCCACTTTTCAAGTATATGGTTTCCCGTGCCCCTCGGGCATTTGTATATACTGTGCTAACTTAAGTATTTTTGTAAGAGTTTTGGTTTGTGCTTAGTACCCTGTCCTCAAAGAGTACAGGGCTGTTGTGATTCTTAATAAATAACTGTTTATTTTCATAACACTTGTGTGGTGTCCTTTCACTTGGTGTTCAAGGGGTATATGTGGTATAACAGCTGGCTTAACACGCCCTCTCGAGTCTTTAGCCTTAGACTGCTCGTATCCACGCTACTAGGATAGCTGGTCTATAAGGTTGACTTACAACCAATCATCAATAAGGGTTGCTGGACTGATACATAGTGTTCACTAGAATAGTGAGCACTGCATATCAGGCCACCTTCTCACAATAGGCATTTTCGGTTCTGACTGGTCGCAAATAGATCTAGATTGGGCTGTCCCCACCACTGAAAAATGCTTTCCAGCGTGTATGGACGAGATGGACCTGCTCAGGGAGTACACCAATGCGTTGGACACTCCAGGGACATGAACTGCTGATAAAGTTATTTGATACCGAATAGCCCAATTCCAGATCTGCTCTGCTTGTAGAGACAGTAGAGTGGACCTTGTGCCCCTTTGTTTGCTCACATAATGCATGCTTATAGTGTTGTCCGTCCGGATCAACACTGAAGCACCTTGAAGGAGGGTGTGAAAAGATAACGCCAGGAATATCGCTAGTAATTCCAGAAGGTTTATGTGCCAAGTTTGTTGCAGAGCATTCAATTTGCCCTGGACTGCGAGACCTTGCAGATGTGCCCCTTCCCTCGAGGGAAGCATATGTTGTAAGGATGAGATTTGGATCGTCTACTACAAAAGAGCCACCTGCTGACAAGTTTGTTTTGTGAGTCCACCATATCAACGCTTTGTGCACCCAGAAAGTAATGACGATCACATCGTCGAAGGACGCCAAGACCTGATGCCATTGTTGGTCGATTTCCTCTAGTTATGATCTCATTTTGAGACGGCAATTGGGAATTAAGGGAATGCAGGAAGACAGCATTCGCAGAAGCGACTTGAACGGTCGGACAGAGACGGACTTTGTCCGTAGAAGAGATGCCAGTTTAGAAATCCGTTGTTGTCTTTCCTTTGAGACAAGCCTTTGTTGTCTGAGACACGGTTCCCAAGAAAGTGCGAACTTGAGAGGGAGTGAAGTGTGACTTCTCCAGGTTTATGGACAGGCCTTGTGACTAAAACAGAGACCGTCATATTTGAGCGTGTCTCGTTGCCACTGCAAATGACTGTGCCTTGATAAGGCAGTCTAGATAGGGAAAAATTTGTACGCCCACTTGGCAAAAATGAGCTGCCACCGGTGCCAAAACCTTGGTAAACTCGGGGCGCGGAGCGAAGGCCGAAAGGAAGGACCTTGAATTGGAAGTCTCTGCCAGCCACTCTGAAGCGAAGGAATTTTCTGTGTCTGGGTAGCATGGGGACATGAAAATAGACATCTTGAAGGTCCAGTGTGGTCATAAAATCTCCTTGAGATAGAAATTGGAAAACTTCTTGGAGACAACATCCGAAATGATTGTTTTGAGGGAAAGAAGATTCAGGATGGGGCGCCAATCCCCTGATTTTTTCTTGATGAGAAATAACCTTGAATAGAAACCTTCACCCCATTGTAATTTTGGGACCACTTTGATCGCTCTTTTTTGCAACATGACTTTGATTTGGCATAAGAGTTCCTTCAGGTCGGCAGGAGGAGGATCCCAGGGAGGAGAAATTGGGGAAAATGTTACGAATACTAGGGTGTGTCTTCCGGACACTATGTCCAAGACCCATCAATATGTAGTGATGGCAGACCAGTTTCAGAAGAAATGGGAGATTCGTCCTCCAACTTTGGCTGGGTTGTAAAACAGAGTGGAAGGCAGGTGGCGGCCGTCACTGCTTTTTTGAGGAATCTCTGCCTCTGTAAGAACATTTTCCCCTATACTGCTTATAGGAGGCAGCTGGTGGTTGACGATACGTTTGCTGTTGCCGAGATAAAGAATAGCGTTGTTGTCCCAGATATTGCCTGTTCTGCTTATACCCTCCTCAAAAGGAATTGGAGGAACCACGACCCCTCGCACCACGAAAAGGCTGCTTCTTAAATTGCACAGTGCCCAAAGTACATGCAGTGTCGCACAAGTTACTGCTTGTGTAACGATATGTCTTTAAGAGACATTAGTTAGTGATAGATTCTTTACCTTAGAATATCCCCAGGCGTCAGACTGGATCTGGAAAAATTTTGCGTAGCAATACCCCATGCGTGCCGGCAGGCGTAGACAGGAGGCTCCACGTTCGTCGTCGTTAGCCCCGGAATGACGTCGGAGTACTTAAACGCCGCCCATGCACGCTGACGTCAATTATGATACACAGCTTTTCCACGCCAGATACGCAGAGCCATGATAGAACAAACATTGATGCCATGAAACTAGGGCCCTGAAAGGGGATGACCGTAACCCTAGATATCGGTTCGCAGAACGGGGAGGATGGGTGGTTCGGTAAGGAATCTATCACTAATGACTCTTACAGATATATCGTTACACAAGTAGTAACTTGTGCATCTGAAAGAAACACATTAGTGATAGATTCCTAACCTTAGAATAGATACCCCAGCAATACCAACCCCGGTGGTAGGTCTGCGAACCAATAATCACACCAGAAAGTCCTGGAGGACAGAACGGCCAAAGAAGCAATCCCTCCGGACTTGGCTGTCCAGGCAATAACGTGTGCAGCGAGGCCCACGTAGCTGCCTGGCAAATATCCTGCAAGGGCACTCCTCGGCTCAGGGCAGTGGTAGTCGCCGTGGACCGGGTAGAATGAGCCCGTAGTCCAACAGCGGGTTCCTTCTTCGCCAAGGAGTAACACCTGAATACACAAGATGATCCACCGCGAGATGGTCCGCTTGTGCACCGCCTTTCCCTTCTTAGCGCCCACGTAACCAACAAAGAGTTGGCCATCCACCCGGAACTGGCGTGTGCGATCCAGATAGTAAGAGTGCACGTTTTGGGTCCAGACGGTGGAGCCTCTCTTCCTCTTTCGAGGGATGCGGAGGCGGAAAGAAGGTGGGCAAGGTAATGGACTGCCTGATGTGGAAGGCCGAGACAAGCTTGGGCAGGAAAGAGGGTCTTGTGCGCAGCACAACCTTGTCCGGATGAACAGAGAGGAAAGGAGGTGTAGAAGAAAGAGCCTGGAGCTCACTCACTCTCCTGGCAGAGGTGATGGCAACCAGGAAAGCAGTCTTCAAGGTAAGAAGACGGAGAGGACAGTTATGGAGCGGCTCAAAGGGAGTACACATTAGGTAGGTAAGTACAAGATTCAAGTCCCACTGGGGATCACGAAAGGAACAGGAGGAAACGTGTGATGCCCTTCAAAAACCTATTTACAATCGGGGACTTGAACAAGGAAGGCTGATCAGGCAGCCTTAAGAAGGCAGAAAGTGCAGAAAGGTAGCCCTTGATAGTGCCCAGAGCAGAGCCCTGCTGGGCAAGAGAAAGAAGGAAGAGGAAAACCTCAGAAAGGGGTGCATCTGAATGGATCCACAGCCTTTGCTGTGCACCATGCCACAAATCTGTTCCACCTGCAGGCGTATACCGACTTTGTGGAGGGACGCCTGGCTGCCAGAATGACATAACAGACTTCGGGAGGCAAGTCAAATGGCCTCAACTGTCGCCGCTCAATCTCCAAGCTTGTAGGTGGAGACTGGACAGGTTCGGGTGGAGGACCGTCCCCCTGCTGCTGCGACAGTAGGTCCTCCAGAAGGGGCAGACGAATCAGGGGATCGACTGACATGCTGAGTAGCTCGGGATAGCAGTATCTTCGTGCCCAGTCCGGAGCCACAAGGATAACCTGGGCCCGGTCGGGCCTGATCTTCAGCACTCTGGGCAGAAGTGGTATAGGCGTAAAAGCGTACAATAGACCGCAACTCCACTTGCGACAATAAGCATCTCCGAGTGAGTGCCGCCTTGGAAATTCGAACGTGCAGAACTGATGACATTGCGCGTTCTCTTCTGTGGCAAATAGATCTAACCAAGGCTCTCCCCATGTCAGAGTTCAGACACCATTCGTGATCCATCATGCACCGACAGCTGAGTTTGTCCGCCCTGGCGTTCAGGGAACCTGCCAGGTGTTGAACCACCAGGGTCACACCCTGATGTTCCAGCCATTGCTAGAGGCACAGAGCCTCCTGGCATAGGGTCCACGACCCCACCCCGCCCTTTTTGTTGCAGTACCACATGGCGGTGGTGTTGTCCATGAACACCTGCACTACACTCCCCCGACAGAGGGGAGGAATGCCTTCAGTGCAAGTCGGATCGCCCGCAGCTCCAGAAGGTTGATGTGGAGCTGGGACTCCGCCGGAGACCAGAGACCTCTGATCTCCGCCTCTCCCATGTAGTCCCGCAAGCCCAGGAAGGACGCGTCCGTCACAACTACGTGCTCCGGGTGGGGTGTGGAGAGGGATCTGCCACTGACCGAATCGCGGTCCGTGAGCCACCACTTCAACTGCCTAGCAGTGCCCTCCGAGATCAAGACATGGTCGGACAAGTTGCCCTGATGCTGGGCCCACTGAAACTTCACGTCCCACTGCAGAGCCCGCATCCGCCACCGGGCGTGATGCACCAGAAGGATGCAGGAGGCCATCAGCCCCAGAAGCTTCAGCGTCAACCTGACCGAGACCCGGGATAAAGGCTGAAAGATCGGAATCAGAGCTCGGGCCGATAAACCCGAAAATGCATCGAGTCCAGAACCGCTCAGATGAAGAGGAGCTTCTGAGAGGGACACAGGTGTGACTTCGGTACGTTGATGGAGAACCCCAGCAGATGCAGGAGATCGGCTGTAGTCTGGAGGTGGCTGATGACTGTCTGGGGTGAGCCCGCCTTCAACAACCAGTTGTCGAGGTAGGGGAAGACTGAAAACCCTAACCTGCGCAGATGGGCTGGGACCACCGCCATCACTTTGGTGAACACCTGTGGGGCTCTGGTAAGGCCGAAGGGGAGCACGGTAAATTGAAAGTGCTCATGGCCTACCGTGAACCTGAGGTAACGCCAGTGGGCCGGCAGGACGGGGGTGTGAAAATAAGCGTCCTGCAAGTACAACGCTACCATCCAGTCTCCTGGGTCCAGGGCAGCTAAGACCTGAGCCAGAGTCAGCATCTTGAACTTCTACTCCCGGAGGAAGCAGTTGACGTTCCGTAGGTCCAAGATAGGGCGTAGGCCCCCTTTGCCCTTCTTAGGTACCAGAAAGTAGTGGGAGTAACAACCACACCCTACTTCTGGCCCAAGAACGCGCTTGATGGCCCCCTTGGCCAAGAGGGCCATAACTTCCTCTTGCAGAAGTTGCAAGTGATCCCCCGACACGCAGTGGAATTGCGGTGGCATGGCTGGAGGGGTCGACTCGTAGGGGAGGGAGTAGCCCCTTCGGACGATTTGCAGCACCCACCTGTCCGACGTGACGGTGCGCCAGAGGAAGAGGTGATGGCGAACCCTGCCCCCCACTGGCTTCACATGGGCCTGAAAGCACGGAATAGGAGGGTTTTGAGGCAGGTGCTGCGGGGGAAGGTGTGGACTGGCCGCACCGTTGTCCCCGACTGCCGCCACGGCGGTTTCCACGGCCGCCACCGCGCTGTTGAACATTCTGCGGCGCGTGGCTGGCAGCACGTTTTGGGGCGCCCCTTCCGTGGCCACGAAAGGAGCGAAAGGCACCAGTTTGCTGGCGTGGGGCCGAGAGGCCCAAGGACTTGGCCGTAGCCCTGGAGTCCTTAAAGCGCTTAAGCGCATGGTCTGCCTTGTCGCCAAAGAGACGACGGCCATCAAACGGCATGTCCAGGAGAGTGGCCTGGACATCTGCCGAAAAGTTGGCGGACCTCAACCAGGCGTGGCGTCGAACCGCCACAGTCGTTGCCATCGCCCTGCCGAGTGAGTCCGTGGTATCCAGCCCACACCGGATGGAATACCGCGCTGCATCTCGACCCTCCGCAAGGGTTTGGGTGAGTTTTGCCCGGACCTCCTCCGGACATTGTGGCAGCACGTCCGCGACCGCGTCCCACAGGGTGTGGGTGTAGCGGCCCAAGAGGCATGCGGTAGTAACTGACCGCAGTCCCAAACTCAGGGTTGAGAACACCTTCCTCCCGAACTGCTTATACCTCTTAGATTCCCGATCGGGCGGAGCCGTCGGCAATGCGGTCTGGGAAGTGGAGGCCTGGATGACCAGGCTCTCGGGGGTGGGGTGGGAGGACAAAAAGCAAGGGTCGCCCTCGGCCGGGCAGTAGCGTCTGGCCATGTTCCTATCCACAGGCGGACCTGTGGCGGGCTTGGACCAAGTGCCCACAAGAACGTCACACAAGGCCTCATTAAACTGCAGCAGAGGCTCATTGGAGCTTGCCTGCGGTTTAAGGACCCCAGTGAGGAGGTTAGTCCTCAAGGCCGCGACAGGGAGCTCAAGGTTTAAGGCCTTGGCCGCCCGCATCAACACTACACTATAAGCAGCCCCCTCCTCCGTAGCTACGGTGGGAGGGGAGACAAATCCAGTGTCTGGCAAAGTGTCAATTCCACTGGCCTCCCCAAGCTCATATGTCCAGTCCTGTTGTGACTGGCACTCCCGTGCCAGAGGGTCCTCAGACCCCTCCCAATCACCCTCGTCACCCATCTCCTGTAGTTCAGGGTCAACAGATGGGTCCTGTTCATGGAAATAGAAATCTCCAAATGCCGTCGGTAGTGGGCGCCAGAACCGGACCAAGGGTAGGATCAGGGACGGCGCCCATAGCAGGCGCCGGGGACGACACCCGCAGGGCCGGCGCCGGTGAGGTTGACCAGCGACGAACCGGATCTGGAAGCGGATCCAGAGAGGGCCTGCGGCGCTGGGACTAAAGTCGCCAGCGGCACCGGGGCCAAATCACCCGATGGCGTCGGGGCCGAAGCAGCCGACCCGCTGGGCCCTCCAGCTAGGGCTGTTGGGCCTGGAGGCGCCACGGAACCCGGCTGAGGAGGGAGGGACCTCAAGGCCATGAGGTACCGCTCAATCTCCCCAGGCGTCGCGTCTTGCCCATGGACCAGAAGGTTTTGGGCAGGTGGCGATGACTGCGACTCAGTCGGAGCCACGTGGGTGGTGTCACCCAACCCCCGGCCGCATCGCGCGAGCGTCGAGGTGGGTCGGAGGAACGATGATGTCTCATGCCTCTTACCTGAGGACTTGGATCCTGACGTCCGATGTCCACTCCCGGAGCTGCGAGGGCTCCAACCCCGCGACCGGTCCCTCGACATCCCGTGGGACCGGGACCTGGAGTGGCGCCGGGCCGGCTGCCGGAGTTCCAGTCGCTTGCGGAAGCTCTCCCACCTAGCTTTAGACGCCAGGGCCCGGAAGTCGGAGCAGGTGCGGTCGTTGTGGTCGAGGCCTAAACACTTGAGGCACCGGCGATGGGGGTCGGTAACCGACATCAGTCGGTCGCACTTGGAATAGGGTTTAAACTCTGGCATCCCTACCGGCACTGTTGGAGTCGGAAGACTCGAGTAGAGAAATGATCAAAAAGATTTAGTCAAAAAAGACTAAGGGGTAGAGCTTCTCCGGATCTGCGCTAGCTGGCGCGGAAAAAAGAAGAACTGGCGTCAGCGCCCATGGGCAGCGTCTAAGTACTCCGACGACGTCATTCTGGCGCTAACGACGCAGACGACTGACGCGGAGCCACGGACGACCCCTGCCGACGCGCAGGGGTATTGCTACGCAAATTTTTCTGGATCCAGTCTAACGCCTGGGGATATTCTAAGGTAAGGAATCTATCACTAACGTGTCTCTTTCAGATAGTATCTTTTTTAATTGCTTGTAGGGCATCATCTAGGTTCTGCCCAAAAAGTAATTTTCCATCAAACGGCATATCAATAATTTTAGTTTGCACTTCTTGGCGAAAAGAGGTAGCTCTTAACCAACCTTGCCTATGGAGAACTGCTACCCTTGCCAGTTGAAGAAAACCTGTGGAAGAGATATCAAATGCACAATCAATCTCGGCAGAGATATTCTCACCCTTCTGAAGTATCTTTAAAGCTTCGGCTTTGGAGGCCTCAGGCAACAAATTGATAAAAGGAGAAATATCCGACCACATTTGCCGATCATAGAGGCTTAGAATGGCAAGGGAATTAGCCGCTCAGACCGTAGTCGCTGCCATGGTTGAGAATTTCTTACCAATGGCAACCAGGCACCTGCCTTTTCGGTCGGGAGGGCCGACAAAGGAGAAGGATTCCTGGCACGATGCTGAGCCTCTTGTGACATAACCGAATCCTGCTTTGGCTGACCAATTAAACAGGCTAGGCTAATGAATTGGCTGGTGCCTGGTACTTTTTATTTAAGCGTGGCAGAACTGCAAGAATGGAAGCAGGGGTTTTCATGACCTTCAAATCCTCCTGCCAGATGAAATTAATTATAGGAATTGTTTGCGCCTCTTGAAATTGTGTGGCCTAGCAGCAAGGCGAGATGGCCGTGTGAGGCGCAGCTCCGGGACCGACCCCATCCCGCCGTCCATCCTGTTGACGATCCCGCCTTCCCGAATGCAGTATATTGCGTTGGAAGTCCAGCTGACTCGGACCCTTTAACTCCGCTCTTTCTCCATTACCGGAGACCAAAGATCCGCCTGCTGCAGAGGAGGGGCCTGATATTCGGACTCACGCCGGGACCCTCAGTGTCCAGGTGGGCTGAGCCAGAGCTCCACGAGCCTTTGCCAGCACCCGCGGTGGCGCCGCATCTGGTGGGCGGCGCTGCCGGACATTGAAAGACGCTCTAGCCGTGCCTGGCGGGGGACCCCGTAAACCTGCAGTGAACAGGGACGGCCTGCGACCGCCTACACAAAAGTGTGCGGACTGCCCCGCACCACCGCCCGCTTTTCATCCTATTGCGGTGCCTAAGTGCGCATTGTTTCCCCCCTTCATCCTCCGCCGCTAGCTGCAGAAGGGAGGCCGGGTATCTGGACCTGCGCTGGGACGCAGGGAACGGAGCGCTACTGCGAGGAGGCTCCCTGTGACTTTTGCCCACACCCGCGAGGGCGCTGCATCTGGTGGGTGCAGCTACCACATTACCAAAACGCCTCTATCTTGTTGGGTCGGTGCCCCCTGAGACAAGGCCATTTGACGATGGCCCAGTACTGCCTCGGCAGAGGTAGGCGGGCCGCTCAGCTGTACCGTGTTTGCCTGGATCCTGTTCTGTGGCTGGGCTGGGTGCTGCGTGGACCCAGAAGACATTACTCCCCCCGGGGTTGAGGATGGTGTCCGGGACGGCAGGAGGGACACAATACCATCTGGGTCCCTCGACTGCGCCAGCGCGGCCTCCCCAGTCGAACAAACTGGACCGCTGTACGGCCCCGAAGGACACACAGCTATCCGGAACGTCTAGGGACTCCGGATCCAGGGGGGGGGATGGGTGAAGAGGAGCAAGAAATCTCACTTAGAATGTAATGGCTGCCATCACTGGCGTCAAGGCTTCTTTGGACACTGTGGCAATTGATGTCAACCTCATCTGGGCCGAAATGGGTAAGCTGAACGAGAAGGTCAAGCAGGTTGAATTTCTGACTGCTAGTCTTGTTGGGGATGTCTCACAGCTCCAGGGAGAGATTTACGACCTCCAGGATTTCCGTAAGCTTACCAACCTCAAGCTGAAAGACTACGAAGGCCACCTGCGTTGCAATAACCTGCACATCCTGGGGGTTCCGGATAAGTCAGAGGGTCTGACCCCAGATCTTTTTGTTGAGGACCTCATTCTGAAACACTTGCAGCCCAAGGGCCTCAGGAAGTTCTTAGTCATAGAGCGCGCCCACAGGGTCCCGGGTGGCCGTCCCAAGATGGGCGATCCCCCGCTGCCTATGTTGGTGCAGGTCTTGAATTTCCGTGACAGAGACATCATCCTTCAAAACTCCAGGGCTGGTGCGCCCATGCGGTACAAAAACTCTGACATTTCCCTTTTCCCGGATTTTACGCCGAGGGTGCAACGGCAGAGACGGTCATTCATGTCGGTCAAGTGCGTCCTCCGGGATCTGGGTCTGAAATACTCCATGCTTTTTCCGGCCCGTCTCCGGATTGAGGTGGAGGGGAAAGTGTGGTTCTCCAAATATCCCGCGGCCGCAGCGGACTGGATTGATAGCCGAGAAAATGGAGGCCTGACCGATCATGGTGGTGGGGAAAACGAGAACAGTCAACCGGCCTGAGTTGGTGACTCCGGGGCTGGGGTGTCTATCTTTGTAGCCTTTGGGTTCGTGGACTCAATCAGACCTGGGGTGACTGCATTTGGGTGGATATATGTACATTTTAGGGGCCGGTACCGGTGTGCCTTGATCCGCGCCACCCAACTTTCTTTTTTCTATCTTGAATATTTTTCGAGGACGACAGGCCCTCTGCAAGTTTTTCATGGCCAGTTCCAAGCCCAGAGTGCAAGGCAGCGGGGTGGGGGATTGTTGGGAGGGGGTGTTTGGTTAAGTTTATCGCATCAGCAACTGTTATGCCGTTTGATTGGGGGAGTGACGACACGTTCTGCAACTCTAAATTGTATACTTTGTCATGGCACTGGTTGGGGACAGTGGGGTTAAATTATTAAGTTGGAATGTCAATGGGTTGGGGGACAAAATTAAACTTAGCGTTGTTCTTCAATATATAAAACGTCATGTCCCCGATATCATCCTACTTCAGGAAACTCATCTAGTTGGTAACACAAGTAGGGCATTGCACAGAGGGGGTTACGTGTTGTTGGTCCACGCAGGTTTCACCTCGGGCTCCCGAGGGGTTGGCATATTGATGAGAAAGTCCTTCCCCCTTGTAGTGCAGAAAACCTGGTCGGATATACGAGGAAGGTACGTTGGGGTCTCTGGCACCTGGGAGGGGCATCCGGTCACTTTCCTTTCGATTTATGTGCCTCCAGGCAACTACATTCAGGGACCTGGATACGCTGTTGAACTTCCCGGAGGGACTCCTGATGTTGGGAGATTTGCATTCGGTGGTTTCTGGTGGCCTGGATCGTCATCCTCCACGCGACCTAGCTCGCTCACAATGCTGGCTGTCCGATTTCCTAGAATCTATGGGGCTGGTGGATGGATGGAGGGCCTTTCACCCCGACACTCTTCAATAAACCTTTCACTCCGGGGCACATGTGAGACTATCTAGAATTGACTATTTTTGGGTCCCCGCATCTCAAATACCCATATCCAGGAGATAAAACACCTAGCGAGAGGCATTTCTGATCACTCACTGGTTTGGCTTCATATTGTGCTTAATTATAAAAAGGTGGGGCGAGTGGCCCCTATTAATCTGTGGTATCTCCGGCATCCCCATATCCACTGCGAACTTCTCGCGACCATCGATAACAAATAGTTTCTTACCTGTCGGTGTAGTTTTGCAGCTTGATGATCTTTCTGGATTCACTATGCTGTCCATTTTTCCACGGTTTTGTGGTTGGGTCCGGATTCGTAGTCTTTTCTTTGCTTTTTTTTTTCGGAGCCCAGGTGGGCATCGACGTCCCACCTTTGGTGTATTTCCGGTGACGTCGGCACGCTTCCTGCGGAAGCTCCCACTCCTGGGCGCCATCTTCGGATTCTTTTTTCTCGTGTTCGTCTTGTTACCGAAGTTATGGCAATGTTCAACTAAAGTTTTCACCGCTTTAACCTTTAAGGATTCTTTTCCAAGTATTGTCTTTGTTTCAACCACCTTATCTCTCCGGCCTCATCTTTTTGGCGGAGGTGGGTGGGTTCGCTAGTGAACCAGAAAGATCAAGCTGCAAAACTACAGGACAGGTAAGAAACTATTCATTTTGCAGCGTGAATCTTTCTGGATTCACTATGCTGTGCATAGACTTTGCAGCGGTTTCTCATGTTTGTGGCGTCTGGGTGGAAGATGAGCGTTGGTTATTAAATATGGGTTGAAGCACCCTTTGTCCGACTTGTGCTTCCTTGTTTATCTGTATATCCACACAGTAATGCTTCGTGAACGTGTGCACTGAAGCTCATGTTGCCGCCAGGCATATGTACTGAATGAGTCTGTTAGCTAGGAAAGCTATTGTAGCTCCTTTTTTCCTGGTAGAGTGGGCACGTGTCCCCTCTGTTAGTTCCTGCCCTGCCTGCTTGTGGCAGAACTATATTGCTTGGGCGATATATCGCGCAATTGTTACTTTAGTTACTGGTTTCCCCATGAAACTGTTAGCGAAGGACACAAAACTGCTTTGTTTTCCTGTGTTCCTTCGTTCTCTCAATGTAGTGCATGACTGCCCTTCTGGCGTATAGAGTGTGCAGTGCCCTTTCAGCTCTTGTTGCCGGTTTTTGGAAGAAACTCTGTATCTGTATAGTTTGATTTAAGTGGAACCTTGACACCACCTTTGGCATGAAGTGTGGGTCCATTCTCATCACCACCTTATCGCTGTGTATCTGTATGTAGGGTTCCTGTAGTGTTCGTGCCTGCAGTTCGCTCACTCTGCGCAGTGTAGTGATTGCTACCAGGAAAGCTGTTTTCATGGTCAGCATTTCAAGGGAGGCCTTGTGAATCGGTTTGAAAGGTTCCTTCATGAGTTCAGTTAGGACTAGGTTAAGGATCCATGCAGGTGGTGGCACCCTCTTTGGCGGTGCAATCCTCTTTGCTCCCTCCAGGAATCTCTTAACGACCTATGATGTGAAGAAGCTCTTGCAAGTTTCTCCTCTCTTGTAAGCGACTATCGCTGCCAAGTGAACTCTCAATGCGGATGAGCTTAGATTTCTGTTGAGCAGGTGCGTGAGGTACTTTAGCACTGTTGAGTCCTTTTTCATCTTATTGTGTAGCTTTTCCCTCCTGCACCACAGTGTAAATCTCTTCCATTTCGCTACGTAGCACTTGCGTGTGCTGGGACTTCGTGCCTCCCGAAGTACCCTTAGGGTGCTTTCTGGCAGTTTCAAATGCGCAAACTATGCCCTCAGGAGCCACGCTACGAGGCTCAGGCTCTCTGGCTCAGGGTGCAGCACTTCTCAGTTTTGCATGGAGAGTAGGTCTTTTCTTCTCCCGAATCTGTGGGGTGCACTCTGTGTCATCTCCATGATCTGTGAGTACCATGTCTGCCTGGCCCACTGTGGTGCCACCAGTATTAGGGTCATGTTGCTCGCTCTGCACTTGCTGAGTACCTTGTGTATCAGCGGTATCGGGGGAACAGCGTAAGCAAATGTCCTGGACCAGTCTATCCATAGGGCATTCCCCAGGGAGCCCTCCCCAGGCAGTCTGGATGCGAAGTTTTGGCATTTTGCAATCTGGCGTGTTGCAAATAGGTCTACAGACTGTGTCCCCCACCTGTCTAAGAGCCTTCGCGTCTCTTGTGCATCGAGTTCTCACTCATGGGATGCCGGTGTCTGTCTGCTGAGCCAGTCTGCTTCTACATTGTCCTTTCCTGGTAGATGTATGGCTAGCAGGTCTATCTTGCGTGGGATGGCCTAGCTACGTATCTCCTGCGCTAGTTTCAAAAGCAGGGCCGATTGCGTCCCCCCCTGCTTGTTGATGTAGAACATCGCTGTTGTGTTGTCTGTCTGGATCAACACTCTGGCTGTACAGTTTTGTTTGGAAGGCCTTTATGGCTAGGAAAACGGTCTTCAACTCCAGGTAATTGATGTGTCTGACCGCATCTGCTGGTGTCCACAGGCCTCTTACTTTGAGTTTCTCCATGTGAGCGCCTCATCCCCTCTGGAACGCGTCTGTGGTAATGGTCACTGTTGGTGTTGGTTTCGTCAGAGGCTTCCCCCTTGTTATGTTCCACCATGCCATCTCTTTCTGCACTGCGTGCGTTACAACCACTAGATCCTCCCAACGACCTGTAGCTTGTGACCATTGCTCCTGTAGCCATTCCTGTAAAGGTCTCATGTGGAGCCGTACGTTTCGCACTAGGTGTATGCATGATGTCATCATGCCCATGATTTTGCTCGCTGTCCTCACTGTCCGAGCTTGATGTGAGAAGTTGGCCTGACATATGATAACTAGTTCTAGTGACCACCTTGTATCAGTCCAAACAACCCTTATGGTGATTAGTTGCAAGTCAACCTTATAGACCAGCTATCCTAGTGGTAGCGTGGAGAAAGCAGTCTTAGGCTAAACTCTTTTGGCATGTGAAGCCGGCTGTATTACCATATGTAACCCCCTGAACACCAAGTGAAAGGAAACCATACAGGATATATATTCAAAATATATATGTATTTATTACTACAAATAGTCCCCTGAACTCTTTATGAGCACAGAAGCAAACACGTTAAAACAATACAATTTATAAGTATTCAAAAGTTGCACAAATATGGATAGGAGCGGGTGGCCCCTAAAACCATATACTAAAGAAGTGGTATAAGAACTGTGAGAAGTTGGCCTGATATATTATGTTCACTTTTCTAGTGAGCACTTTGTATCAGTCCAAACAACCCTTATTGATGATTGGTTGTAAGTCAACCTTATAGACCAGCTATCCTAGTAGCATGGATACGAGCAGTCTTCGGGCTAACCTCTAGAGGGTGTGTTAAGCCTGCTGTTATACCATCACATATGCCCCTTGAACACCAAGTGAAAGGACACCACACAAGTGTTATGAAAATAAACAGTGTATTTATTTAGATCACAACAGCCCTGTACTCTTTATGAGGACAGGGTACTAAGCACACAACAAAACTCTTACGAAAATACTTTAAGTTGCACAATTTACACAAATGCCCGAGGGGCACGAAAAACCATATACTACAAAAGTAGAATGCGAACTTACTAGCAGGTAAGTACTAATCTCATAGGGTTTGGAATCGCTAGGACTGGACTACTGAACCTTCAGATTACTAGCAGGAGGCCTAGGGGACTCTGGTGCAGAGTGTGCACTCTCACGCAGGATGCGGGACAAAGTCTATGGAGGCTAGTAAAAGCAAAAGTTAATGTTCTCGGGCGAACCCGACTAGGTAGGTCAAAAACGAAAGTGGATCTAGGCACTTAGAGAGTTGTTCTACGCTGGAGCACCGGGGTACTCGGTTTACCTAGCCCAGGGGCTGCGGCTGCATAGGGTTCAAGTGTCATCGGAAACCCTTGTTGACGAACCAGGAGCCTGAAAGAAGAAGTTGCTGGCAGGCGACCAGTGAAGAAGTTCGAAGTGATCCAAGCCTGGATCGAAGATGGAAGACACCTGTAAGCAGAGGGGACCAAGTTCTGAATCACTAGCCAGTGATTAGATGGGCACCAGGATGGCACCGGATGGAGTCACCTCGACCAGGTGAGTGGGCGACGCTGGGCTCTGCAGTCTCACAGACCAGGAGGCGTTATCGGCGTCCAGGATGGAGGTGCGAGCTGTCCAACGATGGTTGCTGCTGTCGACGTCGCTGGACCCAGGATTGGGGCAACAAGTCTTGGCAAATTCAAGCCCACGCGGTGGATTCAAAATGGCTTCTGGAGTGGACCAGGAGGGTCCGGGGTGCTCCTCTTTTGGAGGGGAGCAAGGGTCAGTCTGGAGCAACCAGACCAGCAGTGTTGATGTTGTCGTTTGTCGTCGAGAAGGCCACAAGCCAGCGGGCTAGTAGCCAGACAACGCGGTGAGCAGCAAAAAGCAGAAGGGCCCCACGCAGATCTGGTGGATGCTGGAGGGCTGAACTTCGGTGCTGGAGCTGCTCAGGGTTGGGGCTTCTCGGACCCCAAAGCACTCACTCGAGGATCCCTCGGCGGTCGTGCTGGATAGAAGTCGTGCAGTTCTGATGATGGCCGGTCCCTCGAGGTCTCGTCGCACCTACGGTTCTCAGCTTAGCTGTAGAGGTAGGTAGAGGTCAGAGGTGCCAGGGAAGCCGGGTCTCGTCGTGCTGGTCGGTCGGATTCCGGAGGAAGGACGTGCAGCAAACCGCAGTGTTCTTAGATGGTGCCTGCGGTTGCAGGGTGACTACTCCTTAGTCACAAGGGAGAAATCTTAGGAAGAAAACTTTAGTTCCTTTTGTAGAAAGTAGTTTCAGGATTTAAAGATGATCTAATTTGGAAGGGGGCCCGCTCCTATCTTTATACTAAGGAAAGGGGCTGGCACGCGACTAGGTCCTGCCCATGGGTGGGACCAGGAAGGGGGGTGGTTACACCCCTCTCCCATGCCGGACTTTCCCCAGCTCAGGGGCTGGTGTGCCCCTGGAACTGGTTCTAGCCGGCAGATGCATAGTGAGCACCGGGGTGCCACTTGCAGTCACCTTCCTCTAAAGCCCTGCCTACCCAGGATACACAAAACCCTGTCTGGGATGGTGCTAGCACCGCCCCTGACAGGAAACCCTTTGTCCAAGCCTCCCTCGCTGGAAGGACACCCAGCAGCAGGAGGTCACACTTGTGTCTGTGGTGGCAGCATCCATTTTGTGATGCTGAGGCTCGAGTTAACTTTAACCGGGGTTCACAGTTACATACATGTCGTGTCCCTCTAGAAGGGTGGAATGCTAACTCCGTCGCCAGAATTGGCGAGGGGTTAGTATTCCAATTCGTATGACACCTTACTCGACATGTTTTGATAAAGCGATACCAGAGTAAGCATATAACCGCAAGGATTATAATGCACTTAAGAGTATATGGGACGCGTTATCATGGAACAGCTATTAGGACTTGGTTCCGCAAGCTGCAAACGGGCTCAGCTCATGCCAGAGCACCATTTCACACGATTCCAAGCACTCTGCCTTCAGGATTGTCAAGGCCTGCCATAGGAGTGGCTGATAGGAAGACGGGTGTCCATTTTAGGGTTAGATATAGGTATACTATATCTAAAGCAAAGGGTGAGTACACCACCTTGCCCCAGCTGTCGTGCAGCCAGTTGTGTCAGATTTAGATGGCCAGCCAGGGGTGGCATAATACATGCTGCAGCCCCTGGTAGGCCCTGGGTACACCTATGCCCTGAGTTACAGGGTCTGATAAGGTGGCCCAGTACCAATTGGTAAATGCATCTAAGGTACACGTGTCAATTTAGTGAGAGAACAGCAAGGCTGTGAATCTGATTAGCAGGCCCACAGCCAGAGAAGTCGTAAACCAGTGAAGCAAAAAGCAAAAATCTGGGGTGATCATAGGATTGCAGACCCTACTCTCCTACAAGCTGTTTAACCAACAACTTCTTTTTTACCCGCCTGTGGACACTGCACTAGAAAGGATGAAGAAAGATACTGAGACTGCCTAATCCATGGGAGCTTTACAGTCCCCGCAAACACGAGGCTCCTTTCGTCGCACCTTCTACAGAGGAGCCTCCAAACAGATGGGAGCAGACAACTCATCTTCCTTTAAAGCTTCTACACAAACATCCCCCAATAGAGGATATTTTAGAGGCGGATACAAAGGAAACCGCAATAAGGGAAGAGGTCGAGGTAATAACACCGATCGTACCTCTCCCACCACAAAACAGTGACTTCCTTCTGCTCCGCCCACAACGTCCCACTCCAGTCTGGGGGAGATTAGAACATTTCCTACCTGTGTGTAATTCCATCACAACAGACAGGTGGGTGAGATAAATTATCCAGTATGGATACTGCCTAGAAGGATAAGTTACTTACCTGTAATCCTAGTTCTCTTCCAGGGGTATCCTCATCAAAGTCATAAACACTGAATATTCCCGCCTATGTGCGGGACCCCGGAAACAATATAAAAATATATATGTATAAAACACATATATCTCGCTCCACATATATGTATGTACATATATCATTTTTCTCACATCAATGCAGCCCCAAAACTGAGGCTAAACAATGCAAACACATATACATGAACTGCAATTAGTAAGGAATCAAAACACATTAGGTCAAAAAACCCTTGAACTTTGTGTTTTAATGAGTCAAACCACTCATAAATCCTGAAAATTGCTTATAAATAGACATTGTTAGCCCTCAGGCTGCATTGCAAAACAATATCATAGAAAATGAAACAATTTTTACAATAACTGGCACCGTGCCTTTAAGGCAGCCATGACCCCAGGCTTCCCATCATGCCTCAGGGGTGACAGTTAGGTCAGTTGTTCTTTGCATAACCCTGAAGACAGGGCTCAACCACAAGATTGAAAAACAGTACCAAATCTCATTTACCTGGGGAGGCGGGTGGGTTGCTTATGACTTTGATGAGGATACCCCTGGAAGAGAACTAGGATTACAGGTAAGTAACTTATCCTTCTCTTCCAGGGGATCCTCATCAATAGTCATAAGCACTGAATAGAATAGCAAGCCCATCAACCACCTGCAGGTAAATGAGAAGTACATGAACCAACCAAATCATAACAGCCAAAAAAACTCTAGCTGTTAAAAAGATTCCTCAGGGAGGCCTGGCCCACCTGGGTATCTCCTCTCGTGTCAGAATCTAGACAGTAATGTCTGGTAAATGTATGGACAGACCTCCAGGTCGCCGCTTTACAAATCTCAGACATGGGCACATCCTGCAGGTAAGCCGCCGTGGCTGCTCTACCTCTAGTAGAATGCGCCTTAGGGGAACCCCCTAAAGTCTTCTTTGCCAATTGGTAAGCAAGCTTGATACACGAAACGATCCACCTGGAGATAGAACGTTTCGAGGCCGCATGACCAGTTCTGATCGATCCGTAGTTAAACAATTGATCAGAATGTCGAATAGACTTGGACCTGTCCGGATAGAACTTTAAAACCCTTTTCAGGTCCAAAGAGTGTAACGCCCTCTCAGCTGGAGTAGAGGGATTAGGAAAGAAAGTGGGTAAAGAGATAGACTGATTGACATGAAAATCTGATACCACTTTAGGCAGGAAAGAAGGATGCGTTCTAAGCACCACTCTGTTCAGATGAAAAACTGTATACGGTTCTTTAGTACATAGGGCCTGAATTTCGCTCACCCTACGGGCTGACGTAATCGCTATCAAAAAAGCCGCTTTCCAGGAAATATGCTGTAAAGAAGCTTTATGAATAGGCTCAAAGGGCGAACCCATTAATTTTGATAGGACTAGGTTCAGCTCCCAAGGCGGAGCAGGAGGCCGTACAGGAGGGTACACCTTCTTTAGACCCTGCAGGAAATCTTTTACTGCAGGAAGCTGAAAAAAAGAAGTTTGTGAAGGTGATCGACTATAAGCCGTAATAGCGGCTAAATGCACCTTAATGGAGTTAAACTTCAAACCTGCTTTAGTCAGGTACAACAAGTATGGGAGAACTGCTTCTTCCTGACTTTTTACCGGATTGTGACCATTCTGCATGCACCACATATAGAATCTCTTCCACTTGCATGCATAAGAATGTCTAGTGGAAGGGCGTTGTGCTTCTTTCAGAATGGACATGCAGTCCTGTGGCAGCCCTAGATGGCCGTACTGTATGACCTCAGGAGCCATGCTGCCAAGTTCAGTGACGGAAGGTTGGGATGGTGAATCCTCCCGTTCATCTTCGACAACAGGTCCTGCCTGCATGGAAGCCTCTTGTGAGGAGACACTGATAGGTGAAGTAGGTCTGTGTACCACCATTGTCTCGGCCAGTCGGGGGCAATCAGGATCATCGTTGTGCACGAGTGGTTCAGCTTGCTCACCACCTTCGGGACCAGCGGAAGGGGTGGAAAGGCGTACACAAACTGCCCTGACCAGTCGATTAACAGAGCATTCCCTCTCGTTCCTGGTCGATAGAACCTGGAGGCAAAGCTTGGGCATTTGGTGTTTGTCGTCTGCGAAGAGATCTATTGAAGGACGACCCCAAGACTGGAAAATGTCGTCTAGCACTTTGTCGTTGAGAACCCAGTCTTCTCTGTCTTCGAAGTGCCGACTTAGTGCGTCCGCCCTCACGTTCTGCTCTCCTGGGAGGTGGACTGCCTGAACAGACAACTTGCGAGCTAGAAGCCAATGCCAGATGCGCTGAGCTTCCAGTGACAGAGTCCTTGAGCGTGTTCCTCCCTGCTTGTTCAAATAGTACATCGTGGTGGTGTTGTCCGTCTGTACTAGAATCATTTTCTCTTGAAGCGAGGGAAGGAACGCTTTGAGAGCCAGGTGAACCGCTCTCAATTCCAGCAAGTTGATATGATAAGTGCTTTCCTTGGGAGACCACAGACCCTGCACTTGTAGGGGTCCCATGTGCGCTCCCCATCCTTGCAATGATGCATCTGTGATGATCGTTTGTGTTGGAGGAGGTTGATGGAAGAGAACTCCCACCTGCATGTTCTGTCTCTTTGTCCACCACTGGAGGGAAGATTGAGCTACCTCCGACAAAGTGATCCGATCGTCCCATCGATCTGAGTGTTGGTCCCATTTGTCCTCCAGATCCTGCTGAAGAGGACGCATCCGAAGTCTGGCGTTCGGTAATAGGAAGATGCAGGAAGCCATCGACCCCAAGAGTGAGGCTATCTTCCGCACCTTCTGGGACCTGTGGAGAAGAACTTGCTGGCACTTGAGGGCTATCGAAAACTGTCTCTCCTCCGAAGGAAACACTTTTCCTACTTCGGAGTCTAGCAGAGCTCCTAGGAAGTGGATCTTCTGAGTGGGTTGTGAGACAGACTTGTTGTAGTTGACATGTAGACCTAGACGCTGACAAAGTTCTATGCATGTCTGGAATTGATTCCTTACATTGCCTGGAGTTGGACCTTTCAACAGCCAATCGTCTAAGTATGGGTATACGAAGACTCCCCTGCGGCGTAGAGCTGCCGCCACCAATGCGACACACTTGGTGAACACTCTGGGAGCCGACTTCAACCCAAACGGAAGGACTTTGAACTGGTAGTGAGAGGTCCCCACCCGGAATCGAAGGAATCTCCTGTGATCTTGCCGTATTGGTATATGGAAGTATGCATCTTGAAGGTCCATCGAACACATCCAATCCCCCTGCCTGAGATGTGGATATATCTGGTGAAGCGCCAACATGCGAAACTTTTCTTTTCGGACATGCAGATTGAGTGTTCTCAAGTCCAGAATGGGCCTGTATTCTTCTTTTTGGCCCTTTTTTCTGACCAGGAAATACCTAGAGTACACTCCTTTCCCCCTTTGGGACACCGGAACTCTCTCGATGGCTTCTTTCTCGAGGAGTGTAGCTACTTCTGCCTTTAACCTTTGTAGCTGGTGGCTTGATGTTGACATCGGGGAAACGTGTGGAGGTAGACGAAGACAGTACCCATTCTGCAGCGTAGACAACACCCATTGATCTTTTGTGATGGCCTGCCACTCTGTCCTGTGATGCGCAATGCTTCCCCCCACTGGAGTGGGTAACGGCGCTGGGGGAAGTGAAGACTCATTGCTTCTGCTGAGATTTATTGAAGTTGTTGCCTTGGCGCTGATTTCCATTTTCCTTGGAATTGCCCTTGCCTTTGTACTGTGCCTTTTGCTGGCCCTGCTGGTTCTGGCCTTTTTGCCATTGAGGGGTTTGAACCCTCTGCTTCGAATAACCTTTGTTGTTCGAACGGAATTTCTTCTTGAATTCCTTTTTCTTCTCGAGTCCCACCGCTTTGAGAGTGTCCAACTCGGTCTTCATCCGCTGCATCTCCTCATCCGCACTTGCTCCAAAAAGAGATGTGCCTGAAAAAGGAAGATTTAGGATTCTTGCTTGAGCCTCTGGTTTTAATGCTGTGAGGCGTAACCAAGATGTTCTCCTTGCTGTAACTCCGTGCACATAGCCATGCGCAGCCAGCATTGCCCCATCTGCTGCCGATCCTATAATCTGATTGGAGACTTGACTGCCCTCCATCAGAACCTCCTCAAAGTCCTTTCTATCTTCCTCAGGAAGTTTTGCGGTAAATCTCTGAAGTGAGTCCCACAGAGACCTGTCATACCTGCCGAGCAGGGCTTCCGCGTTGGAGACCTTGAGGAAAGAGGCTGAGGTGTTACACACCCTTCTCCCCCATGAGTCCTGCATCTTGCTATCCTTATCCGGAGGTACCGTGGATGAGGAAGCCACCGCATTGGATTTTCTTGCCGCCGTAATGATCACTGAATCTGGCGGGGGATCAGCTTAGAGGAACAGAGGATCCTCTTCCGGAGGACGATACTTATTGAGAATCCTCGCTGGAACGGACTTCACCGTTGCCGGAGTGAGGAAGACTTCATTCACATGTTCCATTATACCCGGAACCAACGGCAACAACGGTTTGGGTGCTGATCTATGTTTCGAATATGACAGTCGTCTTGACTTGTGGAGCTGTCATCGGTACTCCCAGTTTCAGGGCTCCCCTGCCCAAGATATCTTGGAACGAGAAAATATCCTCAGTTGGAGACACTCTTGAGCGTGGACTGTTTGTAAGAGTCGGGGAGTACTCCCTGTGAGATCGCGTTCTCGACGAACTTGAAGAACTGCGTGTCCTCTTGGACCTCGATCTTCTGCTAGAACGCGTCTTGGAACGAGATCGCTCTCTGTGACGAGAATGTCTCTTACTTGAGTGTTTAGAACGAGACCGTTCTCTGCGGGGAAGAGGTTGGTCTCGATATCGCTTTAGGCGATCTGCCGTCTCCTTGTCCTTTGCCCAGTGGTGAAGAGGTCTATTCCACCTTGGGGAAAGATGAACAGAAGGAGACTTGTGGAAGGGATCCTTCGCAGGTGTAGGTGACCGTGGAGGTTGATCCGTTCGATCCTGTTGCGATCTTGCAGGGGATTCGGACCTCCCCCTATTAGATGCGCCGCTCTGTCCATCCGAGGATCTGCCACTCCGAGATGAAGAGGAAGATGAGGAAAGACTCACCAGAGATCCAGAGGAAGACCTTGAGCGAGATCTTTCTTCTGCGATTCTCCGACTCTTGTCAGGGGGATCCTGCACTGGAGATTGTTCCACCTCCGCAGCTGATGCTGAACCTGGAGAACCCAACTGTGGCTCTAGGACATGAGTCTGGTCACTTTCCTTGTCCCGAACCACCTCCTTTGATTTTGCAGGAGTAATGTTCTTTGTCTGCGAAGAACTTCTCTCCCTGGATCTTTGTTGATCCCTCGACGGTGGTTGTATCGACGCCGAGCGCCGAGCAGGAAGGCGCTCCCTCGACGTCGACCGTGATTTCTCTAACGTCGACCTCGGGTGGCGATGGCTGTCCTTCGACGTCGAAGGCTGTCTGCTCGACGTCGATGGAGGCTGTTTCGACGCCGATCGCCGTTGATTTGACGGCGACTGGGCGTGCCTCGACTCCAAATGCCGCTCCGACGTCGAACGCTCTCGTCCAGGCGTCGACGTTGGCTGCATCGACGTCGACCAATGATGTGTCGACAGAGGCTCCCTCGACGTCGAACGACCATGGCTAGTCGTCGACGGAGGATGGCTCGACGTCGAACGCCGATGGACCGACGTCGACAGAGAATGCCTCGACGTCACAGCAGGACGATGCTGTTTCGACGTCATACGGCTCGCCGTCGAGCTCTTCCGCTTCGACGGCGACCTGTCCCTCGACGCTGACTGAAGCGGAGGTACCTTCGATGTAGACGCTGAAGACCTCTTCTTCGTCGCCGTCGACTGCTTCTCCAACGCCGATCCCAACGTCGAATGTGAACCAGTCGGGGCTTCTCTCGACGTCGACCGCGTCTTACGACTTTTCTGCTTCTTGGGAGATCTTCCTCTCTCAGAAAGCCCATAAGCTCTGTAGGAAGGTACCTACAGACTATGGTTGCCCCCAACTTTTTGCCCTGTGTTTTAGCTGGTTTTTGACATAGTCGACCTGGGGCCCTGCCAATCAGGACCCCAGGCCTACTGCTCTCTCTGTAAAATGGATTCCATGTACCCTAGGTGCATTTCCAATTGGTACTGGGCCACCCTATCAGACCCTGTAACTCAGGGCATGGGTGTACCCAGGGCTGCCAGGGGCTGCAGCATGTATTATGCCACCCCTGGCTGGCCTCCTAAATTTGACACAACTGGCTGCATGACAGCTGGGGCAAAGTCGTGTAATCACCCTTTGCTGTAGGTGTAGTATACCTATACCTAACCCTAAAATGGACACACAGATTCCTATCAGTCACTCCTATGGCAGGCCTTGACAATCCTGAAGGCAGAGTGCTTGGAATCGTGTGAGATGGTGCTCTGGCATGAGCTGAGCCTGTCTGCAGCTTGCGGAACCAAGTCCTAATAGCTGTTCCATGATATCGCATACCATATACTCTTAAGTGCATTATAATCCTCGCGGTTAAAATGCTATCTCTGGTATTGCTTTATCAAAACATGTCGAGTAAGGTGTCATACGAATTGGAATACTAACCCCTCGCCAATTCTGGCGACGGGGTTAGCATTCCACCCTTCTAGAGGGACACGACATGTATGTAACTGTGAACCCCGGTTAAAGTTAAGCGAAGCCTCAGCTCCACAAAATGGATGCTGCCACCACAGACACGAGTCTGACCTCCTGCTGCTGGGAGTCCTTCCAGCGAGGAGAGCCTGGACAAAGGGTTTCCTGTCAGGGGCGGTGCTAGCACCGTCCCAGACATGGTTTTGTGTATCCTGGGTAGGCAGGGCTTTACAGGAAGGTGTCTGCTGAGTGGCACCCCGGTGCTCACTACGCATAGGCCGGTCAGAACCAGTTCCAGGGGCACACCAGCCCCTGGCCTGGGGAAAGTCCGGCATGGCAGAGGGGTGTAACCACCCCCCTCCTAGTCCCACCCATAGGCAGGACCTAGTCACCGGGTCAGCCCCCTTTTTTAGTATAAAGATGGGAGCGGGCCCCCTGTTCAAATTAGATCATCTTTGGAATCAAGACCCGACTTTCTGCGAAAGACATCAAGATTTCCTTCTTCAAGATTCTCCCTTGTGGCTAAGGAGTAGTCACCCTGCATCCGCAGGCACCATCCTAAGAACACTGCGGTCTGCTGCAAGTCCTTCTTCACGAATTCGACGACCCAGCTCGACGAGACCCGGCTTCCCTGGCACCTCTGACCTCTACAGCAAAGCTGAGAACTGTGAGTGCGACGAGACCTCGAGGGACCGACGATCGCCAAGACTGCACGACTTCTTTGCAACAAGCCCACCGTGTGCTCCACTGGTGAGTGCTTTGGGGTCCGAGAAGCCCCAACCCTGAGCAGCTCCAGCACCGAAGATCAGCCCTCCAGCATCTCCACGATCTGTGTGGGGCCCTTCTGCTTTTGCGTGCTCACCGCGCTGTGTGGCTACTAGCCGGCTGGCTTGTGGCCTTCTTCACGACGCCATCACTGCTGCTGGTCTGGTTGCTCCAGACTGGCCCTTGCTTCCTTCTTCAAGAGAAGCACCCCGGACCCTCCTGGTCCACTCCAGACGCCATTTTGAGTCCACCGCGTGGGCTTGAATTTGCCAAGGTTTGTTGCCCAATCCTGGGTCCAGCGACGCCGACAGCTTCATCCATCGTGGGACAGCTCGCTCCTCCATCCTGGTCGCCGACAACCTCTCCTGGTCCGGGAGAACTACGAGCACAGCGTCACCCACTCACCTAGTCGAGGTGACTACCATCCGGTGCCCTCCTGGTGCCACCTGACTACTGGCTAGTAGTCTCGAACTTGGTCCCCTCTGCTTTCAGGTGTCATCTTCCTTCGATCCAGGCTTGGATCCATCGAACTTTCTTCACTGGTCGCCTGCTAGCAACTTCTTTCTTCCAGGCTCCTGGTCCGTCTACGAGGATTCCCGACGTCTTTTGAGACCTATGCAGCTGCAGCCCCTGGGCTAGGTAACTTCGGCATTTTGGTGCCCCAGCATAGCCTCACTATCCAAGGGTCAGAATCCACTTTCGTTTTCCTCCTACCAGGTCGGGTTCGCCCGAGAACACTAACTTTGTCATTACTAGCTACCATAGACTTTGTCCCGCATCACGCGTGAGAGTGCACACTCTGCACACGAGTCCCCTGGGTCTCCTAGAAGTAATCTGAAGATTCTATAGTCAAGATCTAGCGATTCCAAAGCCTATTAGTACTGTACTTACCTGCTAGTAATTTCGCATTCCACTTTCAGAGTATATGGTTTTCCGTGCCCCTCGGGCATTTGTATATACTGTGCTAACTTAAGTATTTTCGTAAGAGTTTTGTTTTGTGCTTAGTACCCTGTCCTCATAAAGAGTACAGGGCTGTTGTGATCTAAATAAATACACTGTTTATTTTCATAACACTTGTGTGGTGTCCTTTCACTTGGTATTCAAGGGGTATATGTGTGGTATAACAGCTGGCTTAACACGCCCTCTCGAGTCTTTAGCCTTAGACTGCTTGTATCCACGCTACTAGGATAGCTGGTCTATAAGGTTGACTTACAACCAATCATCAATAAGGGTTGCTGGACTGATACATAGTGTTCACTAGAATAGTGAGCACTGCATATCAGGCCACCTTCTCACAAGCTCTAATCCTCTCCCGATCTTTAAGAGTCTTGGAAGATAAAACCTGGCAGTGTTCACAGGTTTTAGAGGAATGAGAGTCTGGTAGGCACAGGATACAGACTGAATGAGAGTCAGTCTTTGCCTTCTTCCTTCCACATGAAGGACAGTTGTTAAAGAGAGAAGGCATCTTTGACAGGAAAAATACCTTTTTTAAGTACAAAAATTGTTTAAGCAGCACTCTATGTCTAAAAGACGTCGAGTGAAGTAAAAAATTCTAGTAAAAGCTGAATATTTTTTGACAGAAAGTCAAAAAGAAAAGGAGCTGTTTCACCAGGGTCCTGACTGAAGGAGCCGGAAAGAACAACTGACCTAACTGTCACCCCTGAGGCATGATGGGAAGCCTGGGGCCATGGCTGCCTTAAAGGCACGGTGCCAGTTATTGTAAAAATGGTTTCATTTTCTATGATATTGTTTTGCAATGCAGCCTGAGGGCTAACAATGTCTATTTATAAGCAATTTTCAGGATTTATGAGTGGTTTGACTCATTAAAACACAAAGTTCAAGGGTTTTTTGACCTAATGTGTTTTGATTCCTTACTAATTGCAGTTCATGTATATGTGTTTGCATTGTTTAGCCTCAGTTTTGGGGTTGCATTGATGTGAGAAAAATGATATATGTACATACATATATGTGGAGCGAGATATATGTGTTTTATACATATATATTTTTATATTGTTTCCGGGGTCCCACACATGGGCGGGAATATTCAGTGCTTATGACTATTGATGAGGATCCCCTGGAAGAGAACTTACAGCTACCCCTACACATATGCCACCCAGGCAGCGTCCCATGTCCAAAGAACATCTTACGCTACTAAAACAAGAGCTTCTCTCATTGCTTCAAAAGAACGCAATACAGATTGTTTCCTTACAACATCAAGGAACAGGGGTTTGCTCGCTGTACTTCCTAATACCCAAGAAAAACAGGATACTAAGACCAATGTTTATCTCAGGCCCCCAACCTATATACACACTCAGATCATTTTCACATGATCACTCTACAACAAGTGCTCCCGCTGTTACAACAAGGCGATTTCCTTGCCACACTAGATCTCAAGGACGTCTACTTTCACATTCCCATACATCCTTCTCACAGGAATTATCTAAGGTTTGTACTGGACAGACAACACTACCAGTTCATACTCCTTCCATTCGGAGTGACCACTGTACCCATAGTGTTCACAAAGTGCCTTGCAGTAGTAGCAGCACATCTCAGAAGACAACAAATCCATGTCTTCCCATATCTCGACAACTGGCTAATAAAAGCCAAGTCATTCAATCAGTGTGTTCAGCACACATGTCAAACCATTCAAACATTACACAACTTGGGGTTTACGATCACCTACACTAAGTCTTAACTCCAGCCCTCTCATATACACCAATATCTGGGAGCCAAAATAAACACCTCTACAGCTCTAGCTTTTTCATTCTTTATTTCGATCGATTAGATCATAAAAGATTATATCCAAAATTAAAAACACAATTAATTTTAACAAATCCATTGGGCATGAGTTAAAAAGGACAATGCAGTTTACATCCTAATATACAGATTCGGGCTATTACTATAGTTTGCTTGTCGCAAATCGAATGTTACATTTAAAAGGTCATAAATTGATTGCACTATATTTCAATTAAGTCTAGCATATCCCAGTTCAGCCAGGATAGAGAGTATTCAAACCTTAGTTGCAAAATTTCAATACCAACACTCTTCCAGCCAGAGTGTTCATGCAACTCATAGGAATGATGGCATCTTGCATTTTTATTGGACCATATGCAAGACGTCAAATTCATCCATTACAGGAATGTCTAGCACAACAGTGGAATCCGGCTCAAGGACAACTTACAGATCTGGTGTTGGTGGACAGCCGCTTACATCGCTTTCTGCAGTGGTGGAACACCAAAAACTTGTCTAAAGGGCGGCCATTCCTCGAACCTGTTCCACAAATAGTACTTACAACAGACTCATCACTCACAGGATGGGGAGCCCATCTCCTGGGACATACAACTCAGGGCAAATGGACCACTCAACAAAAAGTGCTCCACATCAATCACCTGGAGCTACTAGTAATATTCCTAGCACTAAAATCTTTCCAAGTACATATACAGAACAAAGCTGTCTTGATCCATGTCGTGTCCCTCTAGAAGGGTGGAATGCTAACCCGTCGCCAGAATTGGCGAGGGGTTATATTCCTATTCGTATGACACCTTACTGGACATGTTTTGATAAAGCGATACCAGAGATAGCATATAACCGCGAGGATTATAATGCACTTAAGAGTATATGATATGTGTTATCATGGAACAGCTATTAGGACTTGGTTCCGCAAGATGCAAACGGGCTCAGCTCATGCCAGAGCACCATCTCACACGATTCCAAGCACTCTGCCTTCAGGATTGTCAAGGCCTGCCATAGGAGTGACTGATAGGAATCTGTGTGTCCATTTTAGGGTTAGATATACTATACTAGATATACTATATCTAAAGCAAAGGGTGATTACACCACCTTGCCCCAGCTGTCGTGCAGCCAGTTGTGTCAGATTTAGATGGCCAGCCAGGGGTGGCATAATACATGCTGCAGCCCCTGGTAGGCCCTGGGTACACCTATGCCCTGAGTTACAGGGTCTGATAAGGTGGCCCAGTACCAATTGGATATGTACCTAAGGTACATGGAATCCTTTTTAGAGAGAGAGCAGTAGGCCTGGGGCCCTGAATAGCAGGGTCCCAGGTCAACAGTCAAAAAACCAGCAAAACACCAGGCAAAAAGTTGGGGGTAACCACCTTCCTACAGTCTGGGGTAGTGCCAAGAAGTCACTGTCTGGTGTTAGTGGAGGATCTATTGGAATTGCCTCCACGTCCTCTGCCCTTGGTGTTATTTCCTCTGCATCCACCCCTGTTAGTGTTTTTACTGTATGTGGATTGTGTATTTGTTTTGTAAGTGGAGGATTGCTGCGATGTGTTACTTCGCGCTCCTCCTCTGTAATTTGAGCGAAGAAAGGAGCCTCGGTGTTGTTGTGACTGAAGGGCTCCCATGGACTTTGCTGTTTCTGCGTCCTTTTTTATTTTGTCCAGAATTGAGTCAACTGCTGGACCAAACTAGAAATCTGGATTTATAGGCTGATTAAGAATTGTGGCCTGTACTTAATTTTTGAATCCAGATATGCGAAGCCAAGCGTGCCTTCTAAGCAGTACGCTTGTGTTAATAGATCTGGCAGCTGTATCTGCTGCGTCTAGAGCACACTTAATGGAGGCATTGGTGATGAGCTTTCCCTCTTGTATAAGTTCATCTGCCTGATCTTTGTAAGGCTCGGGTAAGTGTTGGAGAAGTCCTTCTAAAGAATCATAGTGTGCCCTGTCTTATCTGGCCAGTAAGGCCGGTGTATTGGCTAGTCTCCATGAGTTTGCTGCTTGAGCTGCTACCCTCTTGCCTGATGCTTCTAAAATCTTAGACTCCTTGTCAGGAGGAGGAGCCTCTCCAGTTGTTTGTGAATTTGCACGCTTTCGTGCGTTGGATACCACCAATGAGTCTAAAGGCAGTTGTGGCCCTTGATGAATGTAGGGTCTACTGGTGCCGCCCTATACTTTTTTTCTATTCTAGGGTTGACGACACGTGCTCTAGCAATGTCCTTGAAGATGTCATTCGCACGTTTTAAGACGCCTTTTAACATTATGAGAGTTTTTATACTTTTTTCAGATGTTGCTAGTGTATCAAATAGAAAGCCCTCTTCTATAGCATCAGATTGCATGTCTACATTATGGTAGCTTGCAGCTCTGTCTATTAAGGAATTAAAAGCCACTGTGTCTTCTGTGGGTGATGGCTTAGCTGGGTATACAGTAGGGTCTGTAATGGGTAGAGTCCCTTCGTTGTCTGGCTCAGCTCCACCCCCCCCATGTATCTGCTTTGGGGTCTTCATATGGGTTTTGTATATCTCCAAAACCCGCATCTACATCCTGATCTTGATTGTAATCAGAGTGTGCAGGTGAGTATGGTGTGTATGGAGTAGCAGGAATATCAGGAGAGATAGGTTGGAAAAGAATAGGAGGGGTAGCAAAGTCCCTTTTCTTTTTCAGTGGAATTTTGTAAAAGTTTCACCAGGCACTGGTCTTATTTTTCTTTTATACACAGTCACTTTGCCAGTATTTGGGTCAATATATAGCTTTGACTGATCCTCTGTGGAAGGGTCTGGATGGATGATCTCATCTTCCACAGTCTTTAGCCTTGGCACTGTAGTGTTTGGTTTTACCTTCTTCGGTTTGATACTTGGTTTGACCGCTTTCGGTGCTTGTATTGGCTTTGGAGGGTTTCCGACAGGTTGTCGGTCCGACGTGTTTTATAGGTTTCACAAGTGGTTTTGGACCGATCGGTTTAGTCGGTTCGATAACCTGTTTAGGAGTTTATGGAGCCTGCGTCTTCGGGTCGATGCCCTTGTCTTGTTAGACGGGCTTCGGCTCGACCGATTTGGTGTTATCTACCTTCGGTTTCGATTTTGCTTCGACGAGCGCCTTGGGCGTAGCCCTTTTGCTTTCGTTGACTGGCTTTTTCCCTTTTTCAACAGTCGAACCAGATTTGTTCAGTTCGCCAGACTTTGTCTTTGAGGCTTAATCGACGGCCTTTGGCTTTGATGTCGATTCAACGGGTCTTGGTTTCGAGGTCCTTTGGCTTCAAAGGTGTGAATGGAACTGTGGCCTTCGGGTCGGCGCCCTTTGGTTTTATCACCTTCGGTTCGACGACGTTCGGTCCGAAGACTGTCGTGTCGATGAGTCTTGGTTTCAATGTAACCGACTTTGGATTACGTGTCTCAGAAGGCTCTTTTTGGGTTTTCTTAGCCGGGCGTGGTGGGGCTGTGGAGCTACTATTTTGATCTTGGCTAAGGCCTGATGGCGATGCCTCGACCTGAGTCTCTGATATAGGTGTAGTGTCTATATGGGGCTGTGTACTCACTGTTCGCCCCTCGACGTCTTCGGAGTCGTCTTCGACGGCTACGATATCTTGTTCGTACTGTTCGACATCGACGATCTCTTCTTGGTCGTCGATATAATAGAGTAATTATTGGAGAATTGATCTCCCTCCTGTTTTAGAGTCTTCGGCGTCGATCAGTTCTTTGTCGTTGAAGATATTATCGGGCTCTGGTGCCGACCTCTGCATCTTTTGCCTTGCTCTCCGTCGATTCCGGATCTTCTTTTTGGACTGGAACCGAGCACAAGCTAGGCAATTGTCTTCATTGTGATCTGGAGACAGGCATTTGTTGCGCACTGGATGATTATCGATGTGCGGGAACTTTGAGTTGCACTGCGGGCAGTATTTGAATGGGCTTCGTTCAATCGACCGTCGGTCCACGTGGCGTCGAGAAGGCCTACTGGCCCGATTCGACGACCGGAGTGCAAACTAATGTCGAAGAAGGTTATCAGTACCGATATCGAAGAATACCAACGAAACTCAAAAGCCTTTTGAAAGTTTTGTTGATTCCGAACTTGGAGTGCTGGATAGTGCATCCGAACCCTATGGCGGAAAAAAAAAATCTGAGCATTGAGAGGATGTCCATGCGCACTGTAGTCCAAGGGAGGAGCCACCTATCTCGTGATACTTCGAAGACTCTTCCAGGACAACAATGTGCAATCATTCGGACCCAACACTAGGCGGCAATCTATGCACAGATATGAATTCAGCAGCCCACATGCCTCGAACATATCGTTACCGAAGGCAAGTAACTTGTGCATCTGAAAGAAACAGGTTAGTATTAGATTCCTTACCTAAGAATAGATACCCCAGCAATACCAACCCCGGTGGTGTGTCTGCGAACCAATCACACCAGAAAGTCCTTGAGAACGTAACGGCCGAAAAAGCCATCTCTCAGGACTTGGCTGTCCAGGCAGTAGTGTCTTGCGAAAGTGTGCAGCGAGGCCCACGTCGCTGCCTGACAGATTTCCTGCAAGGGGACTCCCCGACCCAGGACAGTAGTAGCCGCCTTGGCCAGGGTGGAGTGAGCCCTCAGCCCAATAGCAGGCTCCTTTTTAGCCAAAGAATAGCACGCCTTGATCCACAGGACAACCCAACAAGAGATGGTTCGTTTGTGCACCGCACCACCTTTCTTAGCGCCCACGTATCCCACAAAAAGATGGTCATCCACCTGGAACTGGCGTGTGTGATCCAGATAGAACGAGAGTGCACGTTTTGGGTCCACACAGTGGAGCCTCTGTTCCTCTTTCGAGGGATGGAGAGGCGGAAAGAAGGTGGGCAAGGTGATGGACTGCCCGATGTGGAAGGCTGGGACTGCTTTGGGCAGGAAAAGTGGTCGCGTCCGCAACACAACTTTGTCCGGATGGACAGAAAGGAAGGAAAATGCTACTTACCAGTATGCATCTGTTCTTGGCATGTAGAGCTGCAGAGTCGTACATTGAGCATTAGATCGCCACCTGGTGTTGGGCTCGGATGATTGCAGGTTGTTGTCTTCTTGGAGAAGTCTTTGTAGTCGAGATATAGGTGACTCCTCCCTTGGACAATACTGCGCATGGGCATCGGCTCCATCCTTAGATTGTTTTACGCCATGATGGGAAATGATGGAGTTAGTAAAGATACAGTAAAACAAAAAAAGGATGTCCATGCGGGTGCATGTAAGTAAGATGAGAACTGGAATGGATACTGGTCCGGGGAGGCGGGAGGGCGTGTACGACTCTGCAGCTCTACATGCCAAGAACAGATGCATACTGGTAAGTAGCATTTTCCGTTCGAGGCATATGAGCTGCAGATCGTACACTGAGCATCGATTGTACAGCAGTGTCTCCCCTAGCGGTGGTCGCCTGTATCCATTGCAGTAGTCTGAAATAATGTTCTAAGGACAGCCTGGCATACTGCAGCTTACTGCTTGGCTTGCACATCAACACAATAGTGTTTAGTGAAGGTGTGTGGTGTAGACCATGTAGCTGCCTTGCATATGTCCTCTAATGGTATATTTCCTAAGAAAGCCATAGAGGCTCCTAGCTTGCGAGTGGAGTGTGCTCTAGGAGGAACTGTTAGCGTGCGTTTAGCTTTTTGATAGCATATCTGTATCCACTTAACAATCCACCTGGCATCCCACCCTTAGAGATAGGGTTGCCTTTGTGTGGAGGAGAGAAAGATACAAACAATTGTTTTGTCTTTCTAAAGGATTTGGTTCTATGTAGTATAGCAGAGCTCTTTTCATCTAACGTGTGTAAGGCCTGGGTTTAGGTAAAACACAGGTAACTCTACAGATTGGTTTAAATGAAAAGGTGTGATAACCTCTGGAAGAAATTTTGGAATAAATCGGAGAACCACTTCATTAGTATGTATCTGAAAGAATGGTTCTTGTATAGTGAACAATTGTATTTCACTTACTCTTCTGAGAGCGGTAATGGCAACCAGGAAAGCAGTTTTCCATGTGAGAAATTGCAGTTCACATTTATGCAGAGGCTCAAAAGGGGGTCCCATGAGTCTTGTAAGGACCAAATTTAGGTTCCATACTGGAGAAGGTGGCAGCCTGGGAGGGATTATTCTTTTTAATCCTTCCATAAATGCTTTGATTGCAGGTACTCTAAAAAGAGACAAATGTTGTCTGTTTTGTAAATAGGCTGCAATTGCTGCAAGATGTAGGCGTATGGAAGAGTATGCCAAATTAGACCTTTGTAGATGTAACGGGTAACAAATGATATTTTGGATGGAAGCATCCAGTGGATCAATGTGATTATGTTTGCAATATATTGCAAATCTTTTCCATTTGGCGGCATAACACGCTCTAGTCGTGGGTTTTCTCGCCTCTTTAATGATATTCATGCAGTCTGGTGGTAGGTTAAGATAACCAAACTCTACGACTTCAGGAGCCAGATCGCCAAATTCAGTTGGTTCGGGTCAGGGTGTCTGATTTCTTCATGGTTCTGTGTTAACATAGAGGGTGTGAGCTGTAACTTTTGATGTGGAACCAGAGAGAGATCTAGTAGCGTGGTGAACCACGGCTGGCGTGCCCATATGGGAGCTACTAGAATGAGCTTGAGAGACTGTTTGAGCTTGCGCACCACTAGTGGAATGAGAGGGAGAGGCAGAAAAGCGTACGCTAATCTGCCTGACCAGTTCATCCACATTGCATTGCCCTCTGACCTTGGGTGTGGGAACCTGGCGGCAAAGGTTGGGCATTTTGCATTTTCGTGGGTGGCAAACAAGTCTATGTGTGGGTGCCCCCACTGTTGGAAGAATGGTTGAGGAACTTGTGGATGTAGTTCACATTCGTGAATCTGTTGTGACTGCCGACTTAACAGATCCGCTATCTGATTGTGAACTCCTGGAAGGTGTTCCGCTTTCATATATGTTTTGAGGAACGGCCCATCTCCAAATGTTCTGTGCGAGCTGGGACAGTTGCATAGAGTGTGTCCCCCCCTGTTTTTGTATATAGTACATTGCTGTCATATTGTCCGTCCGGATTAAGACAGCTTTGTTCTGTACTTGAAGTTGAAAGGTTTTGAGTGCTAAGAATATTGCTAGCAACTCTAGATGGTTGATATGCAACAGCTTTTGTTGGTTGTTCCATCGACCTTGAGTCGTGTGATGTAAGAGATGGGCTCCCCATCCTGTGAGGGATGCGTCTGTTGTGAGCACTATTTGTGGAACAGGCTCGAGGAACAGCCGTCCTCTTGTCAAGTTTTTGGTGTTCCAGCATTGCAGAGAGCGATGCGTACGGCTGTCTACCAACACCAGGTCTGTGAGCTGCCCTTGAGCCGGATTCCACTGTCGTGCTAGACACTCTTGTAATGGACGCATTTGCAGTCTTGCATGTGGCACTATGAAGATGCAAGATGCCATCATGCCTATTAATCTCATGAACACTCTTGCTTGGAGAGACTGTTGGTGTTGAAAAGTTGAGACTAAGGATTGAATGCTCTGTATCCTGGCTGGACTGGGATACGCTAGAGACGTAGATGTGTTTATGGTAGCTCCTAGATACTGATGCACGTGCGAAGGCTCTAGGTGCGACTGTGTAGTTGATCGTAAACCCCAAGTCGTGCAACAGTTGAATTGTCAGCTGAGTGTGTTGTACACATTAGTGGAATGATTTGGCCTTTATGAGCCAATGGTCCAGGTAAGGGAAGACGTGTATTTGTTGTCTTCTGAGATGTGCTGCTACTACTGCTAAGCACTTCGTGAACACTCGTGGAGCTGTTGTGACACCAAATGGAAGGACTTTGAACTGATAGTGCTGTCCTTGTATTACAAACCGTAGGTACTTTCTGTGAGCAGGATGTATTGGGATGTGAAAATAGGCGTCCTTTAAGTCTAGTGTTGAAAGGAAATCGCCGTGTTGCAACAGTGGGAGCACTTGTTGCAGAGTGATCATATGAAAATGATCTGATTGTATGTAATGGTTGAGGGGCCTCAGCTCGAGAATGGGTCTCAGTGTCCCGTCCTTTTAGGGAATAAGAACATACAGCGAGTAAGCCCCCATTCCCTGTTCCTCTAATGGGATAAGTTGAATAGCATCTTTTTGTAGAAGTGGTAGGACTTCTTGTTGAAGCAGAGTCAGGTGATCTGTAGACCTAGGACGCTGCCTTGGTGGTATGTTTGGGGGGGTTGCTGTAAGTTCTAAGCAGTAGCAATGTTAGATAATCTGTCTCACCCACCTGTCCGTTGTGATTGAGTTTCAGACAGGCAGGAACTGTGTTAATCTGCCCCCCACAGGAGTGGAATGCTGTTGGGGGAGCAGAGGGAAGTCGCTGTTTAGTTGTGGAGAAGCGATTGCTGTTGTTACCGCGTCCTCTTCCTTTGTTATTATTGCCCCTGTATCCTCCTCTAAAATATCCTTTGTTAGAGGATGTTTGTGTTTGGGTTTTGAGAGATGTTGCAGTGTCTGCTCCAGTCTGCTTGGAGCCTCCTCTATAAAAGGAGCGACGAAAAGAACCTCTAGTCTGTGTGGATTGTAGAGCTCCCATTGACTTTGCTGTATGTTTCTTTTTCATTTTCTCCAGTGTAGTATCTACTTTTGGACCGAATAACTGGTTTTGGTAAAGGGCTGGTTCAAAATTGTGGTTTGCACCTCTTGTTTGAACCCGGAAATGCGCAGCCATGCATGTCTCCGGAGTATCTCGCTAGTATTTATAGCTCTAGCAACTGTGTCTGCGACATCTAGTGCACTTTTTATTGAGGCATTTGATATTAATTTGCCTTCTTGTATAAGCTCAGTTGCCTGATCCTTATACTGATCTGGGAGGTGCTGCATTAGTGTTTCTAATTGGTCGTAATGAGCCCTGTCATAACGTGAGAGAAGGGCTTGTGTATTGGCAATGTGCCATATATTTGTAGCTTGTGCAGCAATCCTTTTACCGGACGCATCAATGACTTTGGATTCCTTGTCAGATTGGGGCGTTTCACCAATAGTCTGTGAATTCGCTCTTTTTCTTGCATTGGACACCACCAATGAGTCTAGAAGAGGGTGTCCCTTAATATTGGTTGGGTCAGAGGGTGCAGGCCTATATTTATTTTCTATCCTTGGATTCATTACCCTAGCACACACAGGATCTTTGAATATTTCTGGAGCGTGCTTAAGGACTCCTTTGATCATGGGAAGAATGTGAGTGGATCTGTGTGATGGCTCAAAAGTATCTAACAGAAAATCCTCCTCAATGTCATCAGAGTGCATTCTAACATTGTGGTAGATGGCAGCTCTGTGTAAGAGGTGATTAAAGCCAATGCTGTCCTCTGGAGGAGAGGGCTTTGATGGGTATAACTGTGGATCCGGGATATAAGGGCACATTATGAGGTGGAAAAGTATAGACATCCTCATCTAAAAGGATATGTATTTGGGTCTGTATTCGGATCCTCCCCACCACCTAGGTCATACCCCTCGTCAGTTTGTGGTGAATGTGAGGATGCAGGAGAGGTTACAAGATAGATTTCATGTGAAATGTAAGGAGGGATAGGAGAGTAAGGAGGGGTCCAGGAGAGGGAGGGTTCATAGGGGAAGTTGCACAGTCCTTTTTGGCAGGAACCACAGGTGTAGGTGGTGTTTCTGCTGGTCTCTTCTTAGGAGGTGTAGCACCCACATGTCCAGTCTTTGGGTTTATGTCGATTTTCTTTTGTTTATGGTCTGGTCTAAACAATTCTTCCTCTTCATCCTCTACAACCTTCTTCGGCGTCGATTTTTTTCGGTTCTGACAGAGGTTGTTTTTGTCGTTTTGCCTTGGGAGGTGTTAGTGTCCTGTGGCAAAGTTCTTGGTGCCGAAGGTGTTACTTTCGGTTTGACAGGCGTGTCCGAGGGCTTCGGAATCTCGGGATCCGGCCTGGCGGGTGTAGTCACCGGAAAGGCAGTCGTCGGAGTGGAAGCTGACTTTCCCTCTTTATCTTTGGAAGTCGACGGCTTTGGAGACGAAGCGTCTTTTGACTTTGGTACCGAAGGGTCTTTCGCTTTCGGTGCCGAAAAGTCTTTCAGTTTCGGTACCGAATAGTCTTTCGGTTTCGGTACTGAAGAGTCTTTCGTTTTTGGTGCCTTAGTCTTTTGGTCTCGGTGCCGTTGGAAGTGGTGGTATCTGCATGTGTGGTTGGCTCGGCGTAGTTGTCTTCCTCGGAGCCGAGCTCTAAGTCTGGCCTTTAGGAGGGAGCGCTTGGTCTCGACTGGGCCCCTTGGGCGGAGTGCTGACCTTGCCTTTGGCTTGGGCAGTGTATGAGGTGCAAGGGCAGAGGTACTCCGAGGTTGACGTGATGGAATCGAGTCGTCAGAGTCCCCTGCCTCTGATATGATCTGGAGATCCGGCGAATCATCTTCTGGAACGAGCAGAACCTAGTCATCGAAGATATTGTCCGGCGCTGGGGCTGATCTCATCTCGTGTCGACGGGCCCTCCGATCCCGGATGGTCTTCTTCGATCGGAAGGACGCACAAGCTGTGCAGGTCGACTCGTTGTGATCCGGCGATAGACAGAGGTTGCAAACCTCGTGATGATCGCTATACGGGAATTTTGCCTGGCATTTCAGGCATTTCTTTAACGGAGTTCTTTCCATGTGGTGTAGGCCGCACGGCGTCAATAGGCCTAATGGCCCACTTTGATGAGAGCAATGCAAGTTATGTCGTCGAAAAGCCTGGTCTTCTTTGTCGAAGGTAGTTTCTTGAAGTTTGTTTGAAGTTTTGCGCTTCGAAGTTGCTGGAAAAGTTTTTCTAGCCGGAGCGGAGAAACTTCCATCCGAACCCAGTGGCGGAAAAAAACAATCTAAGGATGGAGCCGATGCCCATGCGCAGTATTGTCCAAGGGAGGAGTCACCTACATCATGACTACAAAGACTTCTCCAAGAGGACAACCTGCAATCGCCCGAGCCCAACACCAGGTGGCGATCTAATGCTCAGTGTACGATCTGCAGCTCATAAGCCTCGAACAGGAGGTTTAGAGGAAAGAGCCTGGAGCTCACTCACTCTCCTGGCAGAGGTGATGGCAACCAGGAATGCAGTCTTGAGAGTAAGGAGACGAAGAGGACAGTTATGAAGTGGCTCGAAAGGAGCACACATCAGATAGGTCAGAACAAGGTTCAAGTCCCACTGAGGCATCACGAAAGGAACAGGAGGAAACATGAGTGATGCCCTTCAAAAACCTAGGGCTGATCAGGGAGCCTTAAGAAGGCGGAAATGGCAGAAAGGTAGCCCTTTAGAGTGCCCAAAGCAGAGCCCCGCTGGGCAAGAGAATCAAGAAAGCGGAGAACCTCTGAAAGAGGGGCATAAAGGGGAACCACAGCCTTTGCTGTGCACCATGCCACAAATTTGTTCCACCTGCAGGTGTATACCGATATTGTGGAGGGACGCCTGGCTGCCAGAATCACATTACAGACTTCAGGAGGCAAGTCAAATGGCCTCAACTGCCGCCGCTCAAACTCCATGCATGTAAGTGGAGACTGGACAGGTTCAGGTGGAGGACCGTCCCCTGCTGCTGCGACAGAAGGTCCTCCTGAAGAGGCAGACAAATCGGGGGATCTACAGACATGCTGAGTAGCTCAGGATACCAGAATCTTCGTGCCCAGTCTGGAGCCACAAGGATGACTTGGGCCCGGTCGCGCTTTATCTTCTTCAGCACTCCGGGCAGAAGTCGTATAGGCAGAATACGTACAACAGACTGCAGCTCCACTCGCGGCGAAAAGCGTCTCCGAGCGAGTGCCGCCTTGGAAATTCTGATGCGCAGAACTGATGACATTGTGCGTTCTCTTCTGTGGCGAAAGATCTAACCAAGGCTCCCCCCACTGCTGAGGCCTTGCGCCATGTCCGAGTTAAGACGCCATTCGTGCTCCATCATGCACCGACGGCTGAGTTTGTCCGCCCTGGTGTTCAGGGAACCTGCCAGGTGTTGAACCAGCAGGGTCACGCCCTGATGTTCCAGCCACTGACCGAGGCGCAGAGCCTTCTGGCATAGGTTCCACGACCCAACCCCACCCTGTTTGTTGCAGTACCACATGGTGGTGGTGGTGGTGGTGGTGGTGTCCGTGAACAACTGCACTACACTCCCCCGGACAGAGGGGAGTAATGCCTTCAGGGAAAGTCGGATCGCCAGCAGCTCCAGAAGGTTGATGTGAGGCCTCTGATCTCCGCCTCTCCCATGTGGCCCCCCCCCCAGCCCAGCCCTGGAGGCACATGTTTGTCACAACTACGTGCTCCGGTTAGGGTAGGGAGAGGGATCTGCCGCTGACCCAATCGTGGTCCGTGAGCCACCACTGCAACTGTCTTGCAGTGCCCTCCGAGATCAAGGCATGGTCGGACAAGATGCCCTGATGCTGGGCCCACTGAAACTTCAGGTCCAACTGCAGAGCCCGCATCCGCCACCTGGCGTGATGCACCAGAAGGATGCAGAGGCCATCCGCCCCAGAAGCCGCAGCGTCAACCTGACCGAGACTCGGGATAACGGCTGAAAGATCGGAATCAGAGCTTGAATAATCCGAACCCGCTGTTCGGGAGTATAAACTTGAAACTGCACCGAGTCTAGAACTGCTCCGATGAAGAGGAGCTTCTGAAAGGGACACAGGTGCGACTTTGGCACATTGATGGAGAACCTCAGCAGGTGCAGGAGGTCTGCCGTAGTATGGAGGTGGCTGACAACTGTCTGGGGCGAGCCCGCCTTCAACAACCAGTCGTCGAGGTAGGGGAAGACTGAAAGCCCCAACCTGCGCAGATGAGCTGCGACCACCGCCATCACTTTCGTGAACACCCGTGGGGCGCTGGTAAGGCCGAAGGGGAGCAATGTAAACTGAAAGTGCTCGTGGCCTACCGTGAACCACAGGTAGCGCCGGATGGCCGGCAGGACGGGGATGTGGAAATAAGCGTCCTGCAAGTCCAACGCCACCATCCAGTCTCCTGGGTCTAGGGCAGTAAGACCTGAGCAAAAGTCAGCATCTTTAACTTCTCCTTCCAGAGGCAGCCGTTGACGTTACTCAGGTCCAAGATAGGGCGTAGGCCCCCTTTGCCCTTCTTGGGAACTAGAAAGTAGTGGGAACAACAACCACACCCTAATTCTGGCCCAGGAACGCGCTCAATGGCCCCCTTGGCCAAGAGGGCCGTAACTTCCTCTCGCAGAAGATCCAAGTGATCCACGACACGCGGTGGTACTGGGGTGGCATGGCTGGAGTGATCGCCTCGAAGGGGAGGGAGTAGCCCCTTCGGACGATTTGCAGCACCCACCTGTCGCAAGTGATGGTGCACCAGTGAAGGAGGTGATGGTGAACCCTGCCCCCACTGGCGTTGTATGGGCCTGAAAGCTCTGACTAGGAGGGTTTTGAGGCGGATGCTGCGGGGGTGGATGTGGACTGGCCTCGTCGTTGTCCACCGCGTTGGATGTTAGTCTGCGGCCCGTGACTGGCAGTACGTGTGGGGGCGCCCCTCCTTGTCCACGAAAGGAGCGAGGACGACGCGGTCCTGGGGCGGCACCGGGGCGACACCCAGGAGACTGGCGCCGGCGAGGTCGTATGGTCGAACTGCGATGAACCGGATGCAAAACCGGATCCGGCGGGGTCCCGGCCCGCTTGTGCTACCAGTCGGGCCCGAAGGCGCCGCGAAACCAGACTGAGTAGTGAGCGACCTCATAGCGTCGATCTCCACCTGCGTTGCGTGCTGCCCAGGGACCAGCGGGTATGGAGCAGGCCGAGAACCGCGGCAGCATCGTGCGAATGTCCGGGGTTGGGGGGGGGATTTTGGGAGTTGAAAGAGCGATGTCGCTTATTCGTCTTCTTGTGCCTCTTACCTCAGGACTTGGAGCTCGAGGAGTGGTGTCGATCCTCTGAGCCGTGATGATTTCGGCCCCTCGACCTCCTTCCGGACCGGGACCTCAAGCGGCGCGGGGCCGACTGCCGGGGCTTGATGCGCTTGCGGGACCGCCTAGCCGTCGACGTCAAGGCCCGGCAGTCTGGGCACAACTTGTCATCGTGGTCGGGCCCGAGGCAATGAAGACACCGGCAATGTGGGTCGGTAACAGATAGTCGGTTGCAGTTGACACAGGGTTTGAACCCGGGCATCCCTACCGGCACCGTCGGAGTCGTTCGACTTCGAAAAGGGATCAAAAATGATCAAAAAAGTTTAGTCAAAAAATGACTAAGGGTACCACTTTTTCCAGATCAGCGCTTGCTGGCACAGACAAAGAAGTGTCGAAAAGGTGCTTCTTAAGTGATTTGGTCAGATCAGGTTGTTTCGGTGCCAGTGGTTTAGGCATTGGCGTTTTCAGATCCGAAGTGGGTTTCGGTGCAGAAGGGGGTGGGTCGGAACCGGGTTTTGGCTTTTATCTCGAAGGTTTCGGCTTGGTGGTCGAATTGGCATGGGGGTCCTCGGACCCGGAAGTCTTATTTTGTATGCTTCGGTGCCGAGCCGGAAGGCGGAGCATCAGAAACATGGTCTTTGTGTCGACAGGGGCCCGCGCCGGGTTAGACTGGAGCCTTCTTAGGTTGATGTGGCTCTTGGAGCAAGGGAGGATATGTACTCACAATACGTTGCCCATGCGGGATTTCTTCGTCCTCGTCAGAGCCGTATTCGGATAAGGACATTGGTTCTTTTTCTTCCTAGGCTCCTATGGAGTCCTAGACCTCTTCGTCCGATTGATCTCTGAAGAGGTCCGGACTGGAGCTTGCGCAGTGGCTCTAAGTCGAGACCTCGAGCCCGACAGTCGCAAAGTGTGTTCATGGAGCGGAAAACCTTGTAAGCGTCACAGTCCTGCTCCTTGTGCACAGGAGACAAGCACAGGTTCCACACTTGGTGTGAGTCGGTGCAAGGAAACTTCGCGCGGCACCAAGGGCAGAATTTATATGGAGTACGTTCCATCTACTGCAAAGGCAGACCGACGCAGTTAGGCCCGATGGCCTTCCACGAGCTTACATATCGAAGAAGTTTTAATGGATAAGAGACACGGAGAATGGAAAAGTCTATAAAAAAAACAATATGGTCGAGATTGAGTGTCTTGCGCACGGAGGGAACCAGGAGAACCGGAGCGCAGCAATTAAAGTCCAAACCCGATGGCGGAAAAAACAATCTAACCATGGCGTTGATGCCCATGTGCACTATCATCGAAAGGAGTCACCTACCTCGTGACTGGAAAAAACGTCTTCGAAGAAAAACTGCAAACATCCAGACCCAACACTAGATGGGAGGAGTATGTGATCTACAGCTCACATTCCCAGAACATATATATTTTCCAATGCTTATAACTATTGATGAGGATTCCCTTGAGGTGAACTTATTTCCATGCAAGGTGTTTTGTTTATTTGTAACTGTGGCACACCCTGTGTGTAAAAGGACCCATCCTACTGCCCCATAGGTGAGATTGTTTTCTTTAGAACCAGTTTATCCATAGGACATGGAGTGTGGAAACAGAGGCACAGCTGTGGCATTTTGTATTTTAGTGAGTGGCAAACAAAAGTCTGACTAAACCCCCATCATTGTTCAAAATAGTGGAATAGGACTTGTGGGAAGAGTAGGCTTGTTGATGTGTCCTGCTTTTCTGGTCTGCAAAGTAATTACACATTCCCAGAAGGTGTATCTGATAGTGCATCGCCCAATGCCAAATATTTTGTGCCAGCCCAATACAAAACATATCTTTTAGCAGCAATCTAGAAGGAGAGGAAAGTCTTAAAAATATAAAAAAACAGGTATTGCTAGAATCGAATTCAGATGGTTTAAATACCTTAGCCATAACTTCTGGATCAGGATCTTCTATTGGATCAGCCCACTCAACTGTAACAACATTACCCCAGACTTTTACTTTGCCACTCATTAATCTTCTTCGGGCTTGAGCTGCGGTTTTGTGATCTTCATATTCTAGGAAGCAAAAGCCTCTGTTCTTTTTCTTGTCATCTGGTTGATGGTACAGTATGACGTCTGTGAGACCTTCTGTAAAATCAAGCATACGCATAAGCCCAGTCCTTCGCTAGCGCTCTGAGACCGAACGGTGAGTTATGCGCTATACAAAAATAAATACATAGACATAGACATTCCAGCATTTACTTTTTTCATAAATGCCAGAAATTAATTAAAAAGAACAAGTTACCCACATGTTGTAAATCCTTCTGGTTCATATTCAAACAGCAGATTGCTTTCCTTGGAATACTGTAGGAAACTGGCTCTATATATACCACATCAAAATGAGGAAGAGTGTGTATAGAGTTCAGGTGACCCCCAGAGGTAGGCAGATGTTAAAGGTAGAGAGAACCTTACTCTCTATTTCTGGTAGAGTGGTCGAGCAGTAAGGCAGTATCAGAGGAAAGTGTTAAGCATTTGATGTACATACTTAGTCAGCAAATAAATTCACACACTCAAAGACTGAACTCTAGACCAATTGTTTTTGTATAAAAATGTATACTGCTTATTTTTAGAACCAAGCAAGCCTGGCACAGATAAGCATTAAATACTTTTCAGCAATAAGTTGCTGAATATAGAACAGTTTGTGCAATAGAATTTGTACTTTGTCTGATTTACAGGGGATGCAGTAGGTGGCACACTTAGCAAATACAGTACATTGAAATGAATTGTCTTTTTCAGTAAATTACAGGTAAGTTACTTTTTACGTTACTTTAACTCCGTGCTGGATACCTAGATTCGGGAATGGGACATTTCCTGCAAACAGGTAAGTAAATATGTTTTGGTCATTTGTTCAATTTTTAAAGAATATATTTTTAGATTTCAAAACTCCACACAAACTCCTAGGGTTAATGTCAGGGCAAATGGGGAAAAAGTAGCACAAAAAGGTGCACCCTCAGCTGCACTGGGGCAGCTGGGTGCAGAGTGCAGTTTCAACATCGGGCACAGTGTTTTCTATGGAAAACCTCTGGTTTGCAAAAGCACTGCAGGCAGGGAGAATAAGGACTTCTGGGTGCGACCACCACTTCGAGAGGTTTGGGCACACAAAGCTGTGGGGAGTCTGGTGCAGGGGTGCATTTTGGGGTCGGATCTTATCAGCTCCTGGTCGCGGTTAGGGTGGCATTCTGGAATTAGTCTGCAGGCGTCGGCTGGATGCTTGAGGCTGGTCAGGGGTTGCCGGATCTCTGGTTAGGATCGCCGGGGTGACCGCCGCGTGGTGTATTTCCACTCAAGCTCGGGCCAGGTTTGGCGGGTGCTGAGTGGGCTGGATTCGTGGTTTCTGGCTGCTGCCAGAGGTTGTGTTTGGACAAATCCAGTGTTCACAGGAGAAGCAGTCTTTGGATGTTAAGGCAGGCAGGTTCTCCGGGGCTTTCAAGGTTGCTGACTGCAGGACACACCGGGATTTCGCAGAAGCAGGTTCGAATAAAGACACGCCTGTAGAGCTGGGGCTTAAGACAGTGGGCGTCTTCCTCATTTTAGCTCGGTCCTTTTCTTTCTCTTTTGTACCTACTGCTATGTTATTTTGTTTACCGAGACTCCCATTCCGACTTGGGAATGATACAAGCTATGGGAATCTATGAAAGTTACCAATACTGGAGAACCAAAGTTAAAGGTATGTAGGAAAATGCTGCTTACCAGTATGCATTTGTGCATAGATCGCCACCTAGTGTTGGGCCCGGATGTTTGCAGTTTGTTTTTGTCCTGCAAAGTTCTTTGGAAGTTACGAGATAGGAGACTACTCCTTTGGACCACATTGCGCATGGGCATCAGCTCCATCCTCAGATTGTTTTTCGCCATTAGGGAAATGATGGAGCTTTGCAAGATAAGGAAGTATGTCCATGTAAGCTGTATCTAATTAAGATAATACTGGAACAGACACAGGTAGCCGGGTGGGCGTGTGTAACTCTGCAGCTCTACATGCCAAGAACAGATGCATACTGGTAAGTAGCATTTTCCGTTTGAGGCATATGAGCTGCAGATTACACACTGTGCATAGATTGTATAGCAGTACCCACTCTTAACGGGGACCACCCCTATCTGTTGCAGTAGTTTGAAATAATGTTTTGAGAACAGACTGGCCCACATTAGCTTGTTGTTTGGTTTGCACATCTACACAATAGTGTTTTGTGAATGTGTGCGGAGTAGACCATGTAGCTGCTCTGCAGATGTCATCTAGGGGAATGTTTCCTAAAAATGCCATTGAAGCCCCTATTTTCCTTGTAGAGTGGGCTTTAGGAGTAACAGATAACGTACGTTTAGCTTTGTGGTAGCAAATCTGTAGGCATTTGACAATCCATGTAGCTATCCCAGATTTTGATACAGGATTACCCTTGTGTGGTGGTGAGAAAGACAAAAAGTTGTTTGGTCTTACGAAAGGGTTGTGTTCTCTCGATGTAGTATAGCAATGCTCATTTGACATCTAGGGTATGAAGAGCTCTTTCTGCTACTGTCTGTGGCTGCGAGAAGAAAACGGGCAGTTCCACCGATTGAGATGGAAGGGAGAAATGACCTTGGGCAGGAATTTTGGATTAGTACGGAGAACAACCGTTTCTTGCAAATGCATCATAATAAGTTCTTGTATGGTTAGTGCTTGTAGTTCACTAACTCTCTGCAGAGAAGTAATAGCTACTAGGAACGCAACCTTCCATGTTAAAAATTGTAGTTCACATTTATGTAAAGGTCGAAGCCGTGTGAGAACAATGAACAATAGTTACTTACCTGTAAGGATTAGTTACTTACCTGTAATCCTAGTTCTCATCCAGGGGTATACTCATCAAAATCATAATCTATGAATAATCCCCGCCAATGTGCGGGATCCCGGAGCATATAGAAAATACATATAAATATATATGTATAAATATGTGAAACATAATTGCAGCCTAAAAAACATTTTCTAACTGGCAAAAGTGCCGCAAAATTACATAAATTAGTATACATACAGTAGTACCCTTCCAAACCCTAAGGAAGAAAGAGCAGAAAACATTTGTATACAACAATGCTTTATTGCCATAGGAAAACCTGTAATTGCAGGCATTTGCCAGTAGGCTGCAGTAGAGTATAAAGCAAACAGAGAAAACTGACACCTTGCCTTTAAGGCATTAGAGTAGGGGTACCGTGCCTTTAAGACCTGAAGGCAACCCCCTGCTCCCATGGTGCACCACAGGTGACAGTTGGGTCAGTTCTTTTTGGAGGTGAATAACACCTGAGGAGATCCATAATAAAACATCTCATAACTTAGTAACTTTGCTCGTCCGGGGAGGTGGGCGGGAGCTTATGACTTTGATGAGTATACCCCTGGATGAGAACTAGGATTACAGGTAAGTAACTAATCCTTCTCATCCAGGGGATACTCATCAATAGTCATAATCTATGAATAGATTAGCAAGCTCATACCCAAAGTCTTGCGGACGAGCAAGAAGTGTAAAAACTTCACAGAAAAGTTAAGACATATATTGACAATACATCTTAAGCAAACAAGTTCCTTAAAGAGGCCTGCCCTACTCTGGCATCGGCCTGAGTATCTGAGTCCAGGCAATAATGACGGGTAAACGTATGGACAGACCGCCAAGTTGCCGCTTTACAAATTTCAGAGATAGGAACATTACGAAGGAGAGCTGTAGTGGAAGCTTTCCCTCTTGTAGAATGTGCATGTGGTCTACCCTGCAAGGTTTTGTTAGCTAGTTGATAAGCAAAAGCTATACAGGAGACAATCCAGCGAGAAATTGACCGTTTGGAAGCTGACAGACCAGTATTAGTACTGCCATAGTTAACAAAAAGCCGGTCAGACTTTCTCAGAGGCAGGGTTTTTGACAGGTAAAACTTCAGGACCCTCCGGAGATCAAGGGAGTGTAATGACCTCTCAGGGGGAGTGGAAGGATTAGGAAAAAAAGGTAGGTAAGGTAATAGACTGGTTGATATGAAAGTCTGAAACCACCTTAGGCAGGAACTTGGGTGTGTTCTTAAAACCACCCTATTGGCATGAAAAACTGTGTAAGGTTCCTTGCAACACAAGGCCTGGATTTCGCTGACCCTACGGGCAGAGGTAATCGCCACTAAAAAAGCAGCTTTCCAGGTCAAGTGCTGCAAAGAGGCCTTATGGATAGGCTCGAAAGGAGCACTCATCAGCTTAGCCAGTACAATATTCAGCTCCCAGGGAGGAGAGGGAGACCTCACCGGTGGGAAGACTTTTTTCAGGCCTTCTAGGAAATCCTTAACTACAGGCATAAGGAAGAAAGATGTCTGATCGTGAGACTTCCTATATGCTGTGATGGCAGCTAAATGAACCCTGATGGGGAGATATTTCAAGCCTGATCTTGCTAAATGCAAAAGGTATGGAAGAATCACCTGCTCTTGGCCATGTACCGGGTCAAGAGAATGCTCACGACACCATATGAAAAACCTCTTCCACTTGAAAGCATAAGACTTCCTAGTGGAGGGTCGCTTTGATTCTTTAAGAATAGTCATGCAGTCTGCTGGAAGGTCTAGATGTCCATACTGGATGACCTCAGGAGCCATACCGTCAAGCGAAGGGAAGGAAGGTTGGGGTGCAACACCCTCCCCTGGTCTTTGGTCAGCAAGTCTGGACGGCATGGTAGGCGCCGGTGAGGAACCTCCGACATCTGAAGGAGATCGGGGTACCACCACTGGCGTGGCCACTCTGGTGCTATCAGGATCATTCTGGTGTTGGTCCTGTAGAACTTCTGGATCACTGCCGGGATCAGAGGCAGGGGGGGAAAGGCGTAGAGTAACGTTTGAGACCAGCTGATCAAAAGGCCATTCCCCAGTGATCCCTGTTGGGGGAACCTGGACGCGAAGACGGGGCATTTTGCGTTGTCCGCGTCTGCGAACAGGTCTACGTCTGGTACGCCCCGACACCGAAAAACTTCTTGAGCCACTTCCTCGTTGAGCACCCAATCGTGCGCTTCGACGAAGATTCTGCTGAGGCAGTCTGCTTGGACGTTTTGAATTCCTGGTAGATGAACTGCCACGACGGACAGGCCTCTTGCTAGGAGCCAGTGCCAGATGGCTTGTGCTTCCAGAGACAAGACTCTTGACCTTGTGCCTCCCTGCTTGTTCAGATAGAACATCGTTGTTGTGTTGTCCGTCTGAATCTGGAGGTGTTTGGTGCGCAGGGCAGGATAAAGAGACTTGAGAGCAAGATGGACTGCTCGCAGCTCCAGGAAGTTTATATGGTAGCCTTGCTCTATCTCGGACCAAAGGCCTTGAACTTGGAGTTGGTCCATGTGAGCACCCCAGCCTTGGAGGGAGGCATCCGTGACAATTGACTGAGATGGAGGAGGATGATGAAACGGAACTCCTCGTAGAAGATTGGATCGTTTCAACCACCATCTGATCGAGTCCCTGGCTCCTTGAGGAAGCAGGACTCGGTCTTCCCACTGATCCGATCTTTGAGACCACTGATCCTCGAGGGCTTGTTGCAGAGGTCTCATGTGAAGGCGAGCATTGGGCACAATGTAAATGCATGATGCCATCAATCCCAGCAGAGAGGACACTTGTCTGGCTGTTGGGGCCTGATTGTCCAGAAGAAGGCGAGCCTTCAGAAGCATAGATGACAACCTCTCTTCCGAAGGACACACGCTTGCCTGAAGTGAGTCCAGAGAAGCACCCAGGTAGTGGATCCGCTGGGAGGGGTTGAGAACTGATTTCTTCAGATTGACATGAAGACCCAACGACTTCATCAGTTTGAGGCAGAACGAGAGATGGTTCTGAAGCAGAGACGGAGTGGAGCTCTTCAACAACCAATCGTCTAGATATGGATAGACGAAGATCTTTCTTTTGCGGAGAAAAGCAGCCACCACCGCCATGCATTTTGAGAATGTCCGAGGTGCAGATTTAAGGCCAAACGGCAGTACTCAATATTGGTAGTGACGATGTCCGATCTGAAATCTTAGAAACTTCCGATGTTTGATGGACACTGGTATGTGGAAGTAGGCGTCCTGCAAGTCGATGGCACACATCCAGTCCCCCTGGTGTAGGTGTGGGAAGATCTGGTGCAGGGCAAGCTTACGGAACTTTTCTTTTCGTATGAACTTGTTTAACCTTCGAAGGTCTAGGATGGGTCTGTATTCTTTGACAGATCCTCGTTTTTGAACCAGGAAATATCGTGAGTACACTCCTTGATTTCTGTGAATCAAGGGAACCTCTTCTATGGCCATTTTCTCTAGAAGGACGGAGACTTCGTCTTGTAGCAATTGAGTCTTGTAACGTGGAAGATGTTGCAACTGGGGAAACAGCTGAGGAGGAGGGGATTTGAACTTCAGCAAGTAACCATGCTGCACAATACTCAGCACCCATCTGTCTTTTGTAATGGATTGCCACTCTGTCAGATGATGAGAAACACTCCCTCCCACCGGAGTGGTGAACAGACTTGGAGGAAGCAATGGCTCAGGGCTTAGGAGGTTGTTTTGAGTGGAACTGTTGTCTGGTATTGCCACCTCTTCCTCTGCCAGGACGACGCTGCTGGAACTGCGTCTTCTGTTGCGACTGGGTCTGCCACTGAAGGGTTTGAACCCTCTGTTGGAAGGCCTTTCGGTCACCTTGGCGAAAGCGTTTCTTTAACTCCTTGCGCTTCTCTAATCCCACAGCTTTGACGGTGTCCATTTCAGCTTTCATTTTGGACATTTCGTCGTCCGCGTGTGGACCAAACAGGGATTTCCCATTGAAGGGCAAATTCAAAATCTTCTTCTGGGCATCTGGTTTGAGCCCTGTTAGGCGGAGCCAGGCTGACCGACGGGAACAAATGCCACTTGAGTAGCCATGAGCTGCAAGATCTGAGGCATCAACTGCGGCGCTAATAACTTGATTGGCTACCAGGCCTCCCTCCTGCAAAGTCTCCAGAAAATCTTGGCGATCTTCCTTGGGGAGCTTGTCTGTAAAACGAGTCATGGAGTCCCAAAGAGACCTGCCCTACCTTCCAAGTAAGGCAGAGGCACTCGCCACCTTCATAAAGGAAGAAGAGGTGTTGCATACCTTCCATCCAAAAGAGTCCATAAGCTTGCTATCTTTTTCAGGTGGTACTGAGGAAGACGTAGAGCCTGCATGGGACTTCATGGCAGCCGCCACAATGATAGAATCCGCAGGAGGATCCGATCTAAGGAACAAGGGATCCTCTGCAGGGGCCTTATACTTTTTGGCAATTCGAGATGGAACAGATCCCACCACTGCTGGTGTGAGGAATGTAGCCATAGCTGGTTCTAGGAGGCCAGGGACCAGGGGAAGTAGAGGCCTGGGCGCTGTACGATGACGGAGGGTATCAAAGATCACTGAAGTGGGAACCACTGGAGTGGTCAGCGTGATATTAAGCTTTGTTGCTCCTCTGACTAATACATCTGAGAAAGTCGCGAGGTCATCAATCGGAGAGACTCGGGAAGGTGGCGTAGAGGAATAGGTCGGAGAATAATCTCGGTAAGAAGACCTAGTTGATGACGACCTTGTGGAAGACCTTGTACGTCGCCTCCTATGGGACCTGTCACGATTCCTGTTGTGACTGTCCCTAGATCTAGACCGATGTCTTGATGGAGACCTTGGTCTTGGCCTGACTGGAGATTTGGATCTTGGTCTTGGCCTGACTGGAGATTTGGATCTTGGTCTTGGCCTGACTGGAGATTTGGATCTGGCAGGTGTCTTTGACCGCACTGGAGAACGTGATCTGACTCGCGATCTCGGTCTGGGTGACCTCCTGGGGCTCCGAGGAGATCTAGCTGGAGTCTTCGCCTTAGAAGGTGAATATGTACGGGAGTAGTCCGAGCCCGGACTACTCTGTCCAGATACAGCCCCTTGAGGATGAGAAATCAAGCTGCCCCCTGATTTGGGCGTAGATTCTGGAGAAACCTGCACAATGTTCAAGCCAGGAGATGACGATTTTCCTCCTGAAGACTTTGAACCCGGTGACTCCACCTCTGCAGTCATTTCATCCCTCGACGGCGAGATCCTCGACGTCGAAGAAGTCTGGGTAGCTAACGGCGTTGAGCGGTGTCTTGAATCACGCCGTGAAGAGACCGACAGAGCCTCGACGTCGATCCGGAGACCTCGACGTCGATCTCCCTCGACGTCTATCCGGAGACCTCGACGTCGATCAGGTTGAGGTACTTCATGACGTCGAGTCGACGACGTTGCTCGACGTCGTCTCAACGATGACCTTCCTCGACGTCGAGTCGACGGCGACCTTTCCTGAAGTCGCCTCGGCGTCGACCTCCTTGACGTCGAAGGATGGGATCTGACAGTCCCTCTCGACGGCGGCCCGCTTGCCAGCGGCGACCTAGATGCCGTCCTAACTCGACGCCGATCCCTCCCGGGGTGGCGGAGAGTGTCTCGACGTCGACGGAAGCCTCGACGTCGACGGAGACTTCGAAGTAGCAGCAGCCATGGACTTCGAGCCCGAAGCATGGTGCCTCGACGCCGTCTTGACTGCGGCGGAGATCTTCGACGTCGTGAAGATGATCTGGGCCTTTTCGACGGCGTCCTCGACGTCGACGGAGATCTTCGACCTTCATTCCTCTTTCTGGAGACAGGAGAGGTGGAATGACGCCGTTTTTGGGCATGCTTGCTTGTAGGAGACGATCTAGGGGCTGAGGGAGCACCCACCTGGTGACTCTTGTCCATCTCCTGCATGGCATGAAGTCGAATCCTCTCCCTGTCGCGAAGAGTCTGACTTTTAAATTTTCTACAATGATGGCACTGATCAGGAATGTGTGAAGATGGAAGACACACAATACACACAGAGTGTGGATCATTTAGAGCCATCTTTTTGTCACAAGGACATTTCCTAAAAAGAGCAGGCATTCTGACAGGAAATTCCTATGGGTTACCACAGAAAAATAAATCAGAAGCCTTATTTATTCAAAAAATGTCGAATAATCTGAGAAAACTCTCTCAAAAAACCAATTTCAGTTGAAAACTGAAGAGCTCAAGCTCCAGGATCCTCACAGAAGGAGCCGGAAAAAAGAACTGACCCAACTGTCACCTTTGGTGCACCATGGGAGCAGGGGGTTGCCTTCAGGTCTTAAAGGCACAGTACCCCTACTCTAATGCCTTAAAGGCAAGGTGTCAGTTTTCTCTGTTTGCTTTATACTCTACTGCAGCCTACTGGCAAATGCCTGCAATTACAGGTTTTCCTATGGTAATAAAGCATTGTTGTATACAAATGTTTTCTGATCTTTCTTCCTTAGGGTTTGGAAGGGTACTATGTATGTATACTAATTTATGTAATTTTGCGGCACTTTTGCCAGTTAGAAAATGTTTTTTAGGCTGCAATTATATGTTTCACATATTTATACATATATATTTATATGTATTTTCTATATGCTCCGGGATCCCGCACATGGGTGGGGATTATTCATAGATTATGACTATTGATGAGTATCCCCTGGATGAGAATCTGTGGTTCTTCAGTATTGGTGTCTTTCATAGATTCACATGCCTGAATCATTGCCCCTCGTCGGAGTGAGAGTACCACGGTATATAAAAAAGCAATAATATGCCTGTTATGACCAAAAAACATTGGTAATAACCAACCAGGAAGTAAAGTAGCCTTCAGCTACAGGAGCAAAAGCTCCCACACTCATGACTATCCTAGTCATTATGTATAAGCCAAACTGTGAGAAGTTGGCCTGATATTCAGTGTTCACTATGTATCAGTCCAAACAACCCTTATGGTGATTGGTTGTAAGTCAACCGGTAGACCAGCTATCCTAGTAGCATGGACAAGAGCAGTCTTCGGGCTAAACTCTAGAGGGCGTGTTAAGCCAGCTGTTATACCATCACATATACCCCTTGAACACCAAGTGAAAGGACACCACACAAGTGTTATGAAAATAAACAGTGTATTTATTTAGATCACAACAGCCCTGTACTCTTTATGAGGACAGGGTACTAAGCACACAACAAAACTCTTACGAAAATACTTTAAGTTGCACAATTTACACAAATGCCCGAGGGGCACGGAAAACCATATACTATGGAAGTGGAATGCGAAATTACTAGCAGGTAAGTACTGGACTAATAGGCTTTGGAATCGCTAGGACTACGTTACTGAACCTTCAGATTACTAGTAGGAGGCCTAGGGGACTCGGGTGCAGAGTGTGCACTCTCACGCGGGATGCGGGACAAAGTCTATGGAGGCTAGTAAAAGCAAAGTTAGTGTTCTCAGGCGAACCCGACTAGGTAGGTGAAAAACGAAAGTGGATCTGGACCCTTGGATAGTGAGGCTATGCTGGGGCACCGAAATGCCGAAGTTACCTAGCCCAGGAGCTGCGGCTGCATAGGTCTGAAAAGGCGTCGGGAATCCTCGTTGACGAACCAGGAGCCTGAAAGAAGGAGTTGCTGGCAGGCGACCAGTGAAGATTGTTCGGTGGATCCAAGCCTGGATCGAAGATGGAAGACACCTGTAAGCAGAGGGGACCAAGTTCTTAATCACTAGCCAGTGATCAGATGGGCACCAGGATGGCACCGGATGGAGTCACCTCGACCAGGTGAGTGGGCGACGCTGGGCTCTGCAGTCTCACGGACCAGGAGGCGTTGTCGGTGACCAGGATGGAGGTGCGAGCTGTCCCACGATGGTTGATGCTGTCGACGTCGCTGGACCCAGGATTGGGGCAACAAGTCTTGGCAAATTCAAGCCCACGCGGTGGACCTAAAATGGGGTCTGGAGTGGACCAGGAGGGTCCGGGGTGCTCCTCTTTTGGAAGGGAGCAAGGGCCAGTCTGGAGCAACCAGACTAGCAGTGGTGATGTCGTCGGTCGTCGTCGGGAAGGCCACAAGCCAGCGGCTAGTAGCCAGACAACGCGGTGAGCAGCCAAAAAGCAGAAGGGCCCCACGCAGATCTCGTGGAGAATGGGGGGCTGAACTTCAGTGCTGGAGCTGCTCAGGGTCGGGGCTTCTCGGACCCCAAAGCACTCACCAGAGGATCCCTCGGCGGTCGTGCTGGATAGAAGTCGTGCAGTTCTGATGATGGCCGGTCCCTCGAGGGCTCGTCGCACCTACGGTTCTCAGCTTAGCTGTAGAGGTAGGTAGAGGTCAGAGGTGCCAGGGAAGCCGGGTCTCGTCGAACTGGTCAGCCGGATTCCGGAGGAAGGACGTGCAGCAAACCGCAGAGTTCTTAGATGGTGCCTGCGGATGCAGGGTGACTACTCCTTAGCCACAAGGGAGAAATCTTGAGAAGAAGTCGAGAGTTCCTTTTGTAGAAAGTAGTTTCTTGATTCAAAGATGATCTAATTTGGAAGGGTCCCCGCTCCTGCCTTTATCCTAAAGAAAGAGGTGGGTACGCGACTAGGTCATGCCCTAGGGGTGGGGACCAGGAAGGAAGGTGGTTACACCCCTCTCCCATGCCGGACTCTCCCCATCTCAGGGGCTGGTGCGCCCCTGGAACTGGTTCTAGCCGGCAGATGCGTAGTGAGCACCGGGGTGCCACTTGCAGTCACGTTCCTGTAAAGCCCTGCCTACCCAGGATACACAAAACCCTATATGGGATGGTGCTAGCACCGCCCTTGACAGGAAACCCTTTGTCCAAGCTCCCCTCGCTGGAAGGACTCCCAGCTGCAGGGTGTGAGAAGGTGGCCTGATATGCAGTGGTCACTATTCTAGTGAACACTATGTATCAGTCCAGCAACCCTTATTGATGATTGGTTGTAAGTCAACCTTATAGACCAGCTATCCTAGTAGCGTGGATACGAGCAGTCTAAGGCTAAAGACTCGAGAGGGCGTGTTAAGCCAGCTGTTATACCACATATACCCCTTGAACACCAAGTGAAAGGACACCACACAAGTGTTATGAAAATAAACAGTTATTTATTAAAGATCACAACAGCCCTGTACTCTTTATGAGGACAGGGTACTAAGCACAAACCAAATCTCTTACAAAAATACTTAAGTTAGCACAGTATATACAAATGCCCGAGGGGCACGGAAAACCATATACTTGAAAAGTGAAATGCGAAATTACTAGCAGGTAAGTACAGTACTAATAGCCTTTGGAATCGCTAGGACTTGACTATAGAATCGTTAGATTACTTCTAGGAGACCCAGGGGACTCGGGTGCAGTGTGTGCACTCTCACGCGAGATGCGGGACAAAGTCTATGGTAGCTAGAATTTGCAAAGTTAGTGGTCTCGGGCGAACCCGACCTGGTAGGGAGAAAACGAAAGTAGATTCTGACCCTTGGATAGTGAGGCTATGCTGGGGCACCGAAATGCCGAAGTTACCTAGCCCAGGAGCTGCATAGGACTCAAAAGACGTCGGGAATCCTCGTTGACGGACCAGGAGCCTGGAAGAAAGAAGTTGCTGGCAGGCGACCAGTGAAGAAAGTTCGGTGGATCCAAGCCTGGATCGATGGAAGATGACACCTGAAAGCAGAGGGGACCAAGTTCGAGACTACTAGCCAGTAGTCCGTGGGCACCAGGAGGGCACCGGATGGTAGCCACCTCGACAAGGCGTGTGGGTGACGCTGGGCTCGGAGATCTCACGGACCAGGAGGCGTTGTCGGCGACCAGGAAGGAGGATCGAGCTGTCCCACGAAGATAGAAGCTGTCGGCGTCGCTGGACCCAGGATTGGGCAACAAAGCCTTGGCAAATTCAAGCCCACGCGGTGGACCTAAAATGGCGTCTGGAGTGGACCAGGAGGGTCCGGGGTGCCTCTCTTCAAGAAGGAAGCAAGGGCCAGTCTGGAGCAACCAGACCAGCAGCAGTGATGTCGTCGGGCGTCGTTCAGAAGGCCACAAGCCAGCCGGCTAGTAGTCAAACAACGCGGTGCACAGCAAACAGCAGAAGGGCCCCACGCAGATCGTGGAGATGCTGGGAGGCTGATCTTGGGTGCTGGAGCTGCGCAGGGTCGGGGCTTCTCGGACCCCAAAGCACTCACCCGTGGAGGACACGGTGGGCTTGCAGTAAAGATGTCGTGCAGTCTTGGCGATCGTCGGTCCCTCGAGGTCTCGTCGCACTCACGGTTCTCAGTTTGGCTGTAGAGGTGAGTAGAGGTCAGAGGTGCCAGGGAAGCCGGGTCTCGTCGAGCTGGGTCGTCGGATTCGTGATGAAGGACTTGCAGCAGACCGCAGTGTTCTTTAGGATGGTGCCCGCTTGATGCAGGGTGACTACTCCTTAGCCACAAGGGAGAATCTTGAAGAAGAAATCGTGAAGTCCTTTCGAAGAAAGTCGTGTCTTGATTCCAAAGATGATCTAATTTTAACAGGGGGCCCGCTCCCATCTTTATACTAAAAAAGGGGGCTGACCCGGTGACTAGGTCCTGCCTATGGGTGGGACTGGGAGGGGGGTGGTTACACCCCTCTCCCATGCCGGACTTCCCCAGGCCAGGGGCTGGTGTGCCCCTGGAACTGGTTCAGACTGGCCTATGCGTAGTGAGCACCGGGGTGCCACTCAGCAGTCACCTTCCTGTAAAGCCCTGCCTACCCAGGATACACAAAACCATGTCTGGGACGGTGCTAGCACCGCCCCTGACAGGAAACCCTTTGTCCAGGCTCCCCTCGCTGGAAGGACTCCCAGCTGCAGGGGGTCAGACTCGTGTCTGTGGTGGCAGCATCCATTTTGTGGAGCTGAGGCTTCAGTTAACTTTAACCGGGGTTCACAGTTACATACATGTCGTGTCCCTCTAGAAGGGTGGAATGCTAACCCCGTCGCCAGAATTGGCGAGGGGTTAGTATTCCAATTCGTATGACACCTTACTCGACATGTTTTGATAAAGCAATACCAAAGTTAGCATTTAACCGCGAGGATTATAATGCACTTAAGAGTATATGGTATGCGATATCATGGAACAGCTATTAGGACTTGGTTCCGCAAGCTGCAGACAGGCTCAGCTCATGCCAGAGCACCATCTCACCCGATTCCAAGCACTCTGCCTTCAGGATTGTCAAGGCCTGCCATAGGAGTGACTGATAGGAATCTGTGTGTCCATTTTAGGGTTAGGTATAGGTATACTACACCTACAGCAAAGCGTGGTTACACGACTTTGCCCCAGCTGTCATGCAGCCAGTTGTGTCAAATTTAAGAGGCTAGCCAGGGGTGGCATAATACATGCTGCAGCCCCTGGCAGCCCTGGGTACACCCATGCCCTGAGTTACAGGGTCTGATAGGGTGGCCCAGTACCAATTGGAAATGTACCTAGGGTACATGGAATCCATTTTACAGAGAGAGCAGTAGGCCTGGGGTCCTGATTGGCAGGGCCCCAGGTCGACTATGTCAAAAACCAGCTAAAACACAGGGCAAAAAGTTGGGGGCAACCATAGTCAGGAGGTACCTTCCTACACAGGGGGTCAGACTTGTGTCTGTGGTGGCAGCATCCATTTTGTGATGCTGAGGCTTGAGTTAACTTTAACCGGGGTTCACAGTTACATACATGTTGTGTCCCTCTAGAAGGGTGGAATGCTAACCCCGTCGCCAGAATTGGCGAGGGGTTAGTATTCCAATTCGTTTGACACCTTACTCGACATGTTTTGCTAAAGCGATACCAAAGATAGCATTTAACCGCGAGGATTATAATGCACTTAAGAGTATATGGTATGCGTTATCATGAAACAGCTATTAGGACTTGGTTCCGCAAGCTGCAAACGGGCTCAGCTCATGCCAGAGCACCATCTCACACGATTCCAAGCACTCTGCCTTTTATTTTATTTATTTATTTATTTTTAGAGTTTTCTATAGCGCGAACTTGAACCGATTAGGTTATCAGAACGCTTTACATAGCACCAGTTCCGTTACATGTTATCACAGCAGTTTACATAGAATCAGTTACGTTACACATTTCAGGAGCACGTTTCTTTTTGTTCTAGTGAGTAGGGTTATCTCTTCACACGGGGGAAGGGATACACCTGGCTATATTCCAACAGTCACACAGGCGACTAGTCGTTACAGCTATAACTCTAAACACAGGGAGGACAGAACAAAAGTCCAGAAGTCCAGGAGAGAAGGTGGGAGCCCAGGTGGGAGATGAAGCAAAGGGAAGAAACATTTGAGGATCATCCACGGGGAAAAGGGTTAAGGATGAGGGAGTGGGAGGAGGGCTAGAGTCCAGAACAACTGTCTGACAACAGCAGCAGGGTGTCGGTCAGGACAGAACAGAAGACAAGAAGTCCACGAGAGAAGGTGGAAGCCCAGGTGGGAAATGAAGTTGGAGGCCAGCCACAGGTGCGACGCCATCTTGGAGAGCCTGCGGTCATCCGGCTCGGTGGGCGTGAGAGTGCGCAAGGTGGTGGAGGTGTTGGTGAGGTCCCGCGTTGGCCATGGGGCGCTGCCCAGGCATGTTAAGAGCAGGCCGCACGTGGCGGCTATCTTCGCTCTGCGGTCACTGGCGGCCGCCATCTTAGGTCCAGGCTAGTTGCAAGGAGGGTGGTGCGAGGGGGAGCCGCCGCAGCACTAGGGGCCAGTTGTGCACCCCCTGCCCAGATATGTTAGCGGGAGGCTCCGCTGGGAATCAGCGAGCAGCCAGCGACCCTCCCTCCCGGGTTGTTGTCGTCGGGTGGGCACCTCCCAATAAGGCACTGCAAATGTCCGGTAGATCGTAGAGGTAGATGCAGGCGAGGGTCACTGCCAGGGATCCTTGAAGAGGGCTCACCCCGCAGGTATGAGACACAGAGAGAGCTTGCGGGGTCGCCTATGGGAGAGGCAGTAAGCGCTGGGGCCACATGGTCAAGTAGAGGCGCCGACCGATAGTTGCAAGCCACACCCGGCTGCCATTTTAAGGTCAGGCAGGCGTGGGAAGGCAGATTGTAACCGGGGCCGCCCCCGGTGTTTTGCCGCTACAGAAGCCCCCGGAGACTATCCTCAACTAGAGGCAGCCCCTGCGTCCCTCAGATTTCGCCCGTCAAGCGTACCTCCCACAGAGAGTTGAGGTCATCGGCGCTCTCATCAAGGCTCCGGCCGCCATTTTGCCCGCGGCCGTCCTCTCCTCGCGTCTCCTCACAGATCCAGCCGCTACAGCGGCACCAGGGGCGATCGGAGCAGCCCCGCCGGTGCCCTGCACCTTCCGCTTCCTATGGGTGCCGAAAACAGCCCCCGGGCCACTGGGGAACCGCCAAACCAAGCTCCCGAGCAGCGCCGGGAGCCGAGATGGATCACGACCGCCCGGCTCGGCTCCGCCCCTTGACTTCAGGATTGTCAAGGCCTGCCATAGGAGTGACTGATAGGAATCTGTGTACCAGGAAGTAAAGTAGCCCTCAGCTACAGGAGCAAAAGCTCCCACACTCATGACTATCCTAGTCATTATGTATAGACCAAACTGCAGCCAATCAGGCGACAGCACCCACAAGAATGTTCTCCCCAGAGGCTCAGGCTCTCAGATTTTCTCGCACAGGAGTGAAACCAACATAATTGCCTGAGGGAGCCTCCGAGGGGAGGTGGGCGGGTTGCATGTGAATCTATGAAAGACGCCAATACTGGAGAACCACAGATTACAGGAAAGTAACTATTGTTCTTCTCCAGTATTTGGGGTGTCTTTCATAGATTCACATGCCTGAATCAGAATAGATAGCAGTACACATAACCTAATGCTCATAGACGCTAACAGTATCATAGTATACATGCATAATGATAAAATGCAAGACATGGTAAAACGTCTAAGAAAGAGCATAGAGGAGGCGGGAGAACAGAGGCTCACCTTATTGGAAAAGATTGCGAAGAACTGCTCTTCCCACCGAAGCATCTGCATCACTTGCTGAGTCCAGACAGTAGTCCCTCGTGAACGTGTGCCGGCTGGACCACGTTGCAGCTCTGCAGATTTGCAGAAGAGGCACCCCAGCGAACAGGGCAGTGGAAGAGGAGACTGCCCTGATAGAATGCGCTCTTGGTAAGGCCTTCAAGGGTCTTCCTGCCTGTTGATGACAGAGTCCAATTGTTGACGAGGCCCATCTAGCAATAGTCTGTTTGGACACTGCACAGCCTTGGCGCAGTCTGTCATAGGCCACAAACAACTGATCTGTCTTGCGCAAAGCTGATGTTCTTGAAAGATAAAACTTGAGGCATCTCCTGATGTACAAAGAGTACAATGCTCGCTCAGCCGGTGTTTGTGGATTTGGAAAAAATGTCTTGAGGATTACCGGCTCATTTAAATGAAAGTCCGATGGGACCTTGGGCATGTACCTTGGATTGGTACGTAGTACCACCGAATCAGAGGTAAATTGTAAAAAGGGCGGTTTAGACGTGAATGCCTGAATGTCACTGACCCTTCTGGTAGATGTTAAAGCCAATAACAAGGAGACTTTCCAAGTAATAAACTTAAGGTCAACCTTATGTATCTGCTCAAAGGGGTTACGCATGAGCTGGGCTAGCACCACATTCAAATGCCAAGCAGGTGGCGGTTGTCGAATCGGAGGAAACATACGAAATAGACCCTTGAAAAATTGCTGGATAATTCTTGAAGAAAACAGAGTTCGATCTGTCATGACTGAATCGGGGAAATGGCTGCCAGAAATACTTTCAGGGTTGAATGCGCCAAACCCGATCTAGCCAGTTGCAGGAAGAAGGGTAATATTTGCTCTGGTCTAGCATGAATGGGATGTAGATCAACAGTCTGGCACCAGGCACAGAAACGCTTCCACTTGAGTTTGTAGGTCTTAATCGTTGATGGTGCTTTGGCGTTAGCCAGCACCTCTTGACAATCGTGAGGAATGTCTAAGTGGGCGAATTGTGTTGAGGAGCGAAGCTGACAATTTCAGAGAAACTGGGTCCGGATGGTACACTTTGCCCCTCTGAACTGTCAGGACATTCGGTATTCGAGGCAGTTGTATTGGCCTGCACTCCGGGAGGAGGAGAAGCTCGGTGAACCAATATTGCCGGGGCCACCTTGGAGCAATCAGGATTAGACGACATGGTTGACTCCTCATCTTCCTGATGATCTTGGGAATTAACGGAATTGGCGGAAAAGCGTATGCAAATATTCGACACCAATTCATCGAAAGGGCATCCCCGCACAAGTCTTTGTGGGGAATCCAGCTTGCAAAGCGTTGGCATTTCCGGTTCTGAGCTGTTGCAAACAAATCCAGGTCGGGATGACCCCACTCTCGGAATATCTGATCCAGGGATGGTTGATGCAGTTCCCATTCGTGATTGCTTCCGGCGGACCTGCTGAGTGAGTCCGCTAGGACATTGGCAAGCCATGGGACATGGACCGCCGACAGATTGATGTTGTGATCCAGGGCCAAATTCCAAATCTCCTGCGCCTGATGTGACAACCGGGCCGATCTTGTGCCTCCCTGCTTGTTCAGGTAATGCATGCTGGTTGTGTAGTCCGTTTTTATCAACACCGTAGAGCCCTCCAAGATCAGATGGGCGCCCCAGCCCTCCAGAGAAGCATCCGTGGTCACGATAAATCTGGGTCCTTCTGTCAGGAATACACATCCCACCTGCAGGTTGCCATCTTGCCCCCACCACTGGATGGAGTTTCTCATCTGAGGAGTTATGTTGATGACGTCCTCGAATGAGCCTGTTACTTGCACCCACTGACTACTGAGTTCCTCTTGCAAGGGTCTCATTTACAGGCGACAGTTGGGGGTGAGAGGAATACAGGACGAGATCATCCAGAGGAAAGACTTGGAACTTGCGAACAGAAACGCACTTTCTTGTTAGCAGTGATGAGGACATCTTGCCAAACTTCACCTGCCTTTCTTTTGATATGAACACTTGGGCGAGTTTGTGTCCAGGGTGGCTCCCAAGAACGACTTCCTCTGTGATTGAGTCAGGTGAGACTTTTTGAAATTCACCGAAAAATCCAGGCTCTGGAATAGTGATACAAAAGGGGGTGGTGATGGACGGAGCATCTGAATCAATCAAACACTCACACCCAGTCAAAGGATCTGGGGTTAATCCATCACCTTTCTTTAGCCCACTCTGCCACCCCAGTTCAGACATGGCTATATGCAAATCAGTCTGACCCTGTGCCTCATGGGAATAGTCCAGCCCGAACTGCCAAGCCATGTCTTCCCTGGACCGGAAACAAGCTTCCGAGGACCGGTTTCTGGCATTCCAGCCGTCTTCAGCCCGGCTTGCTTGAATCCAGTGGCAAAGTGAGCAAGGGACTCACGTCTGAGCATACCCTGCCACACATATGGCGGCCAAAAGCGGTACAAAAGGGGGTGGTGATGGACGGAGCATCTGAATCAATCAAACACTCACACCCAGTCAAAGGATCTGGGTTTAATCCATCACCGTTCTTTAGCCCACTCTGCCACCCCAGTTCAGACATGGCTATATGGAAATCAGTCTGACCCTATGCCTCATGGGAAAAGTCCCGCCCGAACTGCCAAGCCATGTCTTCCCTGGACCGGAAACAAGCTTCCGAGGACCGGTTTCTGGCATTCCAGTCTTCAGCCTGGCTTGCTTGAATCCTTTTTGAAATTCACCGAAAAACCAAGGCTCTGGAATAGTGATAGACATCTCTGAACGAGAGTTTTTGCCAAGTCGATGGAACTGGCCTTGATAAGGCAGTCGTCCAAATATGGATAAATTTGAACTCCCTCTAATCTCAGGTGTGCGGCCATCGGGGCTAACAATTTTGTGAAAACTCTGGGGGCCGAACGTTGTCCAAAGGGGAGCACTTTGAACTGGAAGTCCCTGCCAGCCACTCTGAACCCTAGGTAGTACTGCGGGTAGAGAATTTGGTGTAGCCATTATCTTCAGACCTTCCTTCCATATGAAGTCAATAATTGGAATAGACCAACTTTGTCTTTGTGGCAAATCCTTAAAATCATATAGGAAGCATTAGTCTTGTTTAGCTTCCATTGTGATGAGGAACGTTTTCGTAGCTCTATCCATAATCTTATGAAAGCTGCCAATGTCCACCGGCGGAGAGGGGCCGCTGGGGAAGGGGTTTGTGCCTGATAGTCGTCCCACTCCGACGATACTGACTTGTCGTCCAATTCACCGTCTTCCCGTTCGTCTTCCGACAAATTTTCACCCCCTGCCTGATGGGATGGTACTAGTGAAGTAGGTAGTGCGGGCCGTGCTTCTTCAGATGCCATTTGAGAAACTGATTCTTGAAGTCCTAAAGTTGCCGTAGATGTTCTTGGCCTAGGCGTAGAGACATGAGAATCACCTGATTCTGAAGGTTGAAACCTGCGATAATAATCGCTCAACATATATTGGAGGTTCTGGAACAAATCCATAGGCATTTGCATGCCATGTGCAGACACAGTCTCCCGACTAGCGTGCTCCTGGAAATTCTCCTCCTCCTCCTGATCTAAATCTTGAACTTTTATGAGCAAGTCCGAAGGGCTCCTGGCCACACTGAAAGTGTCGTCCTCGTAGGATTCTTCCTCAGAATCCAACAATTTATCTGGCAGTTTTAATGGAGACAAAGTTGTGGAGGATGAACCACGCTTCTGTAGGAGCGAAGCAGTGGTAGCCGGTGAAGGCAAAGGTATTGTGAATGTTTTTGCTGACCACACTTGCATTGCCGTACAGGTTGACAGTGGAGGCGTCGATGGAGCCACCGATGCTGATGACAAGCTTGATTCCCCCTGCGTTGTCAGATCCGTCGTCGACGGAGCGCCCGTCGACGGTAGCGGTTTCATCGACGATGAACTCGTCGACAAGGTTGTTTTCTTCTTCGTCGACGGAATTGTCTGCTTCGTCGACGAGGTAGTCGACTGGTTCATTTTCTTCGTCGGCGGTAACTTCGTCGACGAGGGTGTCGTCGACGGTAACTCAGTCGACGAGGGTGTCGTCGACGGTAACTCAGTCGACGAGGGTGTCGTAGACGGTAACTTCATCGAGGACGTCGTCGACGGTAACTCCGTCGACGAGATAAGGCCTTCTTAGTCGACGGCAAGAAATTAGTCAGCGACTGAGTCGACGACGAAGAGCTAGTCGACGGTACCTTCAGGATTCCCGTCGACGGTGGAGCGTCGACGATCGATGGGACTATCCTCGTCGACGGGATGGGTCTAACTTGTACCTGAACCAACGACGACTGAGGAGGCTGAAGAAATTACCATAGCGGATTTTGGTGAAGAGAAAGTCACTGTTGAAGTGGAAGAAGTGGCCACATGAAGAGATGGCGACGATGAGGCTGCTTTTAACTCTGCCATGGCCAGAGGTGTAAACTGAGGTGAACCCTTTTGAGCAGGTGCTTTGGAAACTGTAGATTTTCCAGATTTTCCTGAGGGCGCAGATTTCACAGGTGGAGATACCTTGTTGGAAGTAGCAGGCAAACCAGAATCCTGAGAGGATTGGGCCTTCAACATTTTCGCCCTAGGAGAAGCCACCTCAACCTCAGTCTTTCTCCTCCTTGAGGAGACAAAAGACCCTGAGGCAATGCTCCCTACCTCTGAAACAGGGTTATCCTTGTCCTTTATCCTCTGAAGCCACAGGAGAAGACGACCCTCTCTGTCCCCGAGGGTCTTTTGAGGGAAGGTTCTGCAGATTTTACATTCCTTCGCCTCATGATCCGGATACAGACAGTATATGCATTTTTTGTGAGGATCCTCCTTGAACAGCCTTAGCTTTCCACAGGAATCACAAGCCCTAAAAGGGATTTAGAAGTAGACATCGTTTGAAGGTTAAAAAACCAACCAAAGTAAGAAGGAACTGAGCAGAGCTCAGGGAGACTCCCTTCACACGACGTGTGGTAGAAAATCTGAGAGCCCGAGCCTCTGGGGAGAACATTCTTGTGGGTGCTGTCGCCGGATTGGCTGCAGGTTGGTCTATACATAATGACTAGGATAGTCATGAGTGTGGGAGATTTTGCTCTTGTAGCTGAGGGCTACTTTAATTCCTGGTTGGTTATTACCAAGGTTTTTTGGTTATTACAGGCATATTATTGCTTTTTTATATACCGTGGGACTCCCACTCCGACGACAAGGAATGATTCAGGCATGTGAATCTATGAAAGACACCCCAAATACTGGTTAAGTTCAAATTCCACACTGCTGAAGTTGGTACTCTGGGAGCAATTATTCTCTTAAGGCCTTCCATAAAGGCTTTAATAGCAGGCAAACTGAACAGAGGTAGATGCGGTCTGTTTTGAAGATATGGTGATATGGCAGCAAGATGCAGTCTAATAGACGTGTAGGCTAAGTTACATCTTTGGAGGTGTAGTAAGTATCCTATGATGTGTTGAATAGACACGTCTAGGGGATTAATATTGTTGTTGTGACAATATATTACAAAGCGTTTCCACTTAGCTGCATAGCATGCTCTAGTGGTTGGACGTCTAGCTTCTTTTATGACATTCATGTAGTCTGGAGGAAGGTTAAGATATCCAAATTATAGGATTTCAGGAGCCAGATCGCAAGGTTTAGCTGAGCTGGGTCCGGCTGCCTGATCTCTCAACGGTTCGGTGTTAAAAGGCGTGGAGACCGGTACAGTTTTTGGTGTGGTACTACAGACAGTTGTAGCAGTGTGGTGTACCACGGCTGTCTGCCCCACGGAGCAACTAGGATGAGGGTCAGAGAATGCTGCTGTAGTTTGCGTACTACTAGTGGCATGAGTGGTAGAGGTGGAAAACCGTACGCAAATCTGTTAGACCAGTTCTTCCATATTGCATTGCCTTTGGACAGTGGGTGGCGATATCTGGTGGCGAAGCTTGGGCATTTAGCGTTTGTGGGTGGCAAAGAGGTCTATCAGAGGTTGTCCCCCCATTCAAAAGAATGGTTGAAGAACTTGCGGATGAAGTTCCCACTCGTGGGTATGTTGTGTCTGACAACCTAACAGATCTGCTATGGTATTTTGTACTCCTAGAAAATTGCTGGGCTAGGAGGAATATGTTTTGAGGTATAGCCCACCGCCATGTTTTGTGCTAGTGTTGAGAGTTGCAGGTAGTGTGTTCCGCCCTGTTTCTGTATGTAATACATGGCTGTCATGTTGTCGGTGCAGACTAACACAGCTTTGTTTGATACTTGCTTTTGGAAAGCTTTCAGTGCTAGGAATATACCTAGTAACTCCAGGTGATTGATATGGAGTAACTTTTGTTGTGGTGTCCACCTGCCTTGCATGGTGTGTTGCAGTAGGTGGGCTTCCCAGACGGAGAGCGATGAGTCTGCTGTCAAGACTGTTTGAGGAACTGGCTCTAGGAACGGTCGCCCTTTGGAAAGGTTTTTGGTGTTCCACCACTGCAGAGAGCGATGAGTCCGACCGTCTACCAACACTATAGGTCTGTTAATTGACCTTGAGCCTGGTTCCATTGACGTGATAAGCACTTTTGGAGAGGATGCATTTGAAGTCTTGCATTGGGCACTATGAAAATGCAAGAGGCCATCATCCCACTGAGCTGCATGAACACTCGTGCTGAAAGGGAGTGCTGTGTTGAGTTTTTACGGGGTAGAGCCCAAGTAAAAAACTACCCAGCCTGGGTCAATTGAGCGGTACGTTATAATGGTTGGTCGGAGTAGCTAAAGCATTATGAAAACATTTATAAAAATTAAATAAAACAAGAAAAAGAATGATCACGACGGATTGGAAAAACGTTCTGGAACAGAAATTTAATTTCTTAGTACTTCTAACATTAGATGCAATTAATATTCAAAGCATTAGTTAATTGTTATAAAGTGCCCATTGATGGTGCTCATGGGTGTAAGAAAAAGGACGGGGTAATGGAGTAGTGAGAGTGAGATGGCAAGTGGGGGACAAGGTAAAGGTGTTTGTGACCCAATATACAATACACACTATGTACAAATAGACCTTCACAGCCTAATAGCGGTCAATTAGTTCATGCATATACATTACTCATATGTACCATACAACTTATAACATTTAGTACTATGAGCGTGTGGGAGTCAGTAGGACGGTCTACATTTCGACCCCAGTGACGAGGAGAGTGAGTGGTGGCCTCACAGGGGGTCTTCATCAGGACAAAAGAGCACCTAGGAAAAGGACAAACAAATGGGTTTCTGGAGCTTATCTAAATGACTGTGGTAATCTTATTCAGTAGGTTGAGGGATTGCAACCTACTTGAAAATAGAAGAGACGTTGAACTTTCAATTCATGTTAGGGCTTCAACAGGGCTCCTGGTTTACTAAAGGAGAGAGACATGTAATGAATGTACATGCCCAAGTAAGGTTTCCCAGTAAAAGGGACAACCAAGTGGTAAAGTACTCACTGTTGTTAGGACCAATGGGGTACGAATCTCCCGTTGTCCGTAGGAATAAATCAAGTCAAAGGAATCTGAAGAAAAAAGGGATATGAGACGGGTCAGACCGATGAGGGCTAAAGCTAACATTTACTGTAGTGCGATTGTTAACCACGGTAGCCCTATAGTGGAGGGCAAGGATGTGAACCTGAAAAAAGCGACATTGCGTGGTGGTTCAAAGTTAACTAAACTAAAGGATTGTCAGCGTGGTTCCTCGGTGGCATGGAGATTACGAAAAAATGGTTAAAGGGAAAAGGCAGTTCATACAAATGTATCGGCATGAGCGCTCGTCGACAAATGAGAGGGTGGTAATAGGGCGGGGTCGATGGTTTGTAGCGCCATGCCTCGGCAAAATACAAAGGCGGGCCCGCTATGGGAAAAGTGCATCTGTGCCTAAAATAGTGACTTCGAAAAACTGACGCTCCTGTTTATGGCGCGTGGCTGTGATCCCGTATAACAGTGAAATAAAAAATCTCGACTAGCTAAATAAAAGTGGTGCGAACCGGTTGTGGGTTGCGCAGAGCTCCACTCTTACCTCCTTCATTGCGGCTTGTAGCTCCAAATGAAAAGCTCACGGAGGATCACTCTCAGTAACGAATAGTTTCTTACCTGTCGGTGTAGTTTTGCAGCTTGATGATCTTTCTGGATTCACTATGCTGTGCATATTCCGCGATCTTGTGGTTGGGTCCGGATTCGTAGTCTTTTCTTTGTTTTTTTTGTTTTTTTCGTCGCCCAGGTGGGCGTCGGCGTCACCCCTCCTTGGGTGTATTTCCGGTGACGTCGGCATGCTTCCTGCGGAAGCTCCCACCCTTGGGCGCCATCTTCGGATTTTTTTCCGTGTTTCTTTCGTCTCCGAAGTGATGGCAATGCTCTATGTAGGTGAAACTTCTTTTAACCGCTTTGTATATAAAGTCATTTCTGGGTTTTTTTCTTTTTTTTTTGACCACCTCTTTCTTCTCCAGCCTCATCTTTCTGGCGGAGGTGGGTGGGTTCGCTAGTGAATCCAGAAAGATCATCAAGCTGCAAAACTACACCGACAGGTAAGAAAGCACAAGTTACTACTTGTGTAACGATATATCTGTAAGAGACATTAGTTAGTGATAGATTCCTTACCTTAGAATATCCCCAGGCGTCAGACTGGATCCGGAAATTTTTGCGTAGCAATACCCCTGCGCGCTGGTAGGCGTCGTCTGCGGCTCCGCGTCCGTCGTCGGCGTCGTGAGCGCCGGGATGACGTCATCGGAGTATATAGACGGCGCCCATGCGCGCTGACGTCAGTTCTGATAACACAGCTTTTCCGCGCCAGATACGCAGAGCCATGATAGAACTAACACTGGTGCCATGAAACTAGGGCCCTGAAAGGGGATGACCTTAACCCTAAATATCGGTTCGCAGAGCGGGGAGGATGGGAGGGCGGTAAGGAATCTATCACTAACTAATGTCTCTTACAGATATATCGTTACACAAGTAGTAACTTGTGCATCTGAAAGAGACACGTTAGTGATAGATTCCTTACCTTAGAATAGATACCCCAGCAATACCAACCCCGGTGGTGGGTCTGCGAACCAATATCACACCAGAAGGTCCTGGAGGACGGAACGGCCAAAGAAGCCATCCCTCCGGACCTGACTGTCCAGGCAGTAGTGTCTCGCGAACGTGTGCAGCGAGGCCCACGTGGCTGCCTGACAGATGTCCTGCAGGGGGACACCCCGGCCCAGGGCAGTTGTCGTTGCCGTGGCCCGAGTGGAGTGAGCCCGCAATCCAGCCGGGGGCTCCTTCCTCGCCATGGAGTAGCATGCTTGGATGCACAAGATGATCCACCTGGAGATGGTCCTCTTGTGTACAGCCTTTCCCTTCTTCGCGCCCACGTAACCAACGAAGAGTTGGTCATCCACCCGGAATTGGCGAGTGCGGTCTAGGTAGTAGGAGAGCGCACGTTTTGGATCCAGACGGTGGAGCCTCTCCTCCTCTTTCGAGGGATGCGGAGGCGGAAAGAAGGTGGGCAAGGTGATGGACTGCCCGATGTGGAAGGCCGTGACAACCTTGGGCAGAAAGGAAGGCCGTGTACGCAACACCACCTTATCAGGATGAACAGACAGGAAAGGTGGAGAAGAAGAAAGAGCCTGGAGCTCACTCACCCTCCTGGCAGAGGTGATGGCAACCAGGAAGGCCGTCTTCAGAGTAAGGAGACGAAGAGGACAGTTATGAAGTGGCTCAAAGGGAGCACACATCAGATAGGTGAGAACAAGATTCAAGTCCCACTGGGGCATCACGAAGGGAACAGGAGGGAACATGTGCGTGATGCCCTTCAGAAATCTACTCACTATAGGGGACTTGAACAAGGAAGGCTGATCTGGTAGCCTCAAGAAGGCTGAAAGAGCAGAAAGGTACCCTTTAAGAGTGCCCAGAGCAGAGCCCTGCTGGGCAAGGGAAAGAAGAAAGAGCAGCACTTCCGAAAGGGGTGCAGAGAGGGGATCCACAGCCTTTCCTGCGCACCATGCCACAAATCTATTCCACCGGCAGGCGTATACCGACTTCGTGGAGGGACGCCTGGCTGCCAGAATGATGTCACAGACTTCGGGAGGCAAGTCAAATGGCCTCAACTGCCGCCGCTCAATCTCCAAGCTTGTAGGTGGAGACTGGACAGGTTCGGGTGCAGGACCGTCCCCTGCTGCTGCGACAGAAGGTCCTCCCGAAGAGGCAGACGAATCGGGGGATCGACTGACATGCTGAGTAGCTCGGGATACCAGTATCTTCGTGCCCAGTCCGGAGCCACAAGGACGACCTGGGCCCGGTCGCGCCTGATCTTCTTCAGCACTCTGGGCAGAAGTGGTATAGGCGGAAAGGCGTACAACAGGCCGCAGCTCCACTCGCGACGAAAAGCGTCTCCGAGCGAGTGCCGCCTTGGAAACTCCAACGCGCAGAACTGCTGACATTGCGCGTTCTCTTCTGTGGCGAATAGATCTAACCAAGGCTCTCCCCACTGACGAAAGAGACCTTGCGCCACGTCCGAGTTCAGACGCCATTCGTGATCCATCATGCACCGGCGGCTGAGTTCGTCCGCCCTGGCATTCAGAGAACCTGCCAGGTGTTGAACCACCAGAGTCACGCCCTGATGTTCCAGCCACTGCCAGAGGCGCAGAGCCTCCTGGCAAAGGGTCCACGACCCCACACCGCCCTGTTTGTTGCAGTACCACATGGCGGTGGTGTTGTCGGTGAACACTTGCACCACGCCCCCCCTGACAGAGGGGAGGAATGCCTTCAGTGCAAGACGAATCGCCCGCAGCTCCAGAAGGTTGATGTGGAGCCGGGACTCCGCCGGAGACCAGAGGCCTCTGATCTCCGCCTCTCCCATGTGGCCTCCCCAGCCCTGGAGGGACGCGTCCGTCACAACTACGTGCTCCGGCTGGGGTAGAGAGAGGGGTCTGCCACTGACCCAGTCGCGGTCCGTGAGCCACCACTGCAGTTGCTTCGCAGTGCCCTCCGAGATCAGGACATGATCGGACAGGTTGCCCTGATGCTGGGCCCACTGAAACTTCAGGTCCCACTGCAGAGCCCGCATCCGCCACCTGGCGTGACGCACCAGAAGGATGCAGGAGGCCATCAGTCCCAGAAGCCGCAGCGTCAACCTGACCGAGACCCGGGATAACGGCCTGAAGACAGGAATCAGAGCCTGAATATCCCGAACCCGCTGCTCGGGTGGGTAAACCCGAAACTGCGCCGAGTCGAGAACCGCTCCGATGAAAAGGAGCTTCTGAGAGCGACACAGGTGCGACTTCGGCACATTGATGGAAAACCCCAGCAAGTGCAGGAGGTCGGCCGTAGTCTGGAGGTGGGTGACGACTGTCTGGGGCGAGCCCGCCTTCAACAACCAGTCGTCGAGGTAGGGGAAGACTGACACCCCTTGCCTGCGCAGATGGGCTGCGACCACCGCCATCACCTTCGTGAACACCCGTGGGGCGCTGGTAAGGCCGAAGGGGAGCACGGTAAACTGAAAGTGCTCCAGGCCTACCGTGAACCGCAGGTAACGCCGGTGGGCCGGCAGGACGGGGATGTGGAAATAGGCGTCCTGCAAGTCCAACGCTACCATCCAGTCTCCTGGGTCCAGGGCAGCCAGGACCTGAGCCAAAGTGAGCATCTTGAACTTCTCCGTCCGGAGGAAGCCGTTGACGTTCCGCAGATCCAAGATAGGGCGTAGGCCCCCTTTGCCCTTCTTGGGTACCAGAAAGTAGTGGGAATAACAGCCACGTCCTACTTCTGGCCCAGGAACGCGCTCGATGGCCCTCTTGGCCAAGAGGGCCGAAACCTCCTCTTGCAGAAGTTGCAAGTGATCCCCCGACACACGGTGGTATTGAGGTGGCATGGATGGAGGGGAAGACTCGAAGGGGAGGGAGAAACCCCTTCGGACAATTTGCAGCACCCACCTGTCCGAAGTGACTGTATGCCAGTGGGAGAGGTGATGGCGAACCCTGCCTCCCACAGGCGTCACATGGGCCTGAAAACTCGGACTAGGAAGGTTTTGAGGCGGGGGCTGCTGAGGGAGGTGTGGACTGGCCTCGCCGCTGGCCCCGACCACCGCCACGGCAGTTCCCACGGCCGCCACCGCGTTGCTGAACATTCTGCGGCGCGTGGCTGACGGTCCGTGGTGGGGCGCCCCTTCCGTGGCCACGAAAGGAGCGAAAGGCACCCGATTGCTGGCGTGGGGCCGTAAGGCCCAAGGACTTGGCCGTGGCCCTGGAGTCCTTAAAACGTTCCAGCGCATGGTCTGCCTTGTCGCCGAAGAGGCGACGGCCATCAAACGGCATGTCCAGGAGAGTGGCCTGGACATCGGCCGAGAAATTGGCGGACCTCAACCAGGCGTGGCGTCGAACCGCCACCGTCGTTGCCATCGCCCTGCCCAGTGAGTCCGTGGTATCCAGCCCACACCGGATAGAAAAGCGTGCCGCATCTCGGCCGTCCGCAAGGGTTTGGCTGAGTTTAGCCCTGACCTCCTCAGGGCATTGTGGCAGCACCTCCGCAACCGTGTCCCACAGAGTGTGGGTGTAGCGGCCCAAGAGACAGTTGGTGTTCACTGACCGGAGCCCTAGGCTCACAGACGAGAAGACCTTCTTCCCGAACTGCTCATATCTCTTGGATTCCCTGTCGGGCGGGGCCGACGGGAATGCGGTCTGGGAGTTGGAGGCCTGGATGACCAGGCTCTCGGGGGTGGGGTGGGTGGACAAAAAGCAAGGGTCGCCCGGTGCCGGGCGGTAGCGTCTGGCCACGTTCCTATCCACAGGGGGACCTGTGGCGGGCTTGGACCAAGTGCCCAGCAGAACGTCACACAAGGCCTCATTGAACGGCAGAAGGGGCTCCGCGGAGCCGGACTGCTGTTTGAGGACCTCAGTGAGGAGATTAGTCCTCACGTCCGCGACGGGGAGCTCAAGGTTTAGGGCCTTAGCTGCCTTCGTCAACACTACACTGTAAGCAGAACCCGCCTCCGAAGCCACAGTCGGGGGCGACGTAAATCCAGTGTCTGGCGAGGTGTCAATACCACTGGCCTCCCCAAGCTCATATGTCCAGTCCTGATGAGACTGGCAATCACGTGCCAGAGGGTCCTCGGACCCCTCCCATTGCTCCTCGTCACCCGGCTCCTGGAGACCAGGATTAACAGCCAGGGCCTCCTCGTGGAGATAGAACTCTCCGAAGGCCGACGGAATCGGCGCCCAGCGGCGCCCCTCCGACACCTGAGTAGGACCGTAGGAAGCATTGGGGTCGGCAACCACTTCGGCTGCCGGGGACGACACCTGAAGGGACGTCGCCGGCGAGGTCGTAAGGTCGACCGGCGAGGTCCCGGATCCGGATCCAGCGAGGTCGCGCGGCGCCGGGACCGAAGTCGCCAGCGGCGCCGGGGCCGAAGCACCCGACGTCGTCGGGGCCGAAGCGCCCGACCCGGAAGGACCTCCAGACGGAGCCGATCGGCCCGAAGGCGCCACGGGAACCGACTGAGGAGGGAGGGCCCTCATGGCCATGAGGTACCTCTCGACCTCCTCCTGCGATGCGCCGTGCCCAGGGACCCGAAGGTGTGGGGCAGGCGGCGACGCTTGCGACTCCCGCGGAGCCGCGTGGGCGGTGTCGCCCGAATCCCCGGTCGCATCGTGCGAGCGACGGGGCGGGTCGGAGGACCGATGGTGTCGCTCCGACCTCTCATGCCTCTTACCTGAGGACTTGGAACCAGACGATCGGTGTCCACTCCCGGAACGTCGATGACTCCGACCTCGCGACCTGTCCCTCGACCTCCCGTGGGACCGGGACCGGGACCTGGAGCGGCGCGGGGCCGACTGCCTCAGCTCGAGACGCTTGCGGGACCGCTCCCGCCTAGCCTTCGACGTCAGGGCCCGGCAGTCGGAGCAGGTTCGATCGTCGTGGTCGAGGCCTAAGCACTTCAGGCACCGGCGATGGGGGTCCGTGACCGACATGAGTCGGCCGCACTTCGAGCAAGGCTTGAACCCGGGCATCCCTGGCACCGATAGTCGAGAATCGACTAACTAGAGGATCAAAAAGATCAAAAAAGTTTTCAGTCAAAAAGTGACTGGGGGTAGAGCTTCTTCCGGATCTGCGCTAGCTGGCGCGGAAAAAAGAAGAACTGACGTCAGCGCGCATGGGCGCCGTCTATATACTCCGATGACGTCATACCGGCGCTCACGACGCCGACGACGGACGCGGAGCCGCAGACGACGCCTACCAGCGCGCAGGGGTATTGCTACGCAAAAATTTCCGGATCCAGTCTGACGCCTGGGGATATTCTAAGGTAAGGAATCTATCACTAACGTGTCTCTTTCAGATCTATTCGTTTTGCAGCGTGAATCTTTCTGGATTCACTATGCTGTGCATAGATTTTGTAGCGGTTTCTCATTTCTGTGGCGGCTGGGTGGAAGATGAGCTTTGGTTTTTGAATATGTGCTGGAGCAACCTTTGTCCGACTTGTGCTTCTCTGTTCCTCTGAACATCCACGCAGTAGTGCTTCGTGAATGTGTGCACCGAAGCCCATGTTGCCGCCAGGCATATGTCTTGTATGGGTGTATTAGCCAGGAAGGCTATTTGTGCACCTTTTTTCCTAGTGGAGTGGGCACGTGGCCCCTCTGCTAGTTCTTGCCCTGCCCGTTTGTGGCAGAGTTGGATTGTTTGCGCGATCCATCGTGCAATAGTGTTCTTGGTTACAGCCTTTCCCATGAAACTGTTGGCGAATGACACTAAGAACTGCTTTGTCTTCCTGTGTCCCTTTGTCCTCTCGATATAGTGCATGACCGCCCTTCTGGCGTCTAGCGTGTGTAGGGCTCGCTCTGCGCTATTTGTTGGTTTTTGGAAAAAAACTCGGTATCTGTATGGACTGGTTCATGTGGAATTTGGACACCACCTTTGGCAAGAAGTGTGGGTCAGTCCTCATCACAACCCTGTCATTGTGTATTTGTATGTATGGTTCCAGCAGCGTTAGCGCTTGAAGCTCGCTCACTCGGCGTAAGGACGTTATTGCAACCAAGAAAGCTGTCTTCATGGTCAGCATTTCTAGTGAGGCCTTGTGGAGTGGTTCAAAGGGCTCCTTCATGAGTTCCGTCAGGACTATGTTCAAGTTCCATGCCGGTGGCGGCACCCGCTTGAATGGTGCGATCCTCTTCGCTCCTTCCAGGAATCTCTTCACAACCTGTGACGTGAAGGAACTCCTGCCCATCTCACCCCTTGTATAGGCGACTATCGCTGACAAGTGGACTCTTAAGGAGGACGAGCTGAGTTTTTTCTCCAGTAAGTGCGTGAGGTATTTTAGCACTGTGGAGTCCTTCATTTTATTGTGAAGTCTTTCCTTCCTGCACCATATTGTGAATCTCTTCCACTTTGCCACGTAGCACTTCCGTGTGCTGGGACTTCGTGCCTCCCGAAGGACCCTGAGGGTGCTCTCTGGCAGCCTCAAGTGTGCGAATTCTATGTCCTCAGGAGCCACGCCACTAGGCTCAGGCTCTCTGGCTCTGGGTGCAGTACCTCTCCCTTGTGCATGGAGAGCAGGTCTTTTCTTCTGCCAAATCTGTGGGGTGCACTCTGTGCCATCTCCATGATCTGCGAGTACCATGTCTGTCTGGCCCACTGTGGTGCGACCAGTATCAGGGTCATGTTGCTCGCTCTGCACTTGCTCAGTACTCTGTATCAGTGGTATCGAGGGGAAAGCGTAAGCAAATGTCCCGCACCAATCTATCCATAGGGCATTCCCAAGGGACCCCTCTTCGGGTTGACTGGATGCGAAGCTTTGGCATTTGGCATTCTGGCGTGTTGCAAACAGGTCCACTGATGGCGTTCCCCACTTGTTGAACAACCACTTCGTCTCCTGAGCATTGAGCTCCCACTCGTGGGATGCCGATGTCTGTCTGCTGAGCCAGTCTGCCTGAATGTTCTCCTTCCCCGGTAGGTGTATGGCCAGTAGGTCTATCCTGAGGGGGATGGCCCATCTCCATATCTCCTGCAACAGTGTCGAAAGAATTGTTGACTGTGTTCCACCCTGCTTGTTGATGTAGAACATCGCTGTGGTGTTGTCTGTCTGCAGCAACACCTGTGCTTGTACAGTCTTGTTTGGAAGGCTTTCAGTGCAAGGAAGATGGTTTTCAATTCTAGATAATTGATGTGCTTTGTCGCATCTGTTGGTGTACACAGACCCCTCACTTTGAGCTCTTCCATGCGAGCGCCCCATCCCTTCAGGGATGCGTCTGTGGTGATGGTCACTGTTGGTGTTGGGGGTGTAAGAGGCTTTCCCTTTGCTATGTTCTCCATGGTCCACCATGCCATTTCCTTCTGCACTGCGTGCGTCACAACCACTAGATCCTCCCAACTTCCTGAAGCTTGTGACCATTGTTCCTGGAGCCATTCTTGGATGGGTCTCATGTGAAGTCGTACATTTGGTACCAGGTGGATGCATGATGCCATCATCCCCAAGATCTTGCTCGCAGTCCTCACTGTCCGAGCTTGTCCCTTCCGGTAGAGGCGAGTTTCCCTCACCAGGGCCCCTGCTCTCTTGTCGCTGGGGAACACCCTGCCCTGTAAGGTGTTGATCTGGGCCCCCAGGAAGATCTTTACTTGTTCCGGCTCCATTGACGATTTTTTCCAATGGATGGAGAACCCCAGGTTTATCAGCGTGCTCGTCACTGTATATGCGTCTTTCTTGCATTTCTGGTACGAGTTTGCTTTCACTAACCAGTCGTCCAGGTAAGGATATACGTGTATTCCCTGCCTTCGTAGGTGCGCTGCGACTGCCGCGAGGCACTTTGTGAAGACCCTCGGTGCTGATTTTAGACCGAAGGCTAGTGTTGTGAACTGGTAGTGGCTTTCTCCGACCGTGAACCTGAGCATATGTTTGTGCTTTACGTTCATTGGTATGTGCAGGTAGGCGTCCTTGAGGTCAATTGTGACCATGAAGTCCCCAATCTGCAATTGCGGTAGCACCTCCTGCAGGGAGGTCATTTTGAATTTTTGTGTTCTTATGAATGTGTTCAGGAACCTGAGGTCCAGAATGGGTCTCATCGACCTTTGGCACGAGGAAATACGTTGAGTATATTCCCTTGTTTCTTTCTTTGAAGGGAACCCGTTCTATGGCCTCCTTCTGTAGGAGCTCTCTTGCTTCTTCCTGAAGCCGCTGTAGCTGTTCGTTTGCTAGTGGCTTTCGCTTTGGTCTCCTGCTTGTTGGCCTCCCTTCCAATTCTAAGCAGTACCCGAATTGGATGATGTTTAGTATCCATTTGTCTGATGTGATCTCTCTCCATTCCTGGAGGTAGAATCTTAATCTTCCACCCACTGGTGTTATGTGGTGGTAGTTGTCCATTGTGTCCTGACCCCTTAGTACGTGCTGCCCCCTGGGATCCTTTCTGTTGGCGGGCACACGGATGTCTCTGAAGTCATTTAGAGGCGGGCTGCTGGCCCCCTCTTTTATGCTGTCCTCGTCCATTTCCTCTCCCTCGAAAGGACTGGCCCCTTGACTGGTACTGCCAGGACTGCTTCTGTTGACTCGGTTGCGCCTGCGAGTCCGCCTGGTGCGTCTGTTGGAAAGCCTGGTGTGAAGTACCTGGCTGGTTTCCACCTCTTCCGCCGGGCCTCCGTGACTGGGTGCCCCTCTTGTTGCCTCTGAACTGCAAAGCTCCCATGGATCGTGCAGTTTCATTGTCTTTCTTTAGTTGACTGAGTTTGTCGTCAACTGTTGTCCCGAACAGCGTCTTGCCGTTGAACGGAGTGTTCAAGGTGCTGTGTTGCACCTCAGGCTTGAAGCCCGAGATTCTGAGCCATGCTTGTCTTCTTTCCGTGAAACCCATCATCATGAGCCTGCTGGAGGTGTCTGCTCCATCCAGGGCCGTCTTGAGGCAACAATTTGCCGCATTCTTCCCGTCTTCCACCAGTTTCTCGGCCTTCTGCCTGGCCTCCTGGGGTATGTCTTTTTCCTAGCTCCTCCATGATCTGGTACATGTGCCTGTTTATGAGGGCATTGGAATTAGCCATGCGCCATTGGGTCGCGGCATTTCGTTCGATCCTTCTGCCCACTAAGTCCATCCTTTTGCTCTCCTTATCAGGAGGTGGTCCAAAAGTAGTGGCCACGTTAGCCCTCTTCCTTGCTGTGGCCGTGATGGAGTCAGCTGAGACCACGCCTCGAATGTAGGCTGGGTCCTTTGATGAATGTTTGTACTTTCTGTTCTGGGAGTGACTGCCTTGCATGTTGCGGGCTCCCTGAATGCCTCCATCCCCTGCGCCAAGACGCTGTCGAGCATAGGTAGATACTGGCTCCTTGTTTGCGTGGGGAGTAATGTCTCGAGGAGAAAGTCTGCTTCCTGCTTCTCCTCGTCGAGCTTGAGCTTGAAAGCTGCTGCCGCAGACCTTATCACCGACTTGTAAGCCCCGATGTCGTCCGGCGGCGATGGCCTCGAGGGGTATGTGTCGACCGCCTCTTCCGGGCTCTCGGTGTCGACATGCAGGTAATCCTCCTCCTGCGGGTCAGAGGTGGCCGACTCGGCGTTAACCTGCTGTCCTCTTCCTCCTCATAGCTGTAAGCCTCGTAGGGATTCTCGTCCTCTTCCTGGTTGTCGACCATTTCGGTGCCAGGCTCATGTTCCTCGACATGTTCGTCTTCCTCCTCGACCAGTTCTAGCATGGGTGGCTTGGTCTTGTGGGGAATCGTGAAGGCTCTCATCTTGGCGTCGAAATCCTTTTTCCGCTGCAAGATGTCTTCCATTTCAGCTTCTAGTCACCGTTTTTTCTTTTCCATCTCGGCTGTGTTGTCCGCGCCGGATTGTTCGGCCACTCTCTTCGGCGCCTGGCTCGGCTGTGAGAGTTTCGGTGTAGAGGACTTGGACGTCGAACTGGGTTTCGGGTCCCTGTACGGCATCGAGGCTTTAGGGTCTTTCTCCCTCGACGTCGATCGGTCCTTTTCGGGGACGATCTTCGACAACTTCTGCTGCTCAACAGCTCTCGGCGCCAGGGACTCCTTCTCAGAGGATCCGCTGGGCCTGTGGGTAGCCGCGGAAGCCAGGTGTCTCTGCGTCGGCGCTTTCGGGGTCTTGCCCTCGTTTTTTCGAGACTCGGAGTCTCTCGTGCTCTTGGGGAACGACGAGTCTCCTACCTTATCAGATGTCTTCGTGTAATCGGTCTCTACGACCGTGTAGCTGTCGTCTTCGGCGGCAGCTTTGTCCTCTTCCTCCGAGGACATCCCCAGCTCGTACAGCGATGGCGTCAGGGCTTTTCCTTAGAGGGTGGCGTGCGCTACCCTCTGGCTCTTCCTCACACGAAGGGTCTTCGGGGCGAAGGCGGAGCAGGCGTTGCAGTCCTCGCTTCTGTGGTCTACCGGTAAGCAAAGGTTGCAAACCGGGTGTTGGTCTTTCTGCGCGAACTTGTGGTGGCAGTTAGGGCAGAACTTGAACGGCGTGTTGTCCATCATCGAGTGTTTAGGCCTCCCTGACCGCGCGGATGTCGACGATCGTCGAAGTCCTCGAGGATTTCTCCTTCCTTTCGCTGGTCAGTGTTCGGCGAAGTCTTTCGTAGTCTTCTTCTTTCAATATCTTCTCCAATTTCAATCTTTTCCTAGTACTTTCTCCAAAAATGTCTGGAGCCCAACGGGAACGATCCAGACCCAACCGCGGAAAAAAGAATCTGAAGATGGCGCCCAAGGGTGGGAGCTTCCGCAGGAAGCATGCCGACGTCACCGGAAATACACCCAAGGAGGGGTGACGCCGACGCCCACTTGGGCGATGAAAAAAAAGAAAAGACTACGAATCCGGACCCAACCACAAGACCGCAGAATATGCACAGCATAGTGAATCCAGAAAGATTCACGCTGCAAAAATATAAAAATGCAGCCACGGCGTACGTGCACTGGTAGTGCAGCAGCTCAGTGGTTCCCGGGGGCTCTCCTTGACAGTCACCAATGGGTGAACGGGAGGCGTGGCTTAGGACTTAAAGCGGTATAGTAGGCTGTTCCACAAATAGCGGCATTATCATGCATACAATTTGGCATTTACCTCATTAAACAAATAATCCTAAATGATTGTGTCAGATGCAAAATGATACACATTTGTATTACATTGGCGATCAGGTACCTAGAACCCCATTTTACATCAGAAAAATGTACACTGTATCAGTTGTACTCAGCGTGTAGTTTGGCATTGTCCTCAAAGATTGTATCAGATGCGAAATAGTACAAATTTGTGTTGCATTTGCGATAAGGTGCATTAAAACCCCATTTTACATCAGCAAAATACACCATATCGGTTGTAATTGGCAATACATACATCAGCACAATTGAAAGTTCAGCGGGCAATATCTAATCAGTGGACAGTTGAAATAAAAATGTGGAGACAAAAGTGGTGTTAGACACATCACAAGAGGATACAGTTTACACATTTTACTTCCGCATGAGGAGGTGGATAAAGGGTGTTAGTGTTGTTGCCACGTCTAAATGTTACATACTAATACCCATAGGGAAGACAGAAGATGGGAGAAACAGTTAGATTGGGTCATGTCATGTAGGAGTTGTAGCCACGAAATAGGAGAGCATTTGTATATCTACTCTATGTTATAGGTCAAGTGAAAAGGCATCTTGTAGTCTATTCTGTATGTAAGCCAGCCATCTGTGAGTATGTGGCATCCTGTTCATTTAAACCATTTACCATAGTGTCAAGTCTATGCATCCATTTGCATTCTCTAGTATTGAGAATTTGACAAAGGTCTCCTCCACGTTGGCCACGAGATACTTTTTCTAGCACCAACCATTTGATAGATTCAGGGGTATGTAGGGCAGTGCTAAAGTGTTCCACAAGTGAGGCTCCAGCGGTCTTGCATCGAATCCTAAAACAATGTTATTGGATTTTCGTCTATCTTTTGTCGGGTTTGGCCCACATATAGTTTGTTACACAGGCATTGGATGAGGTAAATTACCTTTATGCTGTTGCAGTTCGTGTCATCTTTCAGGGTCATGATTAGTGCGTTGTGTTCAAAAGTCTTGTTCTCTATGCACATTGGAAAGGCTTTACAGTTGATACATCTGTAGTGTCCTACTATTTCGGGTAAGTTCCACATGGTTTGGATGGTCTGGTTGGGTGGGACATCCAGTAATGAGCAGACCACTTGTTCCTTAATGTTTTTCGCTTTTTTTAAAGCATGCATGGGAGGATCTTGTGTTTCTATGGTGTCTGAGGTCAAACCCCAAGATCAAACCCCAGTGTCCATTCATTATCCGTTTGATATCACTGCTCCTGGTGCAATATGTCACATCAATGTGGACCCTACCAAAGATGTCCGGAAGACTATTAGAAATATCACCGAGGGTGGCAAAGAACTGGGTTTCCTGTCACAAAAAGAATACGATTTCCTTAACGTGAACCAACCCCGCACACCTACCATCTACACCTTACCTAAGGTGCATAAGGACCCCCCCCCCCCTACACCTTACCTAAGGTGCATAAGGACCCCCCCCCCCCCCCAGGATATTCTACATCAGAGGGTGCTTCTGTGAGCGGTTTAAACTGTATTTACTGGGGCTGTTCACTTCGTTTTTTGGCCAGCAGGGGGAGTTAAGTTTTATTCAAACAGTATTGTTAGAATTCGAGTTAGTGAAGCCTTTACCTGCAGAAGTCCAAAGTGTGTATTGAGCCTGTCTCCTAGTAGATTTTGAACAGAAGAAGCAGCTTCCAACTGCCTGGCCAGCAAACCTTGTCTGAGGTCACTGGGACCTTATATGGTCCGCTAGTGGTTGGCACATTTGTACACAGATTGGTGGTTGCATCTGGGTTTTCTATTGGGTTAGGGTTAATGTCCTCATTGGGTGGGTATTTGAGGGATCTGATTGGTTTCTGAGTCTGTGATTCAATCATTGTAGGGTTGGGACTAGGGTTAGGATTTCTATTGGAAGTAGGGACTAGGGCTTCATATGTTATTGGTTGTTGGGAGTAGGGTGGGATTAGGGCTAGGGATAGAGCTTTAATTGGAAGTAGCTATTTAGGGCTTCTGGTGTGATTGGTTGTTGGACTAGTTGTGGGACTAAAATAGGGTTAGGCTTTCTATTGGAAGTAGAGACTAGGGCTAATTGTACCATTGGCTGCTTGGACTTGGGTTGGGACTACTGGTAGGGCTAAGGCCTTTATTGGACGTAGAGATCAGGGTTTTTGAACTGATTGGGTGCTTGGACTAGGGCTAAGATTGGCTGTAAGGTCCTGGCCTCCTATTGGCTCTAGATGTTAGGGCTAGTGTTGTGATTGGATAATGTTAAGGCTAGGGTTCCCATTAGCTGAATGGGTCACCTGATTACCAGGGCTAAAAAAGGCCAGGGTTAGGGCGTGGAGGCTAAGGGTGGAGAGGACAAGGGTAGTTGCCTGTTTGAGCCTGTTCGAGACCAACCAGGACCAGGGCCAGAAATGCAGCCCTTTATGCCATTTAGCAATACCCAGCCCACACCATCCACAAACAGAGCATCACACTTACACCAAATGTACACCACACACACTAGGCACAGATTAATGTACCAGCATGCACCAAACCACATCTACACACCCTACTATCCCAACTACCACACATTTCCACCATCACCCACAAACAGTACATCTATGTACCTTCCATGTACTTAGATCTGTGTGTCAGTTACTTTTCTCCTGAAAAAACATATCCAATGCACTACCCTATTTCTCATCCTGTGCCTCTATCAATATATTTAATCTAAATATACTTACTTCCTTTATGTATCTATATACTTTCAATGTACTTTTGGATCTATATATTTATCACTTTCTTCTAATTTAGCATTTCCAATGCACTAGCCAATTTCTCAGCCTATACTTCGCTAAATATATCTTCGAGCCCAACCTTCTGACTCATCTCAAACTTCTTTCTACTACTCCTTCCAATGCACTACCCTATCTCTCATCCTATACATCTGTCAATATATCCTCTACATCCACACTCATTTATCCCAATCCCCATACAACTACTATGATCGCCAAAATAACCCTTTCTAGACTCTCCTGCTCTACCCCTCCTTACATCATCTGACACCTCTTTTTACTACACCGATCCCCTAAAACAAACCTTTCTAAAGTCTCCCCACTGACTCCTCCCGTCGAAAACTCCTTTTTACTCACCCAAAAGCCTCTTCCTACTGCTAAGACCCCAAAAAAAATCCTTCACTCTTTTATCCCGCCACTATCCTTTTCAGTCAAAATTAACAGACTAACATGCTCACTACTGAAATTCCATATTCAACTATACTAATATACTGCCCAAATAACTGAATAACATATCTACTAAAATTATTTCATATTTATACTATACTAATTTTCAACACTAATCCTTAATGGGTTCCGGAGTAGCATGCTATTTGCCAGAAAAGCGCTTCAACACCCATCAGGGGTAACAAGTGCTATAGGAATGCAAATCTTTCTTCCCCTTCTATCCCTCCCCTATCCTTCTCACTCCAAGTAATAGACTAATATCCACCACTGAAATTACCTCATATTTCACCAAATAATTCACCAGTAATCCTTTATATGCTTCCTGAATAGCGTGCTTCAACAAGCGATAAATAAATACAAACCTTTGTCCTCCTCTATCCTTCTGCTATCTTTCCAAATCCAAATAACTGACTAACCTATCCACCACTTAAAATGTACTTGCATGTTTCACTATACTAATTCAACACTAATCCTCCATGGTTCCCGGAGTAGCGAAAAAGCACTTTGACGCCTCTTCGGGGGTAGTAAGCGCTATATAAATGCAGTTACAATACAATACTTGGTTGTCCCTTTTACTGGGAAACCTTACTTGGGCATGTACATTCATTACATGTCTCTCCTTTAGTAAACCAGGAGCCCCATGAGAGCCCTACCATGAATTGATCGTTCACCGTCTCTTCTATTTCCAAGTAGGTTGCAATCCCTCCACCTACTGAATAGGATCACCACAGTCATTTAGATAAGCTCCAGAAACCCATCCTTGTTTGTCCTTTTACTAGGTGCTATTTTGTCCTTAAGACCCCGCTGTGAGGCCACCACTCACCCTCCTCGTCACTGGGGTCGAAACATAGACCGTCTTACTGACTCCCACATGCTCATAGTACTAAATGTTATAAGTTGTATGGTACATATGAGTAATGTATATGCATGAACTAATTGACCGCTATTAGGCTATGAAGGTCTATTTGTACATAGTGTGCATTGTATATTGTGTCACAAACACCTTTACCATGTCCCCCACTTGCCAACTCACTCTCAATACTCCATTATCCCGTCCTTTTTCTTACACCCATGAGCACCACCAATAAGTACTCCAAGTTGTGGAGCAGTTGGATAGTGGCACGAGTGTGTTTCACACACTGGTTGTATGAGATGGCTTTTATGAGCCAGTCGTCGAGGTACGGTAAGACGTGGATGTGCTATCTTCGTAAATGTGCTGCCACTACTGCTAAGCACGTGGGCCCCGATGTAGGGAATCCTCATTTACCGACTCCAAAATACCAAATTTTACCGATTCGGTATTCTAGATTCGAAAAATGAGATGTAGCTAAAAATTCGGCCCATAGGAATTAATGTCAATTACCGAATCGGTAAATAACGAATTGTCAAGGGGAACAGGGTGTCACTGACACCCTGTTGCACCCCTGAGTTTGGCTTGTGTGCCATGTGACACACATATATGCCCTTAGGGCATATATGTGTGCCACATGGCACAGGTGTACATGCACAGATGTTTATGTACCCAGGAATTCGTTTTTTACCATGCAATAGTATTACATGGTAAATAACGAATCGGTAATGGCCTGTGGCACTGTGAAGTGTCACCTACATCTGGATTTACCGATTCGGTAAATTTACCAATTCGGTATTTTACAGAATCAGTAAATTTACCGAATAGGTAAATATACAGATTCTGTAAATATAAGGCCCCCTACATGTCAAACACCAAATACCGGTTGGTAACGGCCGAAATCGGCCATTACCGGCCGGTATTTGGTGTCCTACATCTGGCCCTTGGTGTATACTCTTGGTCCTGTTGTGACTCCGAATGGGAGTACTTTGAATGGATAGTGCTGCCCGTCTATTACAAATCTGAGATACTACCGGTGAGCTTTGTAAATGGGAATGTGGAAGTATGCGTCCTTGAGATCTAGAGTAGCAAGGAAGACGTTTTGTAACAGGAGAGGAAGGACTTGTTGGAGTGTGACCATGTGAAAATGGTCTGACTGTATGTATATGTTTAGCGTTCTGAGGTTTAGAATAGGCCTTAGAGAGCTGTCCTTCTTTGGGATAAGAAAGTATAGGGAGTAAACCCCCTTGTTTTGTTGGTGCAGAGGAACTGGTTCTTTTGCACTTTTTTTCTAGCAAAGATATTACTTCTTGCTTTAGCAGTGATAGATGCTCTTCTCATGTGACATTGTACGCTGTTTGGGTGGTATGTTTGGGGGGTACATGTTAGTTCTAGACAGTAACCTGATTGAATAATTTGTCACACCTACCTGTCTGATGTGATGTTGGACCAGGCAGGAAAAAATTGGTGTAGTCTTCCCCCCCACAAAAGTGTAATGGTGGGGGGGAAGTGGAGGAAAGTCATTGGGTAGGGGTGGAGGCAGAGCGGGAGTTTTTGGTTTTGCATCTTCCCTTGCCAGTTTTTAACTCTATAACCCCCTCCTTGGTAGCCCTTAGAGAATATGGATTGGCTTGGTGATTTTTAGGAAATGGAGGGGCTATCGGAGACGTAGCCTCTTGTGTTGCCTCTATATGATGAACGACGAAAGGAACATCTGGGAGCTTGCAATTGCAAGGCTCCCATAGATTTAGCTGTGTCAGTGTCATTTTTCATTTTCTCTAAAGATACATGGACATTAGGGCCAAATAGATGTTTTTCATCAAATGGCTGATTGAGGATGGAATTTTGCACTTCAGGTTTGAAACCTGAAATACGTAGCCAGGCATGCCTACGCAAAAGGACATGAATGGAAGTATTGGTGATATTTTTACCTTCATGTATGACTTAATTGGCCCTGTTTTTATTTTTATCTGGTAGATGCTGTATTATGGATTCTAATTTGTCATAATGTGCCCTGCCATCTCTTGCCAACAGCGCTTGAGTATTGGCAATGCGCCACATGTTAGCTGCTTGTGACGCTGTGCGCTTACCGGAGGCGTCAAGGAGTTTAGATTCCTTATCTGGTGGTGAGGCCTCACCTGATGTTTGTGAATTAGCACGTTTACGTACATTAGATACTACTAGGAATCTAGTGGTGCGGGACCTCTAATGTAAACTGGATCTGTAGGGGCAGCTTGGTATTTCTTCTCAATGCGAGGGTTGAGGACACGAGCCCAGACAGGATCTTTAAATACCTCTGTTGCATGATTAATAACCCCTTTAAGCATTAGTAAAATGGCAGTGGACCTTTTTGTACTATCAAAAGTGTCCAATAAGAAGTCTTCCTCCACAGTACCTGTGTGTGAGTCAACCCCATGGTACTGGGAAGCTCTATGGACTAATAGGTTAAATACTACAGTGTCCTCTGGAGGGGAAGGCCTGGAAGGATATACATCATCTTGAGGGACGTAAGGCACATCAGGGGTGTTATAATCATCCCATGGATTAGGTGACTGAGGGGGACTATTGGTCCCTACTGGGTTATGTGCACCCCCACCTGTCACCTGTGTCATCAGAGTCTGTATCTACATCATCATCTGGATTAGTGGATGGTGTAGGCGAATGATGTGGTGGAGGAGTTGTAGGAGGAATAGTATGGGGAGGTGGTGGAGAAGGGAACCTTAATGGAGGTTGCAATGTCTCATTTCTTTTTTGGAGGAGGAGGAGTTGCAGGCGCCTCTAGTGGTCTCTTCTTGGAGCTAAGAGCTAGTTGGCCAGTCTTCGGATCCTTTACAAGAGTCTTTTGAGTAGGCTCTGGTGTAAGGAAAATGCTACTTATCAGTATACATTTGTTCTTGGCATGTAGAGCTGCAGAATCCTACATTTAGCAAAAGATCGCCACCTGGTGTTGGGCTCGGATGATTGCAGGTTGTGTTCTTGGAAGAAGTCTTTTGTAGTCACGAGATAGATGACTCCTCCATTGGACGATAGTGCGCATGGTCATCGACTCCATCCTCAGATTGTTTTTCGCCATGATGGGAAATGATGGAGTTAGTAGAAGTAAAGAGAAAGGATGTCCATGCGTGTGCATCTAAGTAAGATGAGTACTGGAACGGATACAAGTCCTGGGGAGGCGATGTAGGATTCTGCAGCTCTACATGCCAAGAACAGATGCATACTGGTAAGTAGTTTTTTCCGTTCGAGGCATATGAGCTGCAGATCCTACATTCAGCAACGATTGTGCAGCAGTGTCTCCCCTAGAGGTGGTCGCTTGTATCCGTTGCAGCATACTGAAATAGTATTTTAAGAACAGCTTGGCCTACTGCAGCTTGCTGCTTGGCTTGCACATCAACACAATAGTGTTTAGTGAAGGTGTGTATTGTAGACCATGTTGCTGCCTTGCATATGTCCTCTAATGGTATGTTTCCTAAGAAAGCCATAGAGGTTCCTAGTTTGCGAGTGGAGTGTGCCCTAGGAGGAACTGTTGGTGTACATTTAGCCTTGTGATAGCATATTTGAATACACTTTACAATCCATCTAGCAATTCCTCCTTTAGAGATGGGATTGCTTTTGTGTGGGGTGAGGGAAAGATACAAATAGTTGTTTTGTCTTTCTGAAGGATTTCGTCCTGTCTGTGTAATATAGTAGAGCTCTTCTAACATCTAAGGTGTGTAAAGCTCTTTCTGCAACAGAGTCCGGTTTTTGAAAAAACACTGGTAACTCTACTGATTGGTTTAGGTGAAAAGGAGTAATCACTTTTGGTAGGAATTTTGGATTGGGTCTAAGAACCACTTTGTTAGGATGCATTTGAAAAAATGATTCTTCTATTGTGAATGCTTGGATTTCACAAACTCTTCTGAGAGAGGTAATGGCAACAAGGAAAGCAGTTTTCCATGTTAGGAATTGCAGTTCACACTTATGTAACGGCTCAAAATGGGGTCCCATGAGTCTTGTAAGGACCACATTTAGGTTCCATACTGGAGCAGGTGGTAACCTGGGTGGGATTATTCTTTTTAATCCTTCCATAAATGCTTTTATTGCAGGTACTTTAAAGAGAGATAGATGTTGTCTATTTTGCAAATACGCTGCAAAAGCGGTACAAAAGGGGGTGGTGATGGACGGAGCATCTGAATCAATCAAACACTCACACCCAGTAAAAAGATCTGGGTTTAATCCATCACCGTTCTTTAGTCCATTCTGCCACCCCAGTTCAGACATGGCTATATGTAAATCAGTCTGACCCTGTGCCTCATGGGAACAGTCCAGCCCGAACTCTTGCTCGAGTCCCTTGCTCACTTTGCCACTGGATTCAAGCAAGCCGGGCTGAAGACGGCTGGAATGCCAGAAACCGGTCCTCGGAAGCTTGTTTCCGGTCCAGGGAAGACATTGCTTGGCAGTTCGGGCTGGACTGTTCCCATGAGGAACCTCTACTTACGGCCCGAACAATTGGTTCTGTTTAAAGGGCTGATTTAGGATGGTAGTTTGTACCTCTGGCTTAAAACCCGAAATGCGTAACCATGCGTGACGCTTGAAAATAACACTAGTGTTCACTGCTCTGGATGCTGTGTCAGCTACATCTAGTGCGTATTTAAATGAGGCATTAGAAATTAATTTGCCTTCCTGTAAAAGTTCTGCTGCCAGATCCTTGTGTTGATCTGGTAGGTGTTCCATTAACTTTTCTAGTTGATCGTAATGAGCCCTGTTGTAGCGTGAGAGTAAAGCCTGTGTATTTGCTATGCGCCATATGTTTGTTGCTTGTACAGCAATTCGTTTCCCTGACGCATCAATAATTTTGGACTCTGTCAGGCGGGTGTGTGTCCCCAGAAGTTTGAGAATTGGCCCTTTTGCGTGCATTTGACACTACCAAGGAGTCTAATGGCAGATGACCTTTAATGTATACTGGATCAGCTGGTGCTGGCCTATACTTTTTCTCTATTCTAGGATTTAGCACCCTACACCTTACTGGATCTTTAAAAATCTCTGGAGCATGTTTAATGACTCCCTTGATCATTGGTAATAATTGGGTAGACCTTTGTGACTGTTCGAAAGTGTCTAAAAAGAAGTCCTCCTCAATGGCATCAGAGTGCATAGGAACCCCATGGTAAAACCAATACTATCCTCTGTAGGGGAAGGTTTTGTTGGATAGTACTGAGGATCAGGGATGTCTGGTGCATTATTTGGTGCAAAATTATATGCATCATCATCCTTAGGGTATTCTGTGTTAACATCCCCATGTAAAGGGTATGTATGTGGCTCTGAAACATCATTCCCCCCCCCACCCAAATCATACTCCTCATCAGTTTGGTGTGATGATGCAGGAGATTGAATAGGAGAAGTTATAGGTTCCACATATGGAGTAATAGGAGAGGAAGAAGGTGAAGGAGAGGAAAGGTGTCTGTCTAGAATCTGGTCTAAACAGTTCCTCTTCTATAATCTTCGGCATCGATTTTTTTCGGAGCCGATAGAGGTGGTTTAGTGCTTTTTGCCTTAGGAGTAGCAACTGAGTCTTTTGGCAATGTTTTCGGTCCCGAAGGTTGTTTTGCCTTATCTGGGGTCTTTGGTACTGATATTAGAGGTTTCGGTGTGCAGACAGGTTTTGCTGGGCCTCTGGCGCCGGAAACTGGCATTCCCTCTGTTTTTTTAACCGGAAGGTTTCGGAGTCTAAGCTTTCGGGTTTGATACAGGTTTTGGCTTCTACACCGATGGTACGGGTGCCGAAGTGTCCTTGTCTTTGGGCGCCAAAGGGTGTCTTGTCTTTGGTGCCGACGAGTCCTTCGGTGTCGAAGGATGTTTTGGTGCCAATGAAGGAGGTGTAACTGGCACCGGAAGGCGTATTCTCTTTCCTCGGAGCCGGGCCCGAAGGTGGGGCATTAGAGGGTAAATGTTAGTCTCGACTAGGCCCCATGGGCGGAGTGCTGACCGTTGCCTTCTGTTTGGGTAATGTCTGTCGTGCAGGGGCAGATGTACTCACGGGTAGTCGAGATGGAATCTAATCGTCCGAATCCTCAGCCACCGATATTATCTGGAGATCAGGCAAGTCCTCCTCTGTGCCGAGTGGAGCCTCGTCCTCGGAGATATCTTTGATTGGATATTCGTCCTCGGAGAAGTCTTCTTCGACGATCTCTTCAAAGATGGTCTCCGGTGCTGGTGCTGATCTCCTCATTTCGTGTCGACGGGCCCTCCGATCTCGGATGGTCTACTTCGATCAGAAGGAGGCACAGGCTGTGCAGGTCGACTCGTGTTCTGGCGAGAGACAGAGGTTGCAAACCTCGTGATGGTCGCTATGAGGGAATTTTGCTCAACATACCGGGCATCTCTTGAATGGAGTTCTGTCCATGAGGCGTAGGCCGCACAGCGCCGATGGGCCCAGCGGCCCTCGTCAACGCAACCAAATGTAGCTGGTGATGTCGAAAGTCTATTCCATGTCGAAAGAAGTTGGTTTGAAGTTTCTCGCTTCGAAAAAGCAGAAAAAGTATTTTCTAGCCGGAGCGGAAAACTTTCATCCGAACCCAGTGGCGGAAAAAACAATCCGAGGATGGAGTCGACCATGCGCAGTATAGTCCAAGGGAGGAGTCATCTATCTCGTGACTACAAAAGACTTCTCCCAAGACGACAACAACCTGCAATCATCCGAGCCCAACACCAGGTGGCGATCTTTTGCTAAATTTAGGATCTGCAGCTCATATGCCTCGAACAAAGCTCTTCTGTGTCAGGCAGATCCTTTGGATTAGAAGTTTTCGGTTCTGGAGGTTTTTTCGGCACAGACTCTGTAGCTGGTCTATGGTCTTTTGGCTTAAAACTATGACCTTTCTAAATGTCTTTAACCGGAACGTGTTTTTTCGTTTCCGAGTTTTTTTCGGCTCCGAAGCATGCGAGTCGGGACCTTTAAGCAGTTTTTTTTTTAAATCTGCTCCGAGTGCGATTTTGGCATCGATGAGCCGGTGCCAGTCTTCGGCGCAAAGTGCTTGGGATGGCTTCTTCTTCGGTGTCGGTATGGGACCGACAACGGAAATAGGCTGAGCCGAGCTGCCTGAAGGCTTAGTAGGCTTCTTTGCCGGGCCCGAAGGCAGGGCGTGGGAAGCAGTATCTCGCTGTGCACCCGGGCCCGAAGGTGAGGGTGTGACCAAAGCCTTTTTTGAGGGTGTCTAGGAAGGGTTGGAGTCAACGTTCTTACTTACGACCCGGTGAGCTGGAGTGATGTCCTCGACGTCCGAGTCTTCGGCATCAGAGGAGCTAGCACTTTCTTCAGCCCGCTGGTGTTCTGGCACTTCGACGCCCTCTTCAAAGATGTCGTCGGGGATCGAAGTTGACGAGCGAGCCATTATTCTTCGAGCTCGTCGGTCCTGAATTGTCTTTTTGGAGCTTAAGGAGGCACAAGCGGAACAGTCTCTGGCCTTGTGCTCCGGTGAGAGGCAGAGATTGCACACCTCATGGAGAGCGATGTGAGGAAACTTCGACCCACATTGAGGACCTCCTGAATGGAGTCTTTTCCATGAGTCAGAAGGCCCAGGTAGGCCCGAAGGCCTTCGTCGACGACCATAAATCGAAGACTTTGAAGTTGTTGAGACTCGCGTCGATGGGGAACGCGTTCAAGACAATAGCGTCGAAACAGGTGAAGGATTGTGTGCCGAAAGTAGAATAGATTCCAAACCGGAACGCAGGAAACACATCCGAGCCCGATGGCGGAAAAAAAAAAATCTAAGGATGGAGCTAAGGCACATGCGCAATGTGATCAATAGGAGGAGACACCTATCTCGTGACTTCCAAAAACTTTCAGGACAAAAACAAGTGCACACATCCGAACCCAACACTAGATGGCGATCTATGCAGTGTGTAATCTGCAGCTCATAAGCCTAAAAATGATATATATATATATATATATATATATATATATACACATATTGTTGTTCACCAATTTGCCCTTGAGCTTTTCGGGAAGGCACACTCTTTGAAGACGACCATCCGGTCTACACGTTCATCTCTCCACATTGGCCCGCAGCTTGCTATCGTGCCCGACCCGTTTTGATGCTGTGAGGCATCTCATCAGAGGCTTGCTCGAACTTTTGCAGTGGGATTGGCCCCTCAATTTCTTTTATTTGCACGCTTCCCTAAGTGGGTAATTTCTCGTGCATTCTGGGAGCCAGAGTCCTTAGTTCGGAGATTAAGACTCCCCAGGAGAGCTATAGTGTATTCCCTCAGTGGGTTCCCGCTGTAAGTATCATAAAAGCAGTGTTGTTGTCCTTAGGAGGTACTAAACCCACTTAGGGCAATGACAATAGGACTACATATCCCAGCATGCTGTTCTACACTTAGCAGTGAAAATTACGTGTACATGCCAGGCAACATAAAAGAAGGACTGGCCGGATCTTACTGACATTGTGAAGCAAGCCCCTGATGAAAGGAATGTATCCTGGAAACGCGTCTGGCAAGAAATATTCATTGCGTGATGTAAAAGGCAAGTCAAACAGTGAGAAAGCCGAATGGTTGGAACTCTGTGTGTGCCCTCTAAAAAACGCTTCGGGCATTTTGGTGAAACACATATATACATATATATATATACATACATATATATACACACATATGAAAACAAGTTACTTACCTGTAATTTTAGTTCCCCAGTATTGGTAACTTTCATAGATTCCCATGCTTTGTATCATTCCCCGTCGTCGGAATGTGAGTCTCGGTAACAAAAATACCATAGCTGTAGGTACAAAAGACAATGGAAAAAGGCCTAGGCCTCATTCCCTTTTGTAGCATATCACCCTCTTTGTATAAAAGAGACCAAACTTTGGCAACAGCCAATCAGAAGTGCCTCACCACTTAGAACCTTCCTGAAGGGACCTCAGAGCCTCAGATTTTCGTAGCCGTTGTATACTTAGACACCATATCTGCTGTAGGCTGAGCTTTCCCCGGGGAGGTGGGTGGGCGCATGGGAATCTATGAAAGTTACCAATACTGGGGAACTAAAGTTACAGGTAAGTAACTTGTTTTCTTGCCCCAGTATTGGAACTTTCATAGATTACTATGCTTTGTATCAGAGTAGCAAGCAGTTGGCAAGATAATCACATTTTGCATTGTAAATTATAGCAATAGACAACATGACATTAGATACAAAATGTGAAAGACGGAAGGTGGGAAAGAAAGGAAAGCTCACCCTTAGTGGAAGAGGTTCCTCAGGACAGCCTGTCCTACTGCTGCATCATCTTGTTGCAGAGATTCCAAGCAGTAATGCTTGGTAAAGGTGTGAACGCTGCTCCAGGTAGAAGCCCTGCAAATATCCTTAATTTGCACCCCCGCGAAGAGGGCTGTTGAAGAAGCCACAGATCTTGTGGAATGTGCTCGTATCTTTACAGTCAGAGGTTTTCATGCAGCCTTGTGACAATGTAAAATGGCACTAGTGATCCATCTTGAAACACCCTGTTTGGATAGCGGAAGGCCCTTACTAGGTCCCCCGAAGGCTACAAACAGTTGAGAAGATTTTCGAAAACCTTTAGTACGTTCCAAATAGAATTTCAAGCATCGCTGCACATCCAACGAATGCAATGCTTTTTCTGCTGGCGTAGAAGGTTGAGGGAAAAATGCCTTCAGAATGACCGGTTCATTCAAGTGGAAATCCGAGGGAACCTTTGGCATGAACCTAGGATTACTTCTCATGATCACAGTATTTCTCTTGAATTGAAGGAAAGGTTCTTGGATGGTCAAAGCCTGTAATTCTCCCACACACCGAGCCGACGTGAGAGCAAGGAGGAGAGCCAATTTCCACGAAAGTTATTTTATGTCAGAACGATGGACTGGTGCAAATGGACCCTTCATGATTTGAGAAAGGACTAGATTCAAATGCCATGTAGGAGGAGGCGGTCTCACCGGTGGATAGACCCTGAACAAGCCCTTAAGAAATTGCTTGATTATCCTGGAAGACCACAACGAAGGACCGGATTCTGTCCTTCTGAACCGTGACAAAGCAGTCAAATGGACCTTAATTGATGAATGAGCTAGTCCAGACTTAGCCAAAGACAGCAGGTAAGGCAGGATCTGATGCGGCTTGGAATTGAATGGATCAATGCTTTGTTTCCTACACCAACAACAAAATCGTTTCCACTTAAGGCGGTAAGTTTTGTTCATTGAAGGAGCCCGTGCTTGGGACAGAACTTCCTTAATCTCCCTTGACAATGGCAGGTTCATAAACTCTCGCTGTTAGGGAGCCATGCAGTCAGGTGTAATGACTGAGGATCTGGGTGCAAAATTTGTCCGTCGGACATCGTGAGAAGGTCCGGCAGAATCCTCAAAGGTAAGGGAGGAGCTATCGACAACAGATGGAGCTCCGTGTACCAGAACTGCCTCGGCCATGCCGGGGCTATCTGGATCATCCTGCACGGTTCCACCTTGAGCTTCCTGATCAGGCGTGGTATCAGAGGAATGGGAGGAAAAGCGTAGACAAATGTCTTCGACCAAGCTATCGAAAGCGCATTTCCCAGTGAATATCGATGGGGAAGCCTGCTTGCGTAAGACCGGCATTTCTTGTTGGTCGGAGTGGCAAACAGATCGATGTCCGGCCTGCCCCACAGGCTAAAGACTTGTTCCAAGACTGTCTGATTCAACTCCCATTCGTGGCTGACCGAGGAGGACCTGCTCAGTCTGTCGGCATTTTCGTTTAGGACGTCCGGCAAGTGTTCTGCCGTCAGTGACATCCTTTGCTGGATCTCCCATTCCCAGACCTGCTGAGCCTCTTGCGACAATGGGCGCGATCTGGTTCCTCCTTCCTTGTTCACATAGTGCATGGCCGTGGTGTTGTCCGTCCTGATAAGCACTTGTGAACCCTCCAGGCGAGGAAGAAAAGCCTGTAGAGCCAGTCGTATCGCCCTGAGTTCCAACAGGTTGATGTGGAGGTGTTTCTCTTGGGGTGACCAATGACTGCTGACATGTAGGTCTTGCATCACTGCTCCCCAACCCTTCAATGACGCGTCCGTTGTTATCACTTGTGGAGACGGGTCGTTTGCGAAGGATAGACCTTGGGACAAGTTGTCTTGATCTGTCCACCATAAGGCCGCTTCCTTCATCTCTGGAGTTATCGTCACCCTGTCCTCGAATGAACCGTGGACCTGCTTCCACTGATTGTCTAGTTGCTCCTGCAAAGGACGCATCTTCAGTCTGCAATGGGGAATTAGTGGGATACACGACGATATCACTCCTAGTAGAGACTTGTAGCGGCGTACTGAAAGAGACTTTTTTGCTTGCAAGTCTTGGGCCATGGTTTGTAATTTCTGCCTCCTTTCCGGAGTAGGAAAAGCTCTTGATGGCTTCGAATCCAAGATGGCTCCCAGGAAACAAGCTCTTCTGGACAGGACCAGGCAAGACTTCTCGTTGTTTAGAGTGAGTCCCAGGTTCTGAAACAAATTGGTACAAGCTTGAACAGCCATCAGCGCTGCTTCTCTGGACGGAGCTTTCAGTAACCAGTCGTCCAGATAGTGGAAGACCTGAAAATTGTTTCTTCGCAGGAAAGCTGCTACTGGCGCCAGCACCTTTCTGAAAATTCTTGGGGCTGAGCGGAGTCCAAAGGGTAAAACCCTGAACTGGTAATGGCTCTTGGCTACTGTGAATCGCAGAAACCTTCTGTGCGCTGGGTGAATCGGAACGTGGAAATAGGCATCCTCGAGATCGAGTGTGGCCATGAAATCCCCCGGGCTGATAAGTTTCAAGATGTCCTGAAGGGACACCATCTGGAAGGACAGAGAAATGAGATAGGTGTTTAGCCCCCTGAGGTCTAAAATGGGGCGCCAGTTGTCGAGCGTCTTCCTCACCAAGAAGAACCTGGAATAAAATCCTTGACCTCTTTGGTTTGAGGGAACCGGCTCTATCGCTTCCTTCCGGAGCATCTGTTGAACTTCGAGCCGAAGGAGACGCTGGTGTTTTGATGGAGTGGCTGCCGGGGGCTTGGGTGGAGGGACTTGCGTGAATTCCAAGGTATGCCCTTTCCGAATGATGTTGAGCCCCCAACGGTCCGATGTTATCCTGGACCAGTTTTGAAGGTATTTGTTGACCCTGCCTCCAACTGATGATTTCCTGAAGGAGGGTCCAGTAGGAAGAGCCAGGAGGCCTCTATTGGCGATTGGACGAATCTCGTCCTCGTGCACCCTGCTTTCCTTTATTGTAAGGCCTGGAGTAATTGGTAGACTGGCCCTGCAGCTGCTGATAAGGCTGCCGGTATTGCTGGGAACCTGAGCCTGTGGTGGAATAGCGTTGCTGTTGGAAGGATCCTCTGTAATTACCACACCTGCCTCTGGATCCCTTGAAAGGAGACTTCTTGTATTGAAGGGTCCCCAAGGATCTGGCAGTCTCTGTGTCCTTCTTTATATCTTGCAGGGTGTCGTCAATAAGTTTGCCGAACAATGCCTCTCCATCGAAGGGGAGATCCAAGACCATGATTTCCATCAATGTCTCCTCTCCTTCCTGAAAAATCTTCTTTGCCTCAGATGTAGATTCCGGAGGCAGCTGGTCAAGGTACGGGGCGAGATCGCACCAGAGCTGGCTGTCATACCTACCCAGGATCGCTATGGCATTAGCTGCTCGCACCAGCAAACTTGCCATCGATGGGGGGAGGAGTCAAGATGGCGTCCGGGTCGGACGCGTAGTCCCTCGGCTCCGGAGACCGTCATCTTCTTTCATCTATCCTGTCGGCGATCCTGGGCCAAGCAGAAAGGCTCCGACGTACCGAGCCGAAATTCCGGAGTTCGTACTGCGGCGCAAGTGGGAGATCCGTATGTTTGCAGTTTGAGGCCTGCACCAGCTCCAGAGCCGGGACCTTGAGTGGAAGCAGTGACCGTCAGCCGAGCGGATAACATCGGGCTTCGGCGCTTTGGGTGGCCCGGCCGGAACTTTTGTCGCGCGACGGATGAACCTGCAACGTACGCCATACGGGGCTGCAGGTACAGAGTTGCGTGTGCCTGTCGGTCGGCTTGAGAGTATCACCCGTCCTCATGAGCCCGTGTCATTGCCTGCCCAGAGACTGTTTGTGCACTCTCCTGCAACGGCGGGTGACTCCCCTGTTTTCAGCCCCCTTGGTGCCGGATGGGGTGGCATTCTAAGAGACTCTGTTTGTGGCTACATCCTGGTACTACCTGCCGCTCCCTGCCACTAGACGGACTGCCGACCCATTGTGTGTTTACAATGAGGTCTACGGAGGACATTTTGAACTGCGTCCCTGGGAAGCCTATGTCGCGGTGCGCCCGCGGACATGTGGGGCAGCGGGCCATGCCTGAAGGAACACATGGAGGGGTGTAGTGCTATGGTGCATTATTGGCGGCTGTTGTTTCCCTTCGCCGCGATATCGTTTGTTTTTCTCTAACCCTGGTTGCCAAGATGGAAGGCATAACGAGTGAACTGCGTAGCTTCAAAATGGCTGTCACACAGGTTCACAGTGACCCTCCTTCCCCCATGTCCGCCTATAACGAGATGGCTGCTGCCTGCGATGGAGACGGCTCCGATGCCCCAAGTCCCGGGATGTCTTCTGCTGTGGATGGTGTTTTTCCGGAACGATGTGAGACCAGGGGACTGCGACCGCAACAGGAGTTTTTTTACTTCTGTCATACCCCCGACCCTTGGGGTTCGCTCCGGGAAGGGCTGAACACTGGGACTCTCTCCCCTTACTCCTAACTACTTGGGGACAGCGTACTTTGCACTCATCATGGGATCATTGGATCTATTTGTGACTGGTGTGGTCAAATGTTTGTGTCGGGCAGGTTCTCTCGCCTCCTCGTTTATGCTCCCCTGGGTTGCCGATGCTCGCAGTGATGGACGGGAGAAAACTGGACAGGGATGAACGCTTCTCTATAAAGCTTGGCGATTTCCTCGTTGCTGACCCGGGCATGTGGGTGGTGTATTGTTACTCTCGATCGCGTCCTGTGCCGCTCTTGTGCTTCTCATTCGTTTTGCTCGTATTGTGTAATATCGTCGTCTTTTCGGTTATGTGCTGTTATTATATTGTTGGAGATGGCAGCCGAGGGACGGGTGGTGGGCTCCTCCCCACTTTTCTTCTTTTATGGGAGTTGTAGATCAGGTTACTCTTTTCTTACTCTCTATATTTCGGATATTGTATTACCTTTTTTCTCTTTCTCTTCTTCTTCCTTGTCTATATTTCGGGTTTATTGGGCGACAGACACACTGCTGGGGGGGGGGGGGAGGGGGTAGGCCGTAGCCTCTGCATGCGTGTAGGGTGGGGGGTTGGGGGATGGGGGATGGGATTTTAGTTTTTGGTTTCAGTTTCTATGGTGCCTTTTTTTCCTTCGTTTTAGTTTCTTCTTCTTTATTCTGTCTTGGGTCCGTGTCTGGGACTGCTAGAGGGTGGGTGGCGGTGGACACTGGTTGTGATGTTGGTCTGATACTCCAGCTGCAAGAAATTTGAGCCGCCACACCGCCTGGGGGGACTTGACCTATGGGTTGTTGATTCCGTGATAAATTTGTCGCTAATGTCATGTTATGCCTGCACGGACTATTTTTTTAGCCTATTGTTTATATAAAATTGAAACAGTCGAACTTCAATAGCTGCAAACAAAAATTTCAAAATAACCTTCACTGCTCCTGTGACATGGTACCGCGATGTTCTACTGTGTAACTTTTAAATGCTTGCTTATTGTACTAATGTGCTACTGTGTCGCCGTATTGTATGCGCTGGTGCTTTAAGAGTATCCGTGGCCGGCCTGATGGTTGTGGGCCCGTATTTGTTCTTTATTAATGCACAATAAAGGTTTTCAAAAATTTAAAAAAAAACAAAAAAACTTGCCATCAATGAGAATCTCTTTCCCACGTTATCCAACCTCCGCCCTTCCTTGTCCGGAGGAGTTGTTAGTGGCGCAGAAGGGTTTCGTGATTTTCTCTGCGCCGCCTGCGAGATCACAGAGTGCACCGGAAGCACCCGAGCGCATACGATCGCGCTACGTAAGCGCCCCGGGGCACGTAGCGTAAGCGCGTCGGGTCATGTGACCTAAAAATAACACTTTTTATTGGTTCAGGACAGTTTTGTTTTCCTAATGATGAAAGACCCCACCTTTTTTCCTCATTCTCATTTCGTACTTTGAGTGAGGAAAACCTGTTTCCAAACCTATTAGTACCTATTTGTACTGAGAAATGGCTACAGCAGCAGCAGGAGCATCTCAGCCACCACCACCACCACCACCACAAAGAGGACCATCACAACACCACAGTGGTGGAGATGAAGAAGAGGAGGAAGAGGAGGAGGAGGAGAGTCGGCGCTACCTGCCAGAAGATACTACCCCCTATAAGCCAAAGGAGCACATTGTGTGGGAATTTTATAAAATCCTAAGGGGCCAAAAAAAAGTAAATGCGCCAAAGGTTACTTGTTTGATCTGTGGCAATGTACTTTCCAGGGGGAACCCTGCCAAAAAATAGTCTTTTGGCAACAACACCATGATTCGCCACATGCAACGCCGGCACCCTAACAACTATAGTGCGGCAGAGGTCAGAGAACTGACCAGAAACCCCCCCAATCTTTTCCCAGCACCTCCCAAAGTACCCAACCCACTCCATCGGGACCAGAGACAAGGGAGATGGTCCCAAACATCCAAACCCAGTTTGGAAATTTCAAAATTGTTTGCATATTTTGTGCGCGTACAATTTGCTATGTTGAGCAAAGTGTTAAACTCATCAACTGTGCTGGTGACAACCACAAGTGCCCAAAGAAACCTTAATTTTTCCTGATTTTTTTTTTGCTCCAGTTGAGCCGTTTAGAATTCCCCGTTTCTTGTTTGTCCCCATATAAATTCCCAAAAATATATAAAATGGTTCATAGAAAGCCAAAAAAAGTACAAAATGTTCAAAAAACAATAAAAAAATATATAAAACAACAAAAAGAATTAAAAAAACAGTTTTTAGAACTACCTCCAATTTATAAAAAAAATGCTAAATTTAAAAAAAAAATCTGTTATTCTTTTTTCCCTATGGTACGCACCCCGGTACACTCCACGGTGCGCGTACCGGGCGCTCCTCCCACGCAAATCGATTTTTAAAAAAAAATTTTTGCCCCGCTGGGCCCTTTTATGGCCCCCACATCAAACCTAGGGGATCGGGGGGGGGTTCTACCCTGCCCCCTTTTGGTCATTTCCCCCTTTGTTTTTGCCACCTCTTGTGTCTCGATCCTACCGAGACACAAGATGGCGGCCGCTCTGGACTGTTTGGAATGTTGACAGACACCCGAGAGCCAATCAGCTTTCCGCTCGCGAACTTGTGTAGCACGTCCCGGTGCGCGTACCGGGGCGCGCTTATAGATATATATATTTTTTTGAACCTAAATTACTCAAAATCCACTGGAGCACATATCTTGAGACATAGCAAAAGCACATCGGGCTACCAGTCCCTACAATTTTGCCAAGTTTGGTGGAAATCCATTCAGCCGTTCGGTCTAAAAGTGAGTCCAACCGCCCTATGGAAATTAACATGTGGTTATTCCCAATAGAATGTTGCGGATTCCCTATGGAAAACAATCCTAACTATAACTACCTACTGGCGACCGCCAGTAGGGAAGATATATATATATATATATATATATATATATATATGTATCCAACACCAGGAAAGCACAATGAGGGAGGCCACAGAAAGCTTCTTTTGGTTCTTTAATTAAACACGAGCATTTGCCAGCAGTCACTTACAAAATCACAGGCTTCCAGTTTAAAAGACACTGCCAGACGCGTTTCAGGATAAACAATCCTTTCTTCAGTGGCTGCTTTCAGGAATGAATCATCGCGCTACACAGTTTTGATTATAAACACCTGCCCTGGTGGGCGTGGCGCTCCTGCTGCCTCTTGGTGTTTGTAGTTTGTAACCCATGTGGGTGCGCAGTTCATTCCTTGTAATTTACAAAATGAAATTAAGTCCCAAGTGGGTTGATGCACTGTACTTTGTGCTGTGGCTGCCCTGCTTTGAAATGGTCGAAATGAGCTCTGTGCAGGCTGCAGCTCCTGAATGCAGCCTGCACTGCTTCCTTCTGATGATTTCAAGCTCACAGTCAGAGCCTGAAAAGACCTGTGAACAGCAGTGAGCCTCTCCTTGTCAGGCGTGCAAAGCCCCATATATCCAACACCAGGAAAGCACAATGAGGGAGGCCACAGGAAGCTTCTTTTGGTTCTTTAATTAAACACGGGCATTTGCCAGCAGTCACTTACAAAATCACAGGCTTCCAGTTTAAAAGACACTGCCAGACGCGTTTCAGGATAAACAATCCTTTCTTCAGTGGCTGCTTTCAGGAATGAATCATCGCGCTACACAGTTTTGATTATAAACACCTGCCCTGGTGGGCGTGGCGCTCCTGCTGCCTCTTGGTGTTTGTAGTTTGTAACCCATGTGGGTGCGCAGTTCATTCCTTGTAATTTACAAAATGAAATTAAGTCCCAAGTGGGTTGATGCACTGTACTTTGTGCTGTGGCTGCCCTGCTTTGAAATGGTCGAAATGAGCTCTGTGCAGGCTGCAGCTCCTGAATGCAGCCTGCACTGCTTCCTTCTGATGATTTCAAGCTCATAGTCAGAGCTTGAACAGACCTGTGAACAGCAGTGAGCCTCTCCTCGTCAGTGAAGTTATGAATTAGTATTTATTAATACATCAATTACATATAATTCAAGGGATTTGACCATGTTTCTGGATCCAGAAACGTGGTCAAATCCCTGGATTTAAATTTAATTGATGTTTTCCTCGACCAGGGGGAAAGTGAGGTGATGTGAAGCGGCGTGGTTCAGCCACAGGAAAACGCACCGGCTTTATCCCCCGTACGGCGCTTCGCAGTTGGTGTGTAGCTCTTGCGGTTGAACCCCGCCGCTTCCAATTCCAACAACGTTTTTTTAACAAAAAAAACCAATGAGCAGCAACTCCAGCCACTTTCTGTTCAGACAAAGTAATTTATCCCATATTCAGCACAGACTTAAACCAACGCGTTTCGGTAGCTCCGTCTATCTTGCTCACGGTTAATTTGTACTGTGATTACACACTGTTTAAAAAGACCCTTGGCCCCCAGGAAGCATGTGATCTATTCCTTCCTGTTTGTCACGATACGAGCACAGGAATTCTGGACCCTGTAGTTCTCATACATGACCGTGACTATCACGGTTTACATTTGCGGCCGTCGACGGGGCTGTCGTCGACAGAGTTGGTCTTTTAACACTCTTCGTCGACTAAGATTTGGTAGTCGACGGTGGAGGCTTCTTCGACGACGAAGCAATAGGAATAACAGATGGAACAGTCTTGAAACTGAGCGTTACCTTTGTCGACGCAGATTTAGTCAACGAAACAGTCGAAGATACTGATGCAGACGTTGTCACTGTCGTCGTCGACGAGCCGGCAGATTTCGTCACCGGGACGACCGCCGACGCTCCCGTCGACGATGAAACATGTTTAACAGAAACATGAGTGAAAGATGCAGCAGACGCCTGAGAGCCAGGTCTCGTCAGAGTGGACGTAGCAGGTAGAGGCGAAGACACCGCAGGGGCCAGAGTGTGACATCTTCTCCTTCTTCTTCTTAAGGAATGGAGAAGGCAACTCCTGCACACTACCACGTTTAGAAGCTGCTTGGGAACGACCAGAAATGAGACTTTCGGCATCAGAAAGTATATTATCCTTGTCCTTAAGTCTCTGAAGCCATAGTAGAAGACGGCCTTCCCTATCTTTTAGTCTCTTTGTGGAAAAAGTTCTACAGAACTTACATTTACCCACATCATGGTCGGGGTAAAGACAGTGAATACACTTACTGTGAGGATCTTCTGAATAAAGGCGCAGCTTTCCACAAGAGGAGCAAGGTCTAAAGAGAGACTTCTTACTTGAAGACATGCAGAGAACACAGGAAAACCTGAAGTAGAAGAGAAAACTGAGCAGAGCTCAGGGAGACTCCTAGTCACACTACGTGCAGTAGAAAATCTGAGGTACTGAGCTCTGAGGCGAAGGTTCTGGAGGGCTGCTAGCGCCTGATTGGCTACAGTTTGGACCAACATAATGACAGGAATAGACTACAAGTGTCTTTTCTCTCTTCATGCATTCCTATGTGGAATTATGTCTAGGCTTTTTCTGCCTTTTTTCTAATGTGTATTTCATGTGTTATGTTTTTACATATACATATTAGGAGTATGTTATTGCTATTTTATTTACCGTGGGACTCCCACTCGGACGAGGGGGAATATTCAAGCATGTGAATCTATGAAAAACACCCTAATACTGGAGAAACACTACTTAGAAACACTTACAATACAATATCCTTAGGATCTTCGAGGGCTTCCGCTCCTCTATTCAATTTTGGAATATTCTTCCACTCTCCCTCAAGGGGCATGTGGCTTACGCCGTGGTGCCTTTACTGCATTTGCTTGATCGTCTCCCCCGGCTGTCTTTCGACAACAGGAAACCCTACTCTTCTCTCAGATATGGGTAGAGTGACGCTCCCAGGTAGCTAGGCATTTTCTGTTCTGCCCGTCTTCAGAGGGGGATCTGGCAGTTCCAAATCTGGAGCAATATTACCTGGCTTTGCAACTGCATCACAATCGTTCACAGTGGGAAAAAACTGGGAGACTAGGTTGCTGATGGACACCTCTAGTACCCTCACCTTACCTCAAATCATGATGGCAGGAGGGAGGGCTATTTTCCATTCCTGATGAAACACTGGACTGCTGTAGGAACACATTGCCAAACTGATCTAGAAAAAGACACCCGTTGTCAGGGAGTTTGCGTTCTGGGACCCATCGGCAATCCGGGCACTCTCGATTGGGAGCGAAACCTTGGGGGACCGGTTTCCTAACAAATTCATATCCTTTGAAGACGCTCAAGATATCTTTAACTTGGAAATGGGACACTTCCGCCAGCCTTTCAGCTATCACTAGAGATATATCAACCTCTTTCCCAGAAGCCCCTCACATTTCACAGACCTTCCAGGCCCTGCTGGAATTGCAATGAGGGCGATACCTGGTCAAACACTTGTACAAGGCCATGTCGTCAGATGGATTGTCTGTTATGCACTCTGCTAGAGCGGTGTGCGATTGAGATCTTGAAATACTACTTAAGGACGCATATGGTATAAAAGGTGGTTACTGAAAAGTTGAAATTGAAAAAGTACGGACGTGATGTCTGAGTGATGGCCTGAATGTCTGGGATGGACGGTGGGCCGCATTCCTAAAGTTCACAGCAGACCTCAGGGAATGAGAGTGAAGATTCCTCCTTGTTGACTACTATTTAGAGTTGTTCGCCTCCTGTGGTGCTATGTTGCCACCATACTCTACTACTTGCACGTAGATACCAGAGGAGGGCTGTTACCAGATTACATTGCACACTCACCAATTGTATTGTTGATGTAGTACTGTACCTCCCTGCGAATGGGTTTCTGATGGCAAATGTTTATTGTGGATTCTTTTTCTTTATTCTGTTAATATTAACAGTAACCAATAAAGAATGTTAAAACACAAGGAAACACTGAATAAGAAAAATTATATCTGAATGTCACCCTAAAAAGGCTCAATTTCTAAAATGTTTCAGAAAATAAAAGGCAACATTTGCTTCTTTACAGTGCTAATTTACATACCTGTCACTTTACTAAATTCTTCCACTATCTGCTCCTTAGTTTTACTTTTGGGTATTGAGCCAACAAAAAGTCTATTATTGGCAACAGAGATGCAAACACCAATGTGTTTTCCAGACCGGATTTCGTGATTATTGTACTGAAAATAAAGGAAAAGCAAGATGTAAATATTGAAGCAGATAATGCATTGACAAATTTGTCCCTTGACGATAATTTTAAAAACATTTTCAAAGCTGCATAAAACCACAACTGTCTTTACATACATAGAGATAAACCTATTACCAAAGTAGAGAAAGGTGGGCTGAAACAAGATGTATCATAATTTGCCTTGGTCCTAGGGCAATCAGTGGTTACTGAACAATGCAGTTCGTGGATACAGTTTAACATTGTCACATTACTGGTTCAAAACAATTGTAAATCCATGTTACTTCATGTTTCACAGGACAGTAAATTCGAATAATTAAGGCTTAATCCAAAGGTAAAGAGGGCTAAAAGCTCATATCCAGGAAGGTGCTCCAAGTAACACTAATATGAATTGAACGGTGTGTTTTACTTTGTAAACAAAAGTAATTTATTAACCCGTTAAGTAAACGTGAACATTAACACTATGAATAATAATCAAGAGGTGCTTACCACCATCAGAGGGCCTAGATAGGACTCAAATAAGTTTTTATAGCTGCTCTTTTTTGATATTCCCCAACTTCTTTGTAACACTGCCTTTATGTCCGATATAATATGGGGCTGGGATTAAACTCGCAGCAGGGAATCGTTTGGCTCATATATTTTTCTAGAAAGGTGGACTAAAGTGGTAGTTATATAGACTGGAACCAAAGATCCATTATTCTGTACTGCCCTTTTACACAAAATTAATCCCAAAAAATGAACTAAATTTAACATATATGAAATATTAACTGTCCCCCAAACCCGCACTACTCAAACAACAAGATAACTAAAGAAAAGTTGTAGGTGCTCCCCATGATGACCAGGAGATGCATTACTTGTATAGCTTTTTATTACTTTTATAGCTCTGAAAATAGTTCAGTAATTTCCAGGGACCAGTGTTAAGTACATTCTGACATCTTTACTTAAAGTTGGGGGTCAAACAGTGGGCCCCGTATGTACAATGAATTCAGGTGCTGGTATCTGAGAACCTTGAACTTGAGGTGGAGGGCTACCCACAGAAACTGGAAGCACCCACAGCAGCCAATAAGACACTAGAGACGGCTGGCTACCGCATGGAGTAGGGTTAGCCTTGACTGAAGCTTAAACTGTAGGTATATAGGGAAATGTATAGGCTAGAACAATGGTTCATGAATCAGGGTGACGTGGTCCAGCAAGCAGAGAATTACAGGGTGGATGGGAAAATAAGATCTACTCCTCCCTCTGAGGTTGGAGAAAGGAAAATACAGGGAATTTCCAGACAAATGATATCACAGCTCTTGGTCAAGACTTCCTCAAGCTGTCGTCATGCAGGCCTTTCTAGTCAGCTAGGGCTGACTAGAAAGGTTTCCTGGACTCAGGCAACCTCTGTGTGGACTGCGCCTCTCTAGCAGCTGCTGTGCAGGACTCCTAATTGTCAAGTCGCTGCAGATGAACCAAGTACTGGCTGCGAGAAGCCTTTTCTAGGACAGAGAAGGCATGTGGACCATGGCAATTGACTGGGAGAAGAAGGAAAATGCTACTCAACAGTATGCATCTGTTCTTGGCATGTAGAGCTGCAGATTTCTACACTTTGTATTAGATCGCCACCTGGTGTTGGGCTCGGATGATTGCAGGTTGTTGTCTTCTTGGAGAAGTCTTTGTGGTCACGAGATAGGAGACTCCTCCCTTGGACAATACTGCGCATGGGCATTGGCTCCATCCTTAGATTGTTTTTCGCCATGATGGGAAATGATGGAGTTAGTAAAGATACAGAAAGAAAAAAAGGATGTCCATGCGTGTGCATCTAAGTAAGATGAGAACTGGAATGGATACAGGTCCGGGGAGGCGGAAGGGTGTGTACGAATCTGCAGCTCTACATGCCAAGAACAGATGCATACTGGTGAGTAGCATTTTCCGTTCGAGGCATATGAGCTGCAGATCATACACTTAGCATTGATTGTACAGCAGTGTCTCCCCTAGCGGTGGTCGCCTGTATCCATTGCAGTAGTCTGAAATAATGTTCTAAGGACAGCCTGGCCTACTGCAGCTTACTGCTTGGCTTGCACATCAACACAATAGTGTTTAGTGAAGGTGTGTGGTGTAGACCATGTTGCTGTCTTGCATATGTCCTCTAATGGTATATATTTCATAAGAAGGCCATAGAGGCTCCTAGCTTGCGAGTGGAGTGTGCTCTTGGAGGAACTGTTAGCGTGCGTTTAGCGTTCTGATAGCATATCTGTATGCACTTAATCCACCTGGCAATCCCACCCTTAGAGATAGTGTTGCCTTTGTGTGGAGGAGAGAAAGATACAAACAATTGTTTTGTCTTTCTAAAGGATTTGGTTCTATCTATGTAGAATAGCAGAGCTCTTTTAACATCTAACGTGTGTAAGGCCCTTTCTGCTACAGAGTCTGGGTTTTGGAAATACACAGGTAACTCTACAGATTGGTTTAAATGAAAAGGTGTGATAACCTATGGAAGAAATTTTGGATTAGATCTGAGAACCACTACTAGTATGTATTTGAAAAAATGGTTCTTATATAGTGAACCATTGTATTTCACTTACTCTTCTGAGAGAGGTGATGGCAACCAGGAAAGCAGTTTTCCATGTGAGAAATTGCAGTTCACATTTATGCAGAAGCTCAAAAGGGGGTCCCATGAGTTTCGTAAGGTCCAAATTTAGGTTCCATATTGGAGAAGGTGGCAGCCTGGGAGGCATTATTCTTTTTAATCCTTTAATAAATGCTTTGACTGCAGGTACCCTAAAAAGAGACAAGTGTTGTCTGTTTTGTAAATAGGCTTCAATTGCTGCAAGATGTAGGCGTATGGAAGAGTATGCCAAATTAGACCTTTGTAGATGTAACGGGTAACAAATGATATTTTGGATGGAAGCATCTAATGGATCAATGTGATTTTGTTTGCAATATATTGCAATTTTTTTCCATTTGGTGGCATAACACGCTCTTGTCGTGGGTTTTCTCGCCTCTTTAATGATATTCATGCAGTCTGGTGGTAGGTTAAGATAACCAAACTCTAAGACTTCAGGAGCCAGATCGCCAAATTCAGTTGGTTCGGGTCTGGGTGTCTGATTTCTCCATGGTTCTGTGTTAACATCGAGGGTGTGAGCTGTAACTTTTGATGTGGAACCAGAGAGAAATCTAGTAGCGTGGTGAGCCACGGCTGGCGTGCCCATGTGGGAGCCACTAGAATAAGCTTGAGAAACTGTTTGAGCTTGCGCACCACTAGTGGAATGAGGGGGAGAGGCGGAAAAGCGTACGCAAATCTGCCTGACCAGTTCATTTATATTGCATTGCCCTCTGTCCTTGAGTGTGGTAACCTGGCGGCGAAGGCTGGGCATTTAGCATTTTCGTGGGTGGCAAATAGGTCTATGTGTGGGTGCCCCCACTGTGGCAAGAATGGTTGAAGAACTTGTGGATGTAGTTCCCATTTGTGAATCTGTTGCGACTGCAGATTTAACAGATCCGCTGTCTGATTGTGAACTCCTGGAAGGTGTTCTGCTAACAGATATATGTTTTGAGGAACGGCCCATTTCCAAATGTTCTGTGCGAGCTGGGACAGTTGCAGAGAGTGTGCCCCCCCCCCCCCCGTTTTTGTATATAGTACATTGCTGTCATATTGTCCGTCCGGATTAAGACAGCATTGTTCTGTACTCGAAGTTGAAAGGGTTTGAGTGCTAAGAATATTGCTAGCAACTCTAGATGATTGATCTGCAACAGTTTTTGTTGGTTGTTCCATCGACCTTGAGTCGTGTGGTGTAAGAGATGGAATTCCCATCCTGTGAGGGATGCGTCTGTAGTGAGCACTATTTGTGGAACAGGCCGGAGGAACAGCCGTCCTCTTGTCAAGTTTTTGGTGTTCCACCATTGCAGAGAGCGATGCGTACGGCTGTCTACCAACACCAGGTCTGTGAGCTGACCTTGAGCCTGATTCCACTGTCGTGCTAGACACTCTTGTAATGGACGCATTTGCAGTCTTGCATGTGGCACTATGAAGATGCAAGATGCCATCATGCCTATTAATCTCATGAGCACTCTAGCTTGGAGAGACTGTTGGTGTTGAAAGGTTGAGACTAAGGCTTGAATGCATTGGGATGTGAAAATATGCGTCCTTTAAGTCTAGTGTTGAAAGGAAATCGCCTTGTAGCAACAATAAGAGCACTTGTTGCAGAGTGATCATATGAAAATGATCTGATTGAGACCAATTCTCGACCTCAGGCCCCTCAACCATTACATACAGTGTCCCGTCCTTTTTGGGATTTAGAAAATACAGCGAGTAAACCCCCATCTCCTGTTCCTCTAATGGGACTAGTTGAATCAGGGGTGGGGGAATCGTATTGCCCGACGCCCGAGCCATGTTGATTTTTATCACGGGCAAGAAGATTTAATGTCTATTTTGTCAGATGGACAAGTAGACATTAAATCGAGTACACAAAATACAGGATTTGCGCACTTTGGGACTCACGACCAATCAGAAAGCCCGAACATGCTTTTAAAGCCTCTGATTGGCTAGCAGCCCATGACTGGCTGTAGCCTGTGATTGGCTGGGGTACTGAAGCGTCAGTCTCAACACGCGGCAATGTCAGCAATCTGGTGTCTCGCTTTCTAAATATCAATGGGTTGGACGTGCAGAGAACCAAGAGGAAGCCGTTTCCATTTTAACACATGAGGATAGCACAAATAACTATGCTGGGACGGGACCTTTAGAACGAGGTGAGAAGAAAGTGTGACATTATTATTAATAGGCTAATGCAAAGGGAACTTGCGGCATCAGGGTCGTAGGAATACAGTTCACATTATTCTCTCTGCTCGCAAATTGAAAAAGAAATGCAAACATCCTGCTGAGAGCTCCACTGATCGCAGTCAAAATAACGCGGCATTACGCTAGTGCCCAGTTCAGATTCCACTAGAGAAAACAGAGCGTGCTAACTTGGGGTTTGGAGCGAACTGTTCTTTAAGTGGAGCTCAACTATGCATATTAAATTTGCCATTAAAGAATTATACTGGGTCGTAAACATTTAAAATTCCCGCGCTCAGTATCTCCGCATGACCACACGTTAGCATTAGAGCAAATGAGCAATATCTTTGTTTTACCTCGTATTGTCTGTGACAGCTGGTGGATTTTAAAACTGTTGGGGCGCATAGGCAATTTGTATTTATTTCCTTTAGGGACAGAAGTTGCAAACTGTTAAACGGCACAGTGCCTTTATCGAAGCAATCTTCTTTTTGCCGGTATGAGAATTTACCTTGCGACAGTGAGCCTCTGTATGCTGTTATATAATATGTAAAAAGACGAAGAGATGTTGAAATTACAGTGTCCCGAATCAGTAACAGCGCAGAAACTCATTCAGTGCGCAGCTCACATTGCACACAATGTGACATGAGTTAACACGGTCTCATTCTCTCTCCCTTGCCTTATTTTTCTCTCACACACCAACATTTCATGCTCTCTTTTCTGGTATTTTTCGGGACCATGTGCCTGTGTAAGCACATTTTGAAATAACTGCTTGGGTCGTGAGTGCTGCATGCAGCCACGTGCTGCAAGCGCCTCAGCCCTGTCTCTTCCTCCTCAAAGCCCCCTCCTAGGATGATTCTCGCAGCTCATTACTTACATTACGTCCAATCAAGAGGACACCTGGCACCCTCCCCATTTTGCACATTACATGTTGCGTGTTCGGAGCACCACATTGTCTGCTTTCTTCCAGGAGACCACAAAGAAAATGATTTCCAACTAGCGCTCTAACGTCATTTGTGATAATTGGGTGTTTTAACAAGCTACAACGGAACTGGTGAAATTAATTTTATAGCACTGAAAATTGCGCAATTCCCCTAACACTCACCTGGCACAGAATATCCTGCATGTGGGCTGCACGGGAGGCATGCAGGGTTTGCAAGAGACACCCCAGCACTCTATAGGAGCACTCCATGAGCTCCCAGTCACGAGTCAGCTTGCAGCAGCTGAACTCCTTTACTTCATCATAGTTAAATGTACTCCCTTCAGTCTTGGAACCCGCACACCTTTGTTATATTCTGCTTTTAGCAGGTGTAATTTTGCTCTAAAATGATTCTCTCTCTCCCTGTTGCTCAGACTGTCAGAAAAAAAGGGGAAAATATCAAAACGAACTGCACGAGTGCACAACCTAGTAATTCCTCGCTACTACTAGTCCTCGCACACTCTTCACATACTCTATGCACACCAATCGGTTCTTGCTAAAGCACCTCAAGTTAGGGTGTTCCTGCTGTTCTAAAAATGTTCTCTGTATTCCCCCGTTGCTCCAGGGAGTTCGACTGTATCAACTACTAAACATGCAGTAAAGATACCAACGACTCCACGCTTCCTTGCATTAATACACGCTCACATGCAGTCTATATTTCATTTTCTCCCCCCTGCCCGCTCCTCTGCCCCTGCCCCCACCCCTTTTCCCTTTACCCCTCTCCCTCTCCAACAGGTTAATCAACCCTTCAAACTAGCATACTGGCTTTGGAGCCTAAGACAGGCACATTGTAAACAGATCACAGAAGAAAAGCCTCAGCCTGCTGATCTAACTCACTAGGATCAGGGCTGGGGAACTGCAGGTGTCTCTACATTATATGTGGTAGCAGGCACAGAAGCCCACCAAACTACCATACTTATATCTATCTATGGCACGTAGGTTACAAACTGATCACTGCAGCAGACCTTCGACCTCATTGGCTGTCCTATCGGGAATCGAGGCTGTCATCAGTAAGCATCACAGTAGCTTGTGATGTGATCAGATTTTCTCGAGCTCTATTTAGGCAAAGAGCCATCAATGCTTGCGTACGTTAGAAGTACATGAAGAATGTTTAGACTGTTGTCCCCCCCCCCCCCCTATTGCCACCCCTGAAGCTCATGCCAAACCCAAAACCCCACTCGATGCCTGACTCTCCCCTCCGCATTATTTTTTATTCGGACTAAAAAAACTGATTTTCAGGGGATCTCTGAGTCATAACCCCTCATTGTCACTGGTTCAGTGTCACCACTAGGTGGCATCAAAGCCTCCAGGACAGGCCCCTGCGGATACAGAGCTGTTAAATTACCCCTTCCACTTCCGGTGGCCAGACCCACCTTCAGCAGAGACTAATTTGCATCTCACAGCCTCCACTTCAACCATAGCTACTCGAAGGTTTGCCCGGCTCTTTTTATAGTTTGATGTTGTCTCTGGTGGAGTTCAGTGGCCTGCAGGATGGATGCCTGTGGCTAGCATCAGAAGTCTACAGCGAAACTTGCACAGCTACCTGTTCACAGAGATGCATGTGCAGTCTGCACATGTGGGTGCCTGTGCCTAGGATGGTCTGTCCGAGAGATTCCTGCCTGCTGTGCTAAATGTTCATCGGTTGGTCAGTGCAGGAACTAATAGAGGTTTCATAGTGTTCCACTGATTAACATAACTTTCACTTCAATTAAAGCTGTCCGTTATTATACATGTAGTTTACCTGAAGGTGAAAGACCATAAAAAGTTAGAAAATATTTTGGGTTTTTTAGCCACTGCTTTGACCCAGTCCCCAGACTCACTAACCCTGCTTCCCCTGTTTTGTGCAACATCACAGTTCTTATAAATGTTTTAATGCAATTCAACCACTGAGCAGTCAGCACCTTTTCCAGCCTCTCAAGCGGTTTCTGCTACCACCCCTGCACTCTCACTGCCCTCTGAACACAGGATTCAGGACTTGCTGCCATGGGGCTTAGAGAGCAGGGCAGGAGAAGAGGTAGGGCCATGGCCTCATGTCACAGACTCCAGACTGGGTGAAAGGAGGAAGGAGTCCCCCATTACTAAGAGAGAGTGGGGCTGCCCCACCATTTAACCAACCACCATCCCTATGCCCTTCACACAAAGACCCCACACATACCCACCCCGCTCCTGACCCCCTTGTTACAGCCAGAGCTGCCAACTTTGAACCTTGGGGACCAGGTTTGAGTCTCAGCATTGCAGGTCACTTAATCTGTTCTGGCCTAAAAAAAAAAAATAATTAACACAATCTTGTGTATTGTACTGGTGCTCATTGTAAGCGCTCCAATACCTTTGGGTCGTGATCGCGCTATATAATCTATCAGCAAAAAAGAAATGCTCAGATGACCAGCACGGTGCTTTCCTTTCACAGACGAAGCAGGCTCTGAAGCTTTCCCTTTTTTAAAGGTGAAAGGAAAGAATCCTGCATCTTGAACTCAGACTCTACCCCCATCAGTGCAAGAGGTGCATGGAAAATGCCTCTGTGTTTAGGCCTGTGTCCTAGCTTGATAATATAACTTGCATTTGTAAAGCACACATTTACCCAGAGGGGTAATTTTGTGCTGAATAATACATTTTTATTGTTACCCAACTCAATGAAAATGTGTTACATGCACACTAGTTGATAATTGGTTGCAGGGCACATGGACACATCTGCACACATGCTGTACAACCACTCAGTACAACAGTTGCATTTGAGAGTGAATGACCATGCACTGCATAATTGGATTTGCATTTGAAATATATATTGCTCAGTATGTTGCAATGATTGCAGTGCAGGTTCTCTCTGTGCAGACCTACCATAGTAATTTATTGAGTAGGCGGGGCAAGCAGTTACCTTCCCAGGACAAGTAGATTTATGTAACTTTTTGTCCCCTGGCCAAGTAGATTTTTGAAAAATTTCCACACCCCTGTTGAATAGCATCTTTTTGTAGAAGTGGTAGGACTTCCTGTTGAAGCAGAGTCAGGTGATCTGTAGACATAGGACGCTGCCTGGGTGGTATGTTTGAGAGGGTTGCTGTAAGTTCTAGGCAGTAGCCATGTTGGATAATCTGTCTCACCCACCTGTCCGTTGTGATGGAGTTCCAGACAGGCAGGAACTGTGTTAATCTGCCCCCCACAGGAGTGGAATGCTGTTGGGGGAGCAGAGGGAAGTCACTGTTTAGTTGTGGAGGAGGAGCGATTGCTGTGGTTACCGCGTCCTCTTCCTTTGTTACTATTGCCCCTGTATCCTCCTCTAAAATATCCTCTGTTAGAGGATGTTTGTGTTTGGGGTTTGAAAGATGTTGCAGTGTCTGCTCCAGTCTGCTTGGAGCCTCCTCTATAAAAGGAGCGACGAAAAGAACCTCTAGTCTGTGTGGATTAAAGAGCTCCCATTGACTTTGCCGTATGTGTCTTTTTTCATTTTCTCCAGTGTAGTGTCTACTTCTGGACCGAGTAACTGGTTTTGGTTAAAGGGCTGGTTCAAAATCGTGGTTTGCACCTCTTGTTTGAACCCGGAAATGCGCAGCCATGCATGTCTCCTGAGTATCAAGCTAGTATTTACAGCTCTAGCAGCTGTGTCTGCGACATCTAGTGCACATTTTATTGAGGCATTTGATATTAATTTGCCGTATTGAATAAGCTCAGTTGCCTGATCCTTATACTGATCTGGGAGGTGCTGCATTAGTGTTTCTAATTGGTCGTAATGAGCCCTGTGATACGTGAGAGAAGGGATTGTGTACTGGCAATGCCCATATATTTGTAGCTTGTGCAGCAATCCTTTTACCTGACGCATCAATGACTTTGGGTTCCTTGTCAGGTGGGGGCGTTTCACCAGAAGTCTGTGAATTAGCTCTTTTTCTTGCATTGGACACCACCAATGAGTCCAGAGGAGGGTGTCCCTTAATATAGGTTGGGTCAGAGGGTGCAGGCCTATATTTCTTTTCTATCCTTGGATTCAGTACCCTACCACGTACAGGATCTTTGAATATTTATGGAGCGTGCTTAATGACTCCTTTGATCATGGGAAGAATGTGAGTGGATCTGTGTGATGGCTTAAAAGTATCTAACAGAAAATCCTCCTCAATGTCATCAGAGTGCATTGTAACATTGTGGTAGATGGCAGCTCTGTGTAAGAGGTGATTAAAGCCAATGCTGACCTCTGGAGGAGAGGGCTTTGATGGGTATAACTGTGGATTCGGGATATCAGGCACATTATGAGGTGGAAAAGTAGAGACATCCTCATCTAAAGGATATGTATTAGAGTCTGTATTCGGATCCTCCCCACCACCTAGGTCATACTCCTCATCAGTTTGTGGTGAATGTGAGGATGAAGGAGAGGCTACAGGAGAGATTTGAGTTGAAATGTAAGGAGGGATAGGAGAGGAAGGAGATACAGGAGAGGGAGGGTGCATAGGGGAAGTTGCACAGTCATTCTTTTTGGCAGGAACCACAGGTGTAGGTGGTGTTTCTGCTGGTCTCTTCTTAGGAGGTATAGCACCCACATCTCCAGTCTTTGGGTTTATATAGATTTTCTTTTGTTTAGGGTCTGCTCTAAACAATTCTTCCTCTTCATCCTCTACAACCTTCTATGGCGTCGATTTTTTCGGTTCCCACAGAGGTTGTTTTTGTCGTTTTGCCTTGGGAGGTGTTAGTGTCCTGTGGCAAAGTTCTTGGTGCAGAAAGTGTTACTTTCGGTTTGACAGGCATGTCCGAGGGCTTCGGAACCTCAGGATCCGGCCTTGCGGGTGTTGTCACCGGAACGGCAGTCTTCGGAGTGGAAGCTGACTTTCCCTCTTTATCTTTGGAAGTCGACGGCTTTGGAGCCGAAGCGTCTTTTGACTTTGGTACCGAAGGGTCTTTCGGTTTCGGTGCCGAAGAGTCTTTAGGGGCCGAAGAGTCTTTCGGTTTCGGTGCCGAAGAGTCTTTCGGTTTTGGTGCCAAAGAGTCTTTTGGCCTCGGTGCCGATGGAAGTGGTGGAATCAGCACGTGTGGTTTGCTCGGTGCCGAAGCACCTGAAGGCGTAGTTGTCTTCCTCTAAGCCGAGCTCGTAGTCTGGCCTTTAAGAGGGAGCGCTTGGTCTCGACAGGGCCCCTTGGGTGTAGTGCTGACCTTCGCCTTTGGCAGTGTATGAGGTGCAGGGGCAGAGGTACTCACAGGTTGACGTGATGGAATCGAGTCGTCCGAGTCCTCTGCCTCTGATAGGATTTGGAGATCCGGCAAATCATCATCTTCTGGAACGAGCGGAACCTCCTCGAAGATATTGTCCGGCTCTGGGGCTGATCTCCTCATTTCGTGTCGACGGGCCCTCCGATCCCGGATGGTCTTCTTTGATCGGAAGGACGCACAAGCTGTGCAGGTCGACTCGTTGTGATCCGGCGATAGAGGTTGCAAACCTCGTGATGATCGCTATGCGGGAATTTTGCCTGGCATTTCAGGCATTTCTTGAACTGAGTTCTTTCCATGTGGTGTAGGCCGCACGGCGTCGATAGGCCTAGCGGCCCACTTCGATGACCGGAATGGAAGTTATGTCGTCGAAAACCCTTGTCTTCGATGTCGAAGGTAGTTTCTTGAAGTTTGTGTACGTTTTTCGCTTCGCAGTTGCTGGAAAAGTTTTTTTAGCAGGAGCGGAGAAACTTTCATCCGAACCCAGTGGCAAAAAAAAATAATCTAAGGATGGAGCCGATGCTCATGCGCAGTATTGTCCAAGGGAGGAGTCACCTATATCGTGACTTGAAAGACTTCTACAAGAAGACAACAACCTGCAATCATCCGAGCCCAACACCAGGTGGCGATGTAATGCTAAGTGTACGATCTGCAGCTCACATGCCTCGAACATGCTACTTACCCAGTATGCATCTGTTCTTGGCATGTGGAGCTGTAGAATCACATGCTATGCATAGATCGCCATCTGGTGTTGGGCCCAGATGTTTGCCCTTTGTTTTTGTTTGAAGAAGTCTTTCCAGTCACGAGGTAGACGACTCTTCCTTTCGGTGATAGTGCGCATGGGCATCAACTTCGTTTTCCCGCAAAGGGTGAGAATGGAGTAAGTAAGAGTAGAATAGATATGTCCATGTGTAATTATCTAAGTAAGATAATACTGGAACAGGTACATGTATCCAGGGAGGTGGGCAGGCGCATGTGACTCTGCAGCTCTACATGCCAAGAACAGATGCATACTTGGTAAGTAGCATTTTCCGTTCGAGGCATGTAAGTTGTAGATCACATGCTATGCATAGACTATACTGCAGTAATCTCCCAAAGCGGTAACTGACCTGTAGCTGTAGCAGTGGTTTGAAATAGTGTACATAAAACTGCCTGGCCTACATTAGCTTGTTGTCCAGCTAACACATCTACACAATAGTATTTTGTTAATGTGTGTAGAATAGACCATGTTACAGCTTTAAAGATATTAGCTATGAGAATATTTCCTAAGAAAGCCATAGAACCCCCAGTTTGAGAGTGGAATGCGCTCTAGGGGGAATTGGTAAAGCATAACATATCTGAATACAGTTAACTATCCATCGTGCATTACCAGATTTAGAAATGGGATTGTACCTCTTGTTTGAGTAGGTGTAAATGTTCCGGAGATAGTTTGTGTGTTCGTGGTGGAAAGTCTGGAGGGTTGCTTATAAGCTCCATGCAGTAACCAGATTGCATAATTTGTAAAACCCATGTGTCTGATGTGATTGAATGCCTGACTGGGAAAAATTGAGAGAGACGTCCACCAACAGGTGAGTGATGATCAGGGAAACATGTCACTGCTTATTTGTGGCTGGGGAAGTATGGGGTGCAAACCTTTTCCTCTTCCTTTGTTATTTTTTCCAGGAAATCCATCTCGAAAATAACCTCTGGTAGAATGTGATTGATTATTGCCTCTATAAGAGGTAGAGGATCCGTCAGTAGAGGTGTACTTTGAGCCTCCCCTATGAAAGGATCGGCGAAATGATATACAATTGTAGCGTTCCCATGGATTTGGCTACTCCAGTGTCCTTTTTTCTATTTAAGTGTGCACTGTAGGACCAAATAAATGCTCCTTATCAAAAAGTGCATTTAAATGGATGTTTGAACCTCTGGTTTAAAAACGGATACCATAAGCCACCTATGGCGTCAGAGAAGAATGCTGGTGTTAATAGCACATGAAGCAGTGTCTGCTGCATCTAGAGCACACCTGATTGATGTTTTAGAAATAAGCTTCACTTCCTGAATGAGGTCATGAGCCTCGGATATATGTACATCAGGCAGATATTGCACCAGTTGCTCTAGCCCATCATAATAAGCTCTGACATATCGTGCCAAGAGTGCTTGTGTTAGCTATGCACCAATGGTTGGCTGATTGTGCTGTACCCGCTTTCCTAAGGCATCTATTAATTTAGATTCCTTATCAGGAGGTGGAGCGTCTCCTGTTGACTGAGAATTTGCTAGTTTCAGAGCATTTGAAACCACTAACAAATCTAGTGGAACGTGACCTCTAATAAAAATTAGGTCTGTTGAAGAAAACAAGTTACTTACCTGTAACTACAGTTATCCAGTATTGGTATCTTTCATAGATTCACATGCCTGAATCATTCCCCGTCGCAGAGGCGGGAGTCCCACGGTAATTATATATACAAAAGCAGTGCCTTACAATAATCTGTAGTAGGCTGACAAGACTATAGGCCCAAAAAGGCCCAACACTTTGCAGCCTATCTACCTCACTATATGAAAAGGACTGAAAAGTAGTCCCAACCAATCAGCTGACAGCACCCACTAGAACCTTCCCTGCAAAGGCAGTTCTCCTCAGATTTTCCCAGCACAAGTGAGAAGTATGTATCCCTAATAAAGAACTGTTCTGCCGGGGAGGAGGGTGGGTGCATGCGAATCTATGAAAGATACCAATACTGGATAACTGTAGTTACAGGTAAGTAACTCGTTTTCTTATCCAGGATTGGGGTATCTTTCATAAATTCAGATGCCTGAATCAGAATAGCAAGCAGTAAATCCATATCTGTCGTTAGCGGTAGTTGGGAGACAAAGCGTAATTCTACATATCCCCACTCATCCGGAAGGTTATAGAGCACTAGAAATGTAAATATACATAAATGCAGAAAACCTTCCAAAAGAAAAACTTATAGTCAGATAACATTTTCCATACTAAAACAGCATTTGATCAGCAAAGTATTACAGTGTATTATGCATATTCTTATGTCATGAATAGAATATAAGAGACCGTTAAAAGTCTTACCTTAATGAAGAAGATGTAGCAGCACCGCTTGTCCCACTGCTGTGTCATCTAGTGATGTCGATTGCAAGCAGTAATGCTTTGTAAAGGTATGGACACTCCTCCACGACGCAGCACGACATATGTACGCTAGTGTGACTCCAGCAAATAATGCGGTCGATGCTGCCATCATTCTGGTGGAATGTGCTTTTACTCTTCTGGCCAAAGGCTAGTTAGCCTTGTCGTGACAGAATTGTATTACTGATGATAGCCACCTGGCTATCATCGCCTTCGTCACCTCTTGTCCCAGTGTAACTGGGCAATAAGCAACAAAAAAATTGATTCGATTTTCTTATGTCCTTAGTTTTTTGCAGATAAAACTTCAGACGTTTCACATCCAAAGAATGCAGAGCCTTCTCTGCCGGTGTGACAGGATCCGGGAAAAAAGTCTTCAACTTTACCGGCTGGTTAAAGTGAAATTGAGATGGAACTTTAGGAATGAATCTCAGGTTCGTTCTCAATGTGACATAATCCTTCGAGAAATAGAGGAAAGGTTTTGAAATGGTGAAAGCCTGAATTTCACTAACCCTCCGGGCTGAAGTGAGAGCTAGTAAAATAGCTACTTTCCAGGTTAAGAATTTCAATTCAGCTCTATGAATATGCTCGAAGGGTCTCCTCATTAATTGGGACAAGATAATATTGAGGTCCCATTCTGGAGGTGGAAGTCGAATTGGAGGAAATGCTCGAAACAATCCTTTGAGAAATTGCTTTACCAGTGAGGAAGAACATAGTGGAGGCTTGTTCGAACTTCTTCTGAATCTGGATATGGGGGCAAGATGTACCTTAATAGAAGAGAATACCAGACCCGCCTTGGATAGGGAAAGTAAGTAAGGTAGGATATCCTCAGGTGGAGCTTTAAAAGGATGGATATTATTTGCTTCGCACCAACAACAAAAACGTTTCCATTTGAAACGGTACGTTCCGATAGTACTCTGAGCACGGGCTTGAGACAGAAATGCTCTACAGTCTTCAGAGATTTGGAGATCTTTAAACCTTAAGAAGTCAGGAGCCAGGCGTGCAAGTGCAGCGATTGTGGGTCCGGGTGCAGAATCTGACCTCCTTACCTTGATAGCATGGAAAGAGTTGGCTGGAGACGAATTGGAGGTTGTTGAGAGAGCAGGAGCAGTTCTTGGAACCAGAACTGCCTTGGCCAGCGAGGAGCAATGAGGAGAAGAGTGCAATGTTCCCTCTTCATCTTCTGCAGAATCATTGGTATTAACGGTATCGGGGGGAAAAGCGTATACATAGATTCCTGACCATCTCATGGACATGAGGAAATCTGCTGGCGTAGTACAGGCATTTGCTGTTCCGCTGTGTCGCAAACAGATCCAGAGTTGGTGTGCCGCAAACTCTGAATATCCTGTTAATCTGTTCCTGTTCTAGCTCCCATTCGTGGCAACCTTCGAGTGATCTGCTGTGGTTGTCGGCTAAAGAGTTTTGAACCCCTTTTACATGCTCCGCTCTGAGTGTTATGCCGTGTTGTATAATCCACTCCCACATCTCTTGAGCTTCCTGCGATAGGGATAGAGATCTCGTTCCCCCTTGCTTGTTTATGTAAAACATGCTGGTGGTGTTGTCCGTACGCACCAGTACTGAAGAATTTGCAATTCTCAGAAGGAAGCTTGCAGAGAAAGGAAAATGGCTCTTAATTAGAGACTGTTGATGTGTTTCTGCCGATACTGATGAGACCATCAGCCTTGAATCTGGAGGTCCTGAAGATGGCCTCCCCATCCCTCCATTGATGCATCCGTATTCATAATGAACTCCGGGATAGTTTGAAGAAACGTGAGTCCCGGAGACAGGTTGCTTTCTTTTGAACACCATTGGAGAGCTCGTCTCATTCTGGGTGTCACTTAAGCGATCGTCGAAAGATCCTCCTATTTGTTGCCACTGTTGCAATCCCTCTTGCAGTGGCCTCATCCTGAGCCTTGCCAAGGGAACTAGGTTGATCGCTGAAGAGCACATCCTTAGAAGAGACGCATATGTCCGGACAGAAAGTGACTTTTTTGCTGAAATCTGTTTTGCCAGTCTGGAGTCTGTCCTGACGTTCCTGAGACAAAAATGTTTTGCACTTTTGAGTGCCAAGTGAGGCTCCCACAAAGGTTAACACCTGTAGGGGCTGCAATTGTGACTTCCTTGCATTTAGAGTGAGCCGTAGACTGGAGAATAGACGAAGGGCGCTTCTGACCGCCTGTCTTGTGATCTGTTTCGATGGTCCTTTGAGCAGCCAATCGTCGAGGTATGGGAAGACCTGTATCCCCTGGGACCTCAACGCTGAAGAAACTGGGGCCAAGCATTTGGTGAATATTCTTGGTGCCGACTTCAGCCCGAATGGAAGCACCTTGAATTGGAAGTGGACGCCAGCCACTGTGAATCGAAGGTATTTGTGATGCTTGGGGTGTATAGGGATATGGAAGTAAGCGTCCTCCAGGTCCAGAGAAGCCATAAAATCTCCTTTGATGAGACAATTGAGCACATCGGCCAATGTCACCATGCGAAAGCTTTGTTTCTTCAAGAATTTGTTGAGCTTCCGCAGATCCAGAATCGGGCGCCACTCTCCCGACTTTTTCTTTATTAGGAAGAAGCGAGAGTAGAATCCTCTTCCTTTCTACGGGATTGGAACCTTCTCTATCGCATTCTTGCGAAACATGTTTAGGGCCTCTTTGAACAATAGGTGAAGACGAGGGGGCGGACCCTTGGGCGGGGTCGTAGGCAGCTTCTTTAAGAACGCCAAAGTGTATCCTCTTTCCACTACGTCGAGGACCCACCGGTCCGATGTGATGCTCCGCCATTGATGGTAAAAGGCAGAGATCTTCGCGCCCACAGGGAGGAGAGGATATTGGACTGGCGTCCGACCAAGCTCATTGACGTTTCTTTGCATCTCGTCCTTGGTTATTTGATCTTAGTCTACCTCCAGTAATTTCTCTCATCAGGGAGGGAGACTGTCTGTATGATGACTGGTAATACGGTTGCTTGTACTGCGATTGGTATTGCCTGTTCTGTTGGTTATGATAACTTCCTCTGGAAGAAAATCCATGACCTCTTGCTCCTCTAAAAGAGCTTCTCTTGTATTGCAGGCTACCAAGCGACTTTGCGGTGTCAGTATCTGTCTTGATGGCAAACAAGGCATCATCTATGTGCTTACCGAAGAGGGAGTCCCTGTCGTAAGCCATATCGAGGTTCTTAGTTTGCACCTCGGGTCTGAAGGCAGTTGCTCTGAGCCAGCCCTGGCGTCTGAGCACCCCAGCACCCGCTACCTGACGGAAATTAGTATTTGCGATGTCTAGGGAGCAATCTATTATTTCTGAAGCCGCCCTCTCTCCTTCCAGCAGTATCTGACGTGCGCCTCTTGTTGACGATCCTCCGGAATAAATTCAATGAATTCAGACAGTTCCGACCACATCTGTCGGTCGCAGCGGGCAAGAATCGCCAGACAATTCGCTGCGTTGATAGAGGATGCGGTACAAAAGGGGTGGTGATGGACGGAGCATCTGAACCAATCAAACACTCACACCCAGTCAACAGATCTGGGTTTAATCCATCACCTTTGTTTAGCCCACTCTGCCACCCCAGTTCAAACATGGCCATATGCAAATCAGTCTGACCCTGTGCCTCATGGGAACAGTCCAGCCCGAACTGCCAAGCCATGCCTTCCCTGGACCGGAAACAAGCTCCCGAGGACCGGTTTCTGGCATTTCAGCCGTCTTCAGCCTGGCTTGCTTGAATCCAGTGGCAAAGTTGGCAGGGTATGCTCAGACGTGAGTCCCTTGCTCACTTGGCCACTGGATTCAAGATAGCCTGGCTGATGAGGATTATGAATCCGAAACCGGTCCCAGGATGCTTGTTTCCGGTCCAGGGAAGACATGGCTTGGCAGTTCGGGCTTGACTGTTCCCATGAGGCACAGGGTCAGACTGATTTGCATATAGCCATGTCTGAACTGGGGTGGTTGAGTGAGTTAAAGAATGGTGATGGATTAAACCCAGATCAGTTGACTGGGGGTGAGTGTTTGATTTGCTCAAACGCTCAGTCCATCATCCCCTTTTGTATTGCTTTGTAGAGGATGCAGCACTGATGGAAAACTTCTTGCCTATTAGGTCAAATCTTCTTCCCTCTTTGTCCGGCGGCGTTGAGATTGGAGTGGACAGATTTTTGGACCTCTGTTGAGCGGCTTGGGATATCACTGTGTCCGGACATGGGTGGCCTATCAAACAGGATGGAGTTTCTGGCGGTGCTCTGTACTTTTTCTCAATTCGAGGAAGTACAGGGATGGAAGTGGGTGTCTTCATAATTTTAAGACCTTCCTGCCAAATTAAGTCTATAATGGGAATGAACCTGGCAATCCTTCTATATCCCTCTTTAAAATCGTGTAAAAAGCAGTCTGACTGTTCAATGCGGACTGGCAGTTCAAACCTTGTAGCAGTTCTTTGCATGATATTATGAAAGCCGCCGATGTGCTTCGGCGGAGAATCAGAGGGTTGTGGCGAAGGCATGGGTATTACGTAATCATCCCACGGATCCGCAGGTGTGTTGTCTTGAGGCAGCTCACCTTCCTCTCTTCCCTCTTCATCCGAAGAGGAAGTATCCCGATCCTCTTGTGGTGCGGGTTCTGCAGTGTGTCTAGGTGACAATGGAGGCTGCGGTGGAGGAGGGGCAGGTAAGTCCGCAGGTACCGGAGGTACAATTGGCGTGGACGGTGTCGGTGGGAACCTTTGGCGATAGTCTGCCAACATGGCTTGCAAATCCTGTATCAATGAAGGAGGGAGATGCCTTGTCTCCTCCGAACGTGGAGGTATGTATGGCTGTCTATAGAAAGGTGTAGACAACTCCTCTTGGTACTAATGTTATTGAATATCTTCGTCCTCTTCATCCTGGCATTTTATATGCAATTCGGATGGATGGCGTGCAATCCCAAAGGCACCCTCATTATCTCCATCATCCTCCTCAGAATCTTCCTCCACATAGGTTTCTAAAATCTGCGATGGTAGCAATGGAGAAATATTGGAGTAGTCTTGCCTACGATAGGTCTTGATCTGAAAATGTGTATAGGCCACAGGTGAGGCATAAGACACCGGAGGTAAACCAGGCCAGGGTGTTGTTGGCGGAGTCTTGGATATAACTGGACTCCTTGTGGATTTAGGCGTCTTAACAAGCTGTGCTGAAGGCGGCTGGTTCATTGGTGGAGGTGCAGTCGACGAGCTCGTAGATGGGATAGTCGCCGACGGTGGTACTGTGGATGGACTTTGAAGACGGGGCCGCCGTCGAAGAGGCCGCCGTCGATGGGATCTTCGTCGACGAGGCAGTCGTCGACGGGGCAATCGACGGGGGCATCGTCGATGGGTTCTTCTTAGATCCAGTCGTCAACGGGCTCTTCGTCGACGAGATTTTCGTCAACGAGGATTTGGACGTTGATGGAGCGGGTTAATGAATAATATTTTGTTCTGGTTTGTGAAGCCAGACTTCCATAATGTTTAACAAAACTAATATGTTTGCTGCATGTTATTAAATCAAACTAGAATAAACTGTGCAACATGAACACATGGGACTAACATTATGCTTATTTGTGCAAAATGCAAAAGAAATACAATAATTATTGTCTATTGTCTTTGTCGTATACTAACTGCTGCTGTCAAAAATAATAGCATGTGCTTTTAAATGTGCTTTTGTCTTGTCTTTTCTGTGACAAAAGCAGTTCCAGATCGGATTGGTATATCAAAGGTAATATATGCTGCTTTAATGTGCTTTTGCTAGGTAACATAATTAATGGGTTAACATTTAGCAAAGGGGGTGGGTAACAGAACAAATGTCAATTCTTTAATTAATTGATGTTTTATGTTTGTTTAAATAATAGCTTTCCAAATGGAGCTGAGAGTTGGCTGCAGAAAAATAATGCATTCTAAAAAAAGTGACGCAAGAAAAAGTGGCGCAGAAAATTGACGCTTTCTGATAAGAGGCCTGATGATGTAAAGCCACAAGAGAAAACTTATTTTGAAAAAGATGAGAAGCCTATAAACTTTTATTGTGAAAATCTTTGAAAAGAACTGCCAAAGGCGACCCAGTGGAGAGGTTTGCTATTGTGCCACGGGAAGCTCAGAACGGACAGGCTCAAGGCCAGGATGTGTGTCGCGGCATTTTTGTGCATTACATGAACATCTTTGCTACAAAATGTAGCAGCCTAAGGAAGTGCCACCAGGACTCTGTGCATGAACAATGGGTTAGTGAAAAAGCCCGGACCTGAGGTGGAAGATGTCACAATTAATTGTGGCATGAGGAGGCTCAGCCAATGGGGAGCCAGAATTCAGCTGTTGGAATGTGAAAATAATTAGTTTAGCTTTAGTTTTAGGGTATAAGAATTGGCTCAAGGAGCAGATTTTTGCCTACGCTTCTTGATTCCAGAGGGTCGTGTTCTGCTGATCGACGAACGGACGTAAGGAAAGGAGACTTTTAAAGACTTTGTTTTCAGGCAATGTAGGTAGTGACAGGGAATTAGTGTTTGGAAATGCTCTTTCTCACTTATTTCTGTTAATGAATAATATTTCTTGAATTAAGCTCTCTTTTTAAATGCTGAATAAACCTTTCTTTAATGACATTTTCTAATACTTGTTTAATAAAGTTCCAAAACCTAAGTTTTCATGAATATGTTTGAATAAACTTACTAAATGACAAGCTGGTCTTGTTTATTGTAGATAGTTTAAACAACATATTAGATTCATTCGCCTCATGATTCAGCTACTCTGTTATTTTAATGGGCCTGGTATTGATTGGTACGTTTGGTGGTAGATGGTGACATCATTTATGTAGAATTTTGGTAGGAGCGCTGGATCAACGTCCTTAACCCCTGAAGAGTTCTTAGAGGAAATCTTAGCTGATACAATAGGTGAGGTAATGGCAGATGTAGATACCGTCACCGAGGAGCTTGACATGGCAGAAGTCACAGAGATTGTGTGAGAAGATACCAGAGTGACAGTCTTAGCCTGGGTCTTACTCACAGTTTTAGATGAAGATCCTGAAGGCGGAGAAACTGGAGATTCAATAGGAGGAGAGGATGACCTCCTTGAGGGTTCAGACACTCCATGAGAGGATTTGTGTTTTTTCCTCTCAGGAGAAGAGCCATCTCTGGATCTGGCTCTTTTGCTGGATTTTGAAGCTTTGTCCTCATCATCTGTGGAAGATGATTTAAGCCAAAGTAGAACCCTTGCCTCCCTGTCCCGGATAGTTTTTCCAGGGAAGGTGCGGCAAATCCTGCAATCCGTCACAATATGAGAGGGATGCAGGCAGTAGATGCAGTCTTTGTGCTGATCATCTACATGGACCCTCTTCTTATCACAGGTCCTGCAGTCCTTGAAAAGAGCTTTCTTCTCAGACATTCTGAAGAGAAAAGTAGAAAACTGAGTAGGCACTCAGGGAGACGCCCTTCCACACGACGTACGGTAAAAATCTGAGGAGAACTGCCTCTGCAGGTTAGGTTCTAGAAGGTGCTGTCAGCTGATTGGTTGGGACTACTTTTCAGTCCTTTTCATATAATGAGGTAGATAAGCTGCCTTGTATTTTTTGTCCACTCTAGGTGCGAGTATCCTAGCTCGCACTGGATCTTTGAACACCTCATCTGTGAGAAGGTGGCTCTATATATACTGGACTAGAATTAAGTACAGTGTGTATAGAGTCCACCAACCCTAGAGGTATAACAGAGGTTAAAGTCAGAACTGACCTTACTCTCCAAAGTGGTAGCTTGGTCGAGCAGTAAGGCAGTACCAGAGGACAGTGTAAAGCATTTGTTGTACACACTAAGTAGGCAAAAGGTTTCACACATTCAAGGACAGAACTCCAGGCAAATTGTTTTTATATCCACATATATGTGTTTTATTTTTTAGACCAACAGTTATAAAAATATACTTTTCTTGTTAAGAGTTCTCCCATGTAATTACTTGGCAAAGAAGCAATAAAGTTTGTGCACACAATTAAAGTATTGACAGTAAGCAACAATTCTAAAACACACTATAGCATTAAGCTCAATGGGCTTTCCACATGCAAGTACAGTCGATTACTATATAGATTACTTTAGTAGTCCCAGTACTAGATCTTAGATCCAGTACTGGGGTCTAAGCTGAAACCAGGTCAGAAAAAACGTTGTAGTTACTGTAGTGATTTTTCATGAATATAAAGCGGTTTTAAAAGTTCACACTTGGAAACTTTTCAAAGGAAATCTGACAATGTTATTCAATGGGTGAAAAATCAGGTTGAAGGTATAGTATGATCGCGTTACTTTTGTAACACGGCACTGGTCTCCTAGGGCCAGCACTGGGGTCTTCAGGTAGGTAATAGCGTTTCAGTATTTCGTGTGCTTTTTAAAGAATATTTTTAAAGAATATTTCAAGTTTTCAAAAGTAGACACTTAGAAGAAATTTCATAGAAAAGCAGACAATGGGTTCCTATGGAGAAAATACAGATTACTAGTACCCCGCTAGGGATTACTGTTGCGGTTCAGTACTGGGCTGAAAGGTACAGCACTGGCGAGACCCTGATCACAGGTGAGTACTTCGGAATTCGGACTTTGGCTGATTTTATGTGAATATTTTCAGATTTCAAAGCTTCACACTTTTATTTTCGAGTCAAAATGAGTCAATGTTATCCAATGGCAGGTAAGTAAATTACCGGTTTCCAGGTGAGTACTTGGTTGGTGAAGTGAAGGTTCTGGGCATAGACTCAGGGGTCCCCCAGGGGCAGGTAAGTACAGTTAGTTCACTCCAGGTGGGACAGGGGCGGCCGGGTGCAGAGGTGGTAGGCCCAATGATATCTAATGAGGGAAGGGGGGCCTTCGGTTGGTGGCTGCTGGCTAGCAGGCCACGCAGCTGTGGGAGCTGGGCTCCGGGTCACTTGCTCAGGGCGGGGAGGGGGGGTTGTAGGATAGGACAAAGGGGTCACAGCCAGCGGCACTCGAGCGGCTGGGTGTAGGGTGCTTTTGAGCCGTCGGGCGCTCAATGTTATCCAATGGGAAAGGTCAAAAAGGAACAAAGGCTGCAGGTTTGGGGACAGAGACTCTCCAGGGGTGACCAGAACTTCGAGAGATAAGTTGGGATCTTGGAGCACAGGTAGGTACCCCAGAGGGAGGCACAGGGGGCTGTAGGGCGCCGGGTGCAGGGGTGTCTTTGGGTGTCGGAAAAGCTTACCCGTGGCTGGCTACGGTTGGGGTGGCCCCTGGATCTGAGTCCGCAGACGTCGGCTGGTTCGTCGAGGAGGGTCTTTGGGCACTGGACTTCAGGTCCCAGTCGCCGGGGGGCCATCCACGTGGTCTTAGTTCGGTTGAGCCCGGCCCGGGCTTGGCGGGTGCAGAGTGGGCTGGTCCAGAGCTTCCTGATTGGCACCAGGTGGGTTGTTGCAACAGAGCCTCTGCTGATGGGAGACCCAGTCTTTGAGATGGTCGAGGCAGGCAGGTCCTCCGGGTGTCCCAAGGTTGCTGTCCGCAGGAGTCGCCGGGATTAAGTAGGAGCAGGTTCCAGGATCGACAAACCCGAAGGGCTGGGGCCAAGTCAGTTGTTGTCGTCCTGTTAGCAGCTGCACGGCGGGTCATCTTGATCTTCTTTCTTCTTTTCATATCGGGATCTGAGGAAAGAAGGATCAGGGAGCCCCTAAATACTGAATTTAGGGGCATTACAGGTAGGGCAAGGACAGGGACCAAAGGCCCCCCCCCCCCTTTCTGACGTAGTTTTTCCCGCCTGTCTTCCCGCCCGAGTGGGGGGCAGGACTGGTGGGGGCTGGTTGCTGGGTACAGCAAATGGTCTGGAGAAGCTCACAGAGGCGGCATGCCTTTGAAGCTTCCCCCTGCCCATCCTGGGGGAGGAGACATAACACCTCGTCCAAGATGTGCATTGTTGCAGGCCCAGGAGAGCGGGGGCTCTCCTACCCAGGGGTCCAGCAACGTATCTATTGTGTGGCAGACTCTGCAGCCACTCAGCCAGACGTGGATTGTAGGTTAGGGTTTCAGAGGGCATCTCTAAGATGCCCTGTGGTGCATTTTACATTATATCCCACACTGGCATCAGTGCAGATTTAATGTGCTGAGTAGTTTGATACCAAACTTGTCAGTCTTCAGTGTAGCCATTATGGTGCTGTGGAGTTCCTAATGTCAACCTCCCAGCACCATATACTCTTAATGGCATCACTGCACTTACAGTGCCCAGGAATGTAGGAATGTAGATGCTACCAAGAAGGTCGCTGCACTGCGCACGGTTCACAAAGTGGTCATGAAATGACCCTCTAGATCATTAAACACGATTATATATTATGAACCAAAAACTTTATAAAACACATTGACGCAGTTATACTTGTAAATGTAAATCTTTACATGTAGTTTAGGGTCAAGGTTTCATTAACACCACATTTTAGTGGTGTTCACATATAAAGTAAAGTACAATTCAAAGAACAATTATCATCATAGAGTACACAAGTACAAATGATCATATCTTAACGATGGATTTTGTAGGGGCCCGATGCAATTTCGGGACCGAAGAGTCCCTTCTTCAGGGGCCAAACTGTAAAGGAAAATAATGAGCATATATCACTCGACAAGATTACATGGCAAAAACAGCAAGAGGTTGCTCACTAATGTTCATATTCCCATGTCCAAAAGATACCATAGCTAGTGAATGCCAGCAGTGTAGAAATGACGACCACTACTTAATCCCTGTGTTCAATAAAGACAATAGGCTCCACGTGCATAAAATAGTAGTGAGAGAAAAGATACTGAAGGAAGAAAAAGCAATATGTGTCTAAAGCAATCAGGAAAAAAGAGTAAACGAAAAAAAAGCACACTGTGAGGCCAAACCATAAGAACATAAGGATTTCACCCTATTTCAAAGAATACCTGAATATCAAAAGATGTCGATTTCTGAAACATAAATACGGAAACCACTGGTTGTAAAGCCGTCTCAATTCACTGTAAGCTAAACACTCGAAAAAACAAAGCGCCATGTTTACATCTAGTCATGGGGACCCACCTAATCAAGATTCAAATTCCGTGTGGGTAGCCAGTCGAAACATCTAGACAATTGACGGCAGGTGAAGGATCATGTGTAGTTCTAAAAAGGACATGAAAAGTGTAATCCAAGTTCAAATCAAACAATTAAGGGCCAGGATATGTGAAATAGTAATACCGCTTAGAAACAAATAAAGCACTCACCAAAATGTAAGTCAAAAACTTCACGATGTTGCGTGGCTAGCAACATGGCCGAGTGAGTCGCACTCTGCGCCAGCTCCGGCTAGCCGCATTGATCAGACGTATTTAAATACATCCACCGACCTTCAACAAGTCACACGCGGTGGCGAAGCACTTGCTGACCCCGGCGGCTGCAATCGCGGTCTCTTTTGGGCCGATACGACGGAGAAAACCGCCGTAAACACCAAGCACCTCCGGAGCCGGGGCCGGATTCAAGATGGCGGCAGCTGCAGCAGATTGCCGAGTAACCCAGGGCCCGGACAAGGAGGCAGCCTGAGGATCAGTGGAGACACAGCCTCGCGGCGCTGATCACCCTGGGAGCTGCTCCGGAGGAAGCGTGGGCGAGACTCCCCCCCCCCCCCCCGCCCCCCCGCTGGGGCTGAGAAGATACGGCCATCCGGGTCCAGGCTCCTGAGACGATGGACAGGTGAGCTGCAGTGGGGAGGCTCCCGACGGGACACAGCGGCACTGCCCTATTCACTCACACACAAGCTGGGGACGCCCGGAGGCGCAGCATATCCTCTGCGGGAGGCGGCTGGTCCCGATATGGACTTGGGGACGACGGCAGATCTGGGGCTGCATGGTGTGGGTGTCCCTCTGCCGTGCCCACTGCTGCCATCGTTGTATCGGACACCATTACTAGCACGGAGGGCTGACGCTGGTCTGGGGACAGCCTGGGAGTGGCGCTCGCTGCCGTTTGGACCTTTGGGACTGGTTGTTTCACCGGCTGTGCGCCCTCCTTGAGCCGAGACCTACTCCCCACGGCCTGGCCTGGCATCGCGGCTTCACTACGGCCCCTACTCGCCGCGTCTGAGGAAAAGCCGCTGCGGCCTATAGACATCGCGGTCTTCGGGCTGCCACACGGTCATTAGATTCTTCACATGAGCTCTCAGCCCCTTCATCGGGGGCTGAGGAGGACACAAGCGACACTGTACCCCTCGCAGAATAGATCCCCAAGGAGACAACAGGATTCTGGATCGCCAAGGCTCGACGGTCCACCGGGATCTAGGTTTAGCGCCCTTGCCGTAGAGCAACACACCGAGAGAGAGAGTGAAACGGGAGGAGAAACATCCGGGGTTGAGGAAGGGGAGGAACAGTCGCTCCACCCGCTGGTGTTGGCCATCCAAGAACTAGAGAGCGGACCCGCCACGGACAGGCCCCCGACGCCGGGCGTGAACGATCCCTGCGTCACTTGAACAGTTAGGAAAGTGGATGGACAAGATATCGGCTAGACCGCATGGAAGCACGCAAGTGACTCACACGCCTCCTATTTTTGTTCACTATTGTGTTCTTTTTTTTGGAGAACTTATACACAACACTGTAGATTTGGGAGGACGTGGCCATTTTGGCTACTGTGTGACTAACAAGTTGGGGTAGTTCGACAAGGGAGGGAGATACCAGGGAGGGGGACAGACCTTTTCCTGCCAAAAAGGCCTATCGAACGGGGAGGTAGATGGTGGGCCTGATGGGGGAGGAAGGTGGGGTGGGGGGAGCGGGGAAGAGTTGGGGCACGTTTCTGAGTTAGATTCAGCGGGTAGGATGCAGCGCAAGGGGGGAGGGTTAGAAGGTTGGGGGGGGAGTTGGGGGGAGGGGGAAGGGGGACACACCACAGGAGATGCATTCACTTGTCGGGCGGGCACGCGCATGACAACACATTCCACCACAAACAGTCAGATGTTACCAGATTTTACCTAGCACGCCCTTCCAGGCGTACACTTACTACCCACGACGACCGCCATCACAAGATGTCGGGGGTCTGTCACTTGCACACCACCAATATGATCATGGGGACCCCTGAGAGAGAAACAGTACATAGGGGGTGCATTAAGGTGATGACCTGGAACGTGAACGGCCTAGGCTGCAAGATCGAACGAGGCTTGGTCAACAACTATGTCAAAAAGTCCGGGGCGGACGTGGTACTCCATCAGGAAAAGCACCTGCAGGGCACTAAATGCACCTTTCTGGCAAGGGGGCAATATAAAGTTCTGGCACACGCAGGTATACCTCGGGCTCGGGCTCCAGGGGGGTTGCAATACTGATTAAAAAACATCCTCCCATGAGAGTGCCACAGGTCTGGACTGACCGACAGGGTACCTACGTGGGTGTGCGAGGTATGTGGGGAAGGAGAGAATACACACTTATCTCAGCCTATGCCCCACCTAAATTGCAGGCGGATACTTTAAAGGGAGTGTCAGACATTCTCAATACGTCAGACACGATCTAAATACTTTGGGGGGGGGGGGGGGGGGGCGACGACTTCAATGACGTGATGAGTACTGCTGCCGACAGGACAGGTGACCGGGATAGACCCCAGACTATGACCCCACTAGCCAAAGCTATGACGACGTTAGGCCTTCTGGACGTGTGGCGCTGGCTACAACCGGATGCCCAGGCGTTCTTCTCCGGAGCACACAAAGTGTATTCCAGTTTGGACGATATCTTTATGGCGCGACAAGCACTACAGGTGTCTGATTCGGAGGAATTTTATGCCCGGGTGTGTCTGACCACTCGCCTCTACCGGTACAGATAGGCAGGAGACGGGAGGGTCCCGCAGTCCTTAGACTCTCGGCATGGCACTTGCAAGATCCGGAAATCATGAAGGGGCTGAGAACTGATGTGAAGGTGTACCTGGAGGAAAACGTGGGGTCCGTGGACTCTAAGGTAGCTCTGTGGGAAGCACTTAAAGTGGTGCTCAGAGCTAGGGCTCACTGTAGACTGGCAGAAGCTAGGAGAAAGGGCCAGGCAGTGATTCAGGCCTTAGAGGCACAAATATTACAGCTGGAGAACGAGCATCTGCTCACAAAAGATCCAGGGGCACAACGACGCCGGGCGGATGCTCAAGCCCAGTATAGACAATTAGTGACGGGGAGGCTAGGACGCAAGCACTAGCTACTCTACACCGCATCTATGATGTGGGCGATAAATCTGGAAGGCTTTTTGCATGGCTCAGCAGGAAAGAGAGAGATGAACGATGGGTGGAAAGAATAAGGGTGGGCCATGACGACTGGGTCTGTAAGGACGATCAGATAGCTGACGCATTTGCCGACTGCTATGAAACCTTGTACGAGGCCCGTGAATTGGGATCAAAGGCGGAGGCACTGCAATATATGGCAACCATCACCCCCTCGACACTCGAGGAGGCTGACAGGGTGGATCTGGAGTCTGATGTCACCAAGGATGAAGTTAGGGTGGCTCTGACCAAACTTCGTGCGGGAAAAGCCCCAGGTCCAAATGGTTTCCCCGCGGAGTTCTTCAAGAAGATGGCTGATCTGCTGCCTCTGCACCTGCATGGCCTCTTCCGGGACGCTGAGGAGGAGGTACAGTTCCCGCCAGACATCAGACAGGCCAAGATTGTACCGATTCACAAGTCGGGGAAGCCGGCGGAGGATGCCGCATCCTACCGTCCCATCTCCCTACTGAATGTGGAAGCAAAGATATATGCAACAATACTGGCTCTCCGCATGAGAAGGGTCATTCCGGGACTGATCCATATGGGCCAGACGGGGTTCATCCCGGAAAGAGCAACTAGATATAATCTCTGAAGAATGCATAATTGGCTCCGTGAGGTGGAAGGTATAACAGAGCCACATTGGTTCCTGTCCTTAGACGCAGAAAAGGCGTTTGATGCTGTCCATTGGCCCTTCCTGGAGGGAGTGCTAGAACGAATGGGCTTTGGACCCAAATACAGGCGAAAAATCAACCCGACAAGGATGCCCCCTGTCGCCCCTGCTATTTGCCCTGACTATTGAGGTGATGGCCTGCGCGATTAGACAAAACAAAAGGATTACGGGGGTTCCAGGTAGGACAGGCGGACATGCAGGACGAGAAATTGTCCCTATACGCCAATGACGTTCTGCTCTATGTCACGCAACCGGAAAGCACAATACCGGCGCTGTTCGATGCGTTGGCACGGTATGGCGCTAGGTCAGGATACCAGATCAACTGACATAAATCGACTCTATGACCCCGAGGACGTAAAGACTGGCCCAATTGCCGCAGAGTTTACAGACGACCAAAGAGGGATTTCAGTACTTAGGAATATTGGTCACAACTGACGGTGCCATCTCTTATGAACGAAATGTTAACAGTGTTATCCGTGACTTCAAAACCGACGCTTTTAGATGGCAATCGCTCCCCCTGACAATACTCGGAAGGGCAGCTATGTTCAAAATGATCTTGCCCCCAAAATTCCTTTACGCCTTTCAAAATGAATACTTCCTAGTGCCAACCAAGACTTTTCGGGACGTACATGCGGAGCTCATGTCCTACTTATGATTGGGAAAGCACCCTAGAGTGGCGCTGGCGACTCTGCAGAGGCAAAGTTATTAAGGAGGCCCCCTCTAGATAGTTGTCAGGGACTAGGGGGAATGTATGTAAGAAATATGGGATGTCCCACGTTTACAGATCCACAGGACCTATTGTCCAATAGGACAATTCTGCATGTGTGTGAATCTAGGGCGATCTAGTCCGGATTTCCCAGCGATATGCAACTAGTGTTTGATATACTCCTTGTACATAGACAGTCAAAAAAACATTCAAGAAATATAGAGTACTTCTTATATAGGGTGACACTAATATGAACTAATACGAATGCAAATTAAATTCTGGTAGAAAAAAGTATGAATATCAATAAACATAATAATATACATGTGAATTCGACGGATATTTAAAAAAACATACATAACATCTTCGATTCTTGATGTTATGTATCTGTTTTTTTAAATATCCGTCAAATTCACGTGTATATTATTATGTTTATTGATACTCCTGCTTGTTTTTACTGCTGTTTTTAATATCATAACACGTTTTTATTTGTACTAAAAGAATAAACTTGTACTTTTTTCTACCAGAATTTAATTTCACTAGTTGCATATCGCTGCCAAATCCGGACTAGATCGCCCTAGTTTCACACACATGCAGAATTGTCCTATTGGACAATAGGTCCTGTGACTCTGCAGAGGCACCAATATGATGGAGGGGTCTCACTTCCGGACCTAGAGGCATATTACTGGGCGGAACACTTAGACCTTATTAATGAATGGTTACATGCACCTGCCACGCATCACACATATGCCCTAGAAAGGTACATCATGGGCACACATTCATGCCTCCACTACATATACGGTGGAAAGGGTCAGGCCAGACTATTGCCGGCCACTAAAATCACACTGGGGTCTTGGAAAAGAGCTACGAATACCACTGGGTTGGTTTGCAGACCTACGAAGCAGACACTGATATGATATTGCTACTGGCTGAAGGAACTTGACAAACAGAGGGTTCCAGGGATGGGATGCCATCGGCATCTCTACCCTGGGGGATGTAGTAAAAAATGGGGCATTACAGTCCTTTCCCTCCCTACAGGCAGAATTTGGGCTACACCGCTCCCAGTTTTTTAAATACATACAATTGAGACATGCATGGCGGGCGGAAGGGGCATTACAGGAGACACTCACCGAATACGTGCCACGGGAGGGCCGCCTACTACAGGAAAGGATCCCCGAAAAGGCTGTATCCCGGACATACAAAACTATTATGAATAATACACTGCATTAACTAGAGGGACTCCGAGCCACGTGGGAGCAAGAAGTAGGGGAGATGGATGATGTGGACTGGAGGTGGTACTGATGCACCCTAGGGAAGTAGCAATTAAGTCACGTCTACGCCTAATCCAGTTTAAGATCCTACACAGGGCATATTATGATAGAGTGCGGCTCTATAAAAAGGGGAGAGAGTCAGACACTAGCTGCCAGCGTTGCGGACATGATAGCGTAGGTTTCCTACACATAATATGGTTATGCCCGCAAATTCAGGCCTATTGGGTTGCAATCACTACCGAATTGGGTGAGGTACTGGAGATAGATATCCCATTAGACCCGAAGCTTATCCTTCTGGGAATGACCAATGACGTAGACCTGGCCCGCCCACTGTTAATCTTCCTAGTGCTGGCCTTGGTAGTGGCCAAAAGGGACATAGCTAGGAAATGGGGGTGTGAGAAGTTGGCCTGATTTTGATGCTCACTAGTTCTAGTGATCACCTTGCATCAGTCCAAACAACCCTTATGGTGATTGGTTGTAAAGTCAACCTTATAGACCAGCTATCCTAATGGTAGCATGGACAAAGCAGTCTTAGGCTAAATTCTTTTGCCATGTGAAGCCAGCTGTTTTATCACATATAACCCCTTGAATACCACATGAAAAGACACCACACAGGTTGTTATGAAAATAAACAATATATTTATTAACTAACATCCACCTCTGAACTCTTTATGAGATCAGAGGGCTAAACACATGACAAGCTCTTAGGAAAAATACGTTTAAGTTGCACAAATCACAATGGTGCCCTAGGGGCACGACAAACCATATACTAAGTAAGTGGAATGTGAAAGTCGATAATAGGAATGGAGCTGTCCAGAGGCTGTAGGATCGCTGGGACCACGCTATACTAACTTGAGGTAAGTAATAGGAGCCCACGGAGCGCGTGTGCAGAGTGTGAACTCACACGCGAGATGCGTACAAACGTCTATGGACAGTACAGTTTAAGAAAAAGGTGAGTACGGACGTCCCTGACTAGATAGGACTGAAACGACTGTGGAACTGGACACTAGGAGAGTCAAGCTACCCTTGAGCACCGAAATGCTCGTGTTACCTCACCCACAGGCTGCGGGTGCATAGGTGCCAAGTCGTGTCGGGTTCCGGCGTTTAAGTCTATGGAGCCTGGAGGAAAAGATGCTGCAGGCGGTCAGGAGGAAGATGTCCGGTGTGATCTAAGGGTGGATCAGTGAAGAGAAGAACCTGAAAGCAGAGGGGACAATGTTCAAAGTCACTAGCCAGTGACTGGAGTGGAACCAGGAGTGGAACCAGATGTCGTTGTCGCGATCAGGTGAAGGTGGACGCTTGTCTCTGCAGCAACGTGGACCAGGTGGTGTCTTCGACGACCAGGATGGAGGCACAAGCTGTCCCACGCAGGCTCTCGCTGTCGGTGGTGTCGGCTTTGGATTCGGAGTCAACAGGCCTTGGCAAAGGCAACCCACACGGTGAGTGGAAACGGCGTCTGGAGTGGACCAGGAGGGTCCAGGGTGCTCCTCTTTTGGAAGAGAGCAAGTGCCAGTCTGGAGCAACCAGACCAGCAGTGAAGTTGTCGGAGTTCGTCGTCTAGGAGGTCACCAGCCAGCCGGCCAGTGACCAGACAACGCGTCGAGCAGCAAACAGGCAGAAGGGCCCCACGCAGATTTAGTGGATGCTGGAGGGCTGATCTTCGGTGCAGGAGCTACTCTGGGTAGGGGCTTCGCAGTCCCCAAAGCACCTGGACGAGGATGCCTCTGAAGTCGTGCTGGAGCGAAGTGCTGCTTCTTTCAAGATGGCCGGTCCCACGTGTCTCGTCACACCCACGGATCTCAGCTGTGCTGCAGATGTAGGTAGAGGTCCGAGAGGTCTGGGAATCCGGGTCTCGTCGGGCTCTGAAGTCTGGATCCTTGCAGGAAGACGACAAAGGGAAGCCGCTAAAGGGAAGCCGCTGGACGCTGATGGTGCCTGCTTGCGCAGGGTGGACACTCCTTGCCCACAAGGGAGATTTCTTCAGTCTTCTGTGGAGCAGAACGTCGAAGTCCAGAGTTTCTTCTTATAAAGTTGTTCAGGATAATCTAATTTGGAATGGGACCAGCTCCTACCTTTATCCGGCTAAAGGGGGCTGTACTAAGACTAGGTCTCTCCTCTGGGTGGGACCAGGAAGGGGGGTGGTTACACCCCCTATCCTTTGTCCGGTCTTGCGCCAGAGCTGGGACTGGAGTGTCCAGGAACTGGTTTAGACCGGAGTATGCACCAGGCATGTCTCATTCCTTTCAGCCCTGTCCTACCTAATACACAAAATCCTGTCTGGGGTGGTGCTAGCACCTCCCAAGGCAGGAAACCCTTTGTCCAAGCCTCCCTCGCTGGAAGGACTCCCAGCAGCAGGAGGTCAGACTTGTGTCTGTGGTGGCAGCATCCATTTTGTGATGCTGAGGCTCGAGTTAACTTTAACCGGGGTTCACAGTTACATACATGTCGTGTCCCTCTACAATGGTGGAATGCTACCCCCGTCGCCAGAATTGGCGAGGGGGTAGTATTCTAATTCGTATGACACCTTACTCGACATGTTTTGATAATGTTATACCAAAGTTGGCAATAACTTCGAGGATTATAATGCACTTAAGAGTATATGGTATAGCGTTATGGAAACAGCTAAAGGACTTGGTCCTGAAAGAAGCCGACAGGCTCAGCTCATGCTAGAGCAACCATCTCACATAATTCCAAGCACTCTGCCTTCAGGATTGAGAAGGCCTGCCATAGGAGTGACTGATAGGAGGATATATGTCCATTTTAGGGTTAGATATAGGGATACTATATCTAAAGCAAAGGGTGATTACACCACTTTGCCCCAGCTGTCGTGCAGCCAGTTGTGTCAGATTTGGATGGCCAGCCAGGGGTGGCATAATACATGCTGCAGCCCCTGGTAGGCCCTGGGTGCACCTATGCCCTGGGTACCTAAGGTACACTGTACAGGGGCTGATAAGGTGACTCAGTATGCAATTAGATATGTACCTATAGTACATGGTATCCATTTTACAGAGAGCAGTGGGCCTGGGGTCCTGAATAGCAGGGCCTCAGGTCAACTAAGTCGAAAAACCAGCTGAACACCAGGCAAAAAGTTGGGGGCAACCATAGTCAGATATCCACCTTCCTACAGGGGGCACCTGATACACCTCAGCTTGGGGAGTGGAGGGGGGGTCTGGACATCTACATGGCAGCCGAAAGGGTCACATACAAAGCGAGAGGGTGCCCGAAGAAATTCCGTAGAGTATGGAGTAAATGGAGGCGCTATCATGGTCTAGATGGAGGTCTCTGAGGAGGCCCGATCATGTACAAATTGGTTCGTTATGGGGGAAAATGTTTTGAAAAATTGAGAGGATGGGACTAAACTACGTGGTGAACTACTACGAAAGTACATCTGAACTGTGATACTGGGATATTGAACCTTGAAGGAAGTGGAGGGGATGAGGTGTGGGGGGGCGCGGGGATACTGCTCGATGGTGACATGCTTGTTCTATGTTTTTCTTTCTTGCAAAACAATAAAAATGTTTTTTTTAAAAACTTCACGATGTTAGAATTCCTCACTAGCCCCCTAGAAAAAGGGGAAAGTAATGTAAGTATAGAGCCTACAAATCAAGGCTGTGTTGTAACATATCGGGGGAAAAGCAAAAGCGTTGTGTATCATCGCGCAAACTCACCCATTGACTGCCGGATGGAGGAATGTCAAGTTTACCGCCTGGTTGTGAGACGCTCCCGGACTGTCCGTGGCGTGTTACCAGCCCGACAGTCCCGGGGGGAAGCGTCAAGATAAGAGGACTCACGCCGCATGGGGACGGCCGCCATCTTGGAATGGTGTTGAAGTATAATGGAGATATCGCGATCAAACAATGCAAGAATGTAACAGCACTAGTGGAGTGAGAATCATACAGAAAACGGATGGACACTGGATTAGTGCCTCGATGTTATAGGGATCTCACATGTGAGTTTGAGTTGCCAAAACAGTACTTACTGTGGATTCAGATGGACATCCACTGTCTACAACCAAGAATGGTAAATAATAAAAGCAACTACGGTTGCGAATGGACACGCACAAACTCAAACCAAGGTTGGTAAATAATGAAAGCAACTGTTCCACATTTAACAGCAAAGAAACGTAACTGGAATGATGCAAAGGGAAAGTGCCTCACTTTAATGACTGTGAATGCGAGTAAAGGCTACTAATTAACAGAAAACAATATCTGCTGAGAGAAAGTAACGGTTATGCCATAAAGGTGGCTAGGAATATAGGGCAAAGAGTGAAAAAGGATGAAGCCCAGTGAGTTAAAATCATGGCAAGATGACACCATACGTGGTAATACCGTTCTAAGGACAGCAAAACACGCGTCAACAATATACAGTGTATATAACAGGGCTTATAACATTCACAATAATTTCAGAACAATGCACAATAAATACAATGTATGATAATCCGAACAATGGTCACACTTGGAAATAAACAGGCTTATATACAGAAAGGTGCTAAAAGTCATTAGTCTACAGCTCAACGGGAGACTGAAGATGACCTGATGTTAGTGTTGCGTAAAAAATCTCCATAATTTAGAGCAAGCATGACATATCTAGGCGGTCATTAAGACCCGCTGGGTACATTGTTCCCAGTGACTGAAACCAGTAAATTTCCCTTTGTAATAAAAGCCTATTACTGTCTAGGCCAGGTCTGTCCCTGATCTGTTCAACAATTTGTACTTTTAATTGGGATATCGTGTGGTGTGCTTCATCCCAATGTGTAGCCAGACTGGAGGTGGTACTTTTCGTACGAATCTGGCTTTTGTGCTCGGTAATTCGTACCTTGAGTTTACGCGATGTCTTGCCTATATAGGCTTTGCCACAAAGGCATTTGATACAATAGATAATGTTAGCCGAGTTGCAGTCTGTGTTATGTTTGAGTTGCATTTTCTTACCCGATGTGGGGCGAGAAAGTGTATTCCCAATTGTCACATTATTGCAATGGGTGCAGTTATTACACCGTTTAGTCCCCGTGAAGGTCTGAGCCTGTTTTGTGGTTGTTTGTCTTGCTAGTAGATAGCGTAAGTTACGTCATCTGGTGTAAGCAAACAGCGGTCTGTCTTTAAAATTACCCCGGCAATCTTCCTCAGTCTGTAGTAAATCCCAGCGGTTAATAATAATGTGCTTAACAGTCTGGGAAACAGTGGAGTATTTGGAAACAAATACCATGCGTTTCGTGTCAGCCTTACTGCTAGGTTGTAAATTCCTCCCTTGTCCTCAAGAGGGATTTTTTGGAAACACACCTGTACAGTGTGCTCAGGGTAACCTCGATTAATGAATCTGAGTATTCTTGCATTTTCACTTTGCTCACCTGGGGATCAGAGCAAATCCTGCGGAGTCTGATGAATTGGGAGTACGGTAGATTCTTGATTAGGCCCCTTGGGTAAAAGCTAGTGTGTAAGAGCGTGCTGTTACAGTCTGTCGGTTTAGAATATACTGATGTTTGGAATCTGTTATGGGATGTTTTAAAGACTTGGACGTCCAGATAGTGGATGGAATCCGTGCTGATGTTGAATGTTAAGCGTATGTATGGGTTCAAGTCATTAAGAGTGTTGATCATGTCTGTCAAAGATTGCTCAGTGTCCTGCCATAACAAAAAGATATCGTTGATATACCTGTAGTAAAGTGGGATTTTATCCCACCATGTCTTATTCAAAATATTATAGTCAAATTCGTACTGAGACATATAGGTACTGGCATATGTCGGGGCTCCAGAAAAGCCCATAGATGTACCCGTCATCTGGACAAAGAACTGCTATTGCCATTGGAAATAGCTATTATGTAGGCCGAATTTCAAAAGTTGAAGCATGAATATCTTGTGCATCTCAATGCTGTCAGTTTGTAGTAGTGCCAACTCGACCGCCTCCAGCCCGGCATAGTGCTCAATCGAGGTGTAGAGTGCTGTTACATCTATAGTACATAACAGAATTTGAGTGTGGGGGTCAATGTCTAAACTAGATAGTTTCTGCATAAAATGAGTGGTGTCCTTCAGGTAGGTGGACCAGTTCTGAACAAAAAGCTGTAAATAGTAGTCCAAAAATCTGCCAATTGGGTCAAAAATGGACCCACATCCAGACACGATGGGTGAGTTTGCGCGATGATACACAACGCTTTTGCTTTTCCCCCGATATGTTCCAACACAGCCTAGATTTGTAGGCTCTATGGAATATGCTACTTACCAGTATGCATCTGTTCTTGGCATGTAGGGCTGCTGACATTCATATCTGTGCATAGATCGCCGCCTAGTGTTGGGTCCAGATGATTGCACATTGTTGTCCTGGTAGAGTCTTCGAAGTATCACGAGATAGGTGGCTCCTCCCTTGGACTACAGTGTGCATGGGCATCCTCTCCATCCCCAGATAGTTTTTCGCCATTGTGGCAGAGATGGAGTATATGACAGTAAGGGAAGTCCATGCAAAGAGTGAATGCTACAGCTGCGACAGGCACCGGGGAGGCGGGTGGGCGATATGAATGTCAGCAGCCCTACATGCCAAGAACCGATGCATACTGGTAAGTAGCATATTCCATTCGAGGCATGTGGGCTGCTGAATTCATATCTGTGCATAGAATGTATAGCAGTATCTCCCCTAGCGGTGGCTGCCTGTGCCAACTGCAGCAGTCTGAAAGAGTTTTGAGAACAGCCTGTCCTACAGCAGCTTGCCGTTTGGAATGTACATCTACACAGTAGTGTTTGGTAAACGTATGTATGGTTGTCCATGTGGCGGCTCTAAAAATTTCGTGTAAAGGAATGTTTTCCAGGAAAGTCATGGATGCCCCTAGTTTGCGTGTAGAATGCGCCCTACGGGAAACTGTTAAGGTGCGATTTGCCTTTAAGTAACGTATCTGAATGCCCTTTGTGAGAAGTTGGCCTGATATAGAATGTTCACTATTCTAGTGAGCACTTTGTATCAGTCCAAACAACCATTATTGATGATTGGTTGTAAGTCAACCTTATAGACCAGCTATCCTAGTAGCATGGATACGAGCAGTCTTCGGGCTAAACTCTAGAGGGCGTGTTAAGCCAGCTGTTATACCATCACATATACCCCTTGAACACCAAGTGAAAGGACACCACACAAGTGTTATGAAAATAAACAGTTATTTATTTAGATCACAACAGCCCTGTACTCTTTATGAGGACAGGGTACTAAGCACACAACAAAACTCTTACGAAAATACTTTAAGTTGCACAATTTACACAAATGCCCGAGGGGCACGAAAAACCATATACTACAAAAGTGGAATGCGAAATTACTAGCAGGTAAGTACTGGACTAATAGGCTTGGGAATCGCTAGGACTTGACTACTGAACCTTCAGATTACTAGCAGGAGGCCTAGGGGACTCGGGTGCAGAGTGTGCACTCTCACGCGGGATGCGGGACAAAGTCTATGGAGGCTAGTAAAAGCAAAGTTAAGGATATCGGACGAATCCGACCAGTTAGGCTGAAAACGAAAAAGGATCTGGACCCTTGGATAGTGAGGCTATGCTGGGGCACCGAAATGCCGAAGTTACCTAGCCCAGGGGCTGCGGCTGCATAGGTCTGAAAAGACGTCGGGAATCCTCGTTGCAGTCTATGGAGCCTGAAAGAAGAAGTTGCTGGCAGGCGACCAGTGAAGATTGTTCGGTGGATCCAAGCCAGGATCGAAGATGGAGGACACCTGTAAGCAGAGGGGACCAAGTTCTGAATCACTAGCCAGTGATTAGATGGGCACCAGGATGGCACCGGATGGAGTCACCTCGACCAGGTGAGTGGGCGACGCCGGGCTCTGCAGTCTCACGGACCAGGAGGCGTTGTCGGCCACCAGGATGGAGGTGCGAGCTGTCCCACGATGGTTGATGCTGTCGACGTCGCTGGACCCAGGATTGGGGCAACAAGTCTTGGCAAATTCAAGCCCACGCGGTGGACCTAAAATGGCTTCTGGAGTGGACCAGGAGGGTCCGGGGTGCTCCTCTTTTGGAAGGGAGCAAGGGCCAGTCTGGAGTAACCAGACCAGCAGTGGTGATGTCGTCGTTCATCGTTGGGAAGGCCACAAGCCAGCGGGCTAGTAGCCAGACAACGCGGTGAGCAGCAAAAAGCAGAAGGGCCCCACGCAGATCTCGTGGATGCTGGGGGGCTGGACTTTGGTGCTGGAGCTGCTCAGGGTCGGGGCTTCTCGGACGCCAAAGCACTCACCAGAGGATCCCTCGGCGGTCGTGCTGGATAGAAGTCATGCAGTTCTGATGATGGCCTGTCCCTCGAGGTCTCGTCGCACCTACGGTTCTCAGCTTAGCTGTAGAGGTAGGTAGAGGTCAGAGGTGCCAGGGAAGCCGGGTCTCGTCGTGCTGGTCGGTCGGATTCCGGAGGAAGGACGTGCAGCAAACCGCAGTGTTCTTAGATGGTGCCTGCGGGTGCAGGGTGACTACTCCTTAGTCACAAGGGAGAAATCTTGAGAAGAAGTCGAGAGTTTCTTTCGTAGAAAGTAGTTTCTTGATTCAAAGATTATCTAATTTGGAAGGGTCCCCGCTCCTGCCTTTATCCTAAAGAAAGGGGTGGGTACGCGACTAGGTCCTGCCCTATGGGTGGGACCAGGAAGCGGGGTGGTTACACCCCTCTCCCATGCCGGACTTTCCCCAGCTCAGGGGCTGGTGTGCCCCTGGAACTGGTTCTAGCCGGCAGAAGCATAGTGAGCACCGGAGTGCCACTTGACCCTGTCTGGGATGGTGCTAGCACCACCCCTGACAGGAAACCATTTGTCCAAGCCTCCCTCGCTGGAAGGACTCCCAGCAGCAGGAGGTCAGACTTGTGTCTGTGGTGGCAGCATCCATTTTGTGATGCTGAGGCTTGAGTTAACTTTAACCGGGGTTCACAGTTACAGTTCACAGTTACATACATGTCGTGTCCCTCTAGAAGGGTGGAATGCTAACCCCGTCGCCAGAATTGGCGAGGGGTTAGTATTCCAATTCGTATGACACCTTACTCGACATGTTTTGATAAAGCGATACCAGAGTTGGCATATAACCGCAAGGATTTTAATGCACTTAAGAGTATATGGTATGCGTTATCATTGAACAGCTATTAGGACTTGGTTCCGCAAGCTGCAAACGGGCTCAGCTCATGCCAGAGCACAATCTCACACGATTCCAAGCACTCTGCCTTCAGGATTGTCAAGGCCTGCCATAGGAGTGACTGATAGGAATCTGTGTGTACATTTTAGGGTTAGATATAGGTATACTATATCTAAAGCAAAGGGTGATTACACCACCTTGCCCCAGCTGTCGTGCAGCCAGTTGTGTCAGATTTAGATGGCCAGCCAGGGGTGGCATAATACATGCTGCAGCCCCTGGTAGGCCCTAGGTACACCTATGCCCTGAGTTACAGGGTCTGATAAGGTGGCCCAGTACCAATTGGATATGTACCTAAGGTACATGGAATCCATTTTACAGAGAGCTGTAGGCCTGGGGTCCTGATTGGCAGGGTCCTAGGCCAACTAAGTCGGAAAACCAGCAAAACACCAGGCAAAAAGTTGGGGGCAACCATAGTCAGGTATCCACCTTCCTACACACTTAACGATCCATCTGGCTATCCCTGATTTAGAAATAGGGTTGCCTTTGTATTGTGATGGGAAAGCAACAAACAACTGTTTTGTTTTTCGAAATGCTTTAGTTCTATCTATGTAATATAGTAGAGCTCTTTTGACGTCTAGAGTATGCAAGGCCCTTTCAGCAACCGTCTGTGGGTTTTGAAAGAACACCGGCAGGTATATTGTTTGATTTATATGGAACTGGGATACCACTTTTGGCACAAATTTTGGGTTGGTTCTGAGAACTACTCTATTTGCATGTACTTGAATGAATGGCTCCTGAATAGTTAGGGCTTGCAGCTCACTAACTCTTCTAAGTGAAGTAATGGCAATAAGGAAAGCCACTTTCCAAGTAAGAAATTGTAGTTCGCATGAGTGTAGTCGTTCAAAAGGTGGTCCCATAAGTCTGGTTAAAACGATGATCAAATTCCAGACTGGTGAAGGCAGGTGCCTTGGGGGAATTACTCGTTTAAGTCCCTCCATGAATGCTTTAATTGCTGGCACTCTAAATAGTGAAAGGTGTTGCCTGTTTTGGAGCTATGCTGCTAACGCAGCTAGATGTATCCTGATGGATGAGTAGGCTAAGTTGCAACGTTGTAGGTGAAAGAGATAGCAAATGATGTTTTGTGTGAAAGCGTCTAATGGGTTTATGTCGTTGTTTCTGCAGTAAATGACGAATCGTTTCCACTTTGCCGCATAACATGCCCTGGTAGTGGGTCTTCTTGCCTCTTTGATAATATTCATGCAGTCTGGAGGCAAGTTCAGGTATCCAAACTCTAGGATCTCAGGAGCCAGATCGCAAGGTTCAGCTGTTGCGGGACTGGGTGTTGGATTTCGCCACGGTTCGGAGTTAGAAGACTGGGTCTTAGTCGCAGTCTTTGATGAGGCACCACTGACAGTTCTAGGAACGTCGTGTACCATTGTTGTCTCGCACATGTGGGAGCAACTAGGATAAGCGTCAGTGAATGTTGGCGCATTTTGCGTGCCACTAGCGGTATTAGTGGAGCTGGGGGAAAAGCGTACGCAAATTTGCCTGACCAGTTCATCCATATCGCATTGCCCTGCGACTGCGGATGTGGGAACCTGGCGGCAAAGTATTATCATTTTGCGTTTTCGCTTGTAGCAAACAGATCCATCTCCGGTTGTCCCCATTTCCGGAAGAATGGTTGGAGCACATCGGGGTGAATCTCCCATTCGTGCATCTGTTGACTTTGTCTGCTGAGCAGGTCGGCGATCTGATTGTCTTTGCCTGGGAGGTGTTCTGCCATGAGAAACATGTTCCTTTGAATGGCCCATTTCCACATGCTTTGAGCTAGATGTGACAGCTGTGGAGAGTGTGCCCCTCCTTGTTTCTGGATATAATACAGCGCTGTCATGTTGTCCGTCCGGATCAACACAGTCTTGTTGCATAAGTGTTTTTTAAATACTTTTAGTGCTAGGAAGATTTCTATCAACTCCAGGAGGTTGATGTGCATTTTTTCTGTTGCATAGTCCATAGTCCCTGAACTGTGTAATGCAGGACATGAGCTCCCCAGCCTTGCAGGGATGCGTCCGCTGTCATCACTATTTGTGGGACAGTCGTCCTTAGCAAAGGTTTTGTGGATTCCACGAATGCAGAGAGTTGTATGCTCGACTGGTCACCAACACTAGGTCTTTTAATTGCCCTTGAGCCTGGTTCCACTGCCTTGCTAGGCAGTCTTGAAGCGGACGCATGTGTAACCTGGCATGAGGGACTATGAATATGCACAAGGCCATCATGCCTATGAGTTGCATTAACACTCGAGCTGGCAATGAGTGTTGGGGTCTGAACCTTTGAATTAAGGTTTGCATTCCGTTTATTCGTGCTGCGTTGGGATATGCCTTTGCTGCTAGTGTATTTATTGTTGCTCCCAGGTACTGTTGTACGTGGGTGGGTTGCAGGTGGGACTTTGGGTAGTTTCGCGAAAAGCCCAGGCTGTGCAGGAGATGAATGGTCTTTGACATGTGGCTGGCACATTGCTGGGCTGATGGCACGTGTATTAGCCAATCGTCCAGATAGGGGTACACATGAATGAGTTGTCTCCTGAGATGTGCCGCCACTGTTGCCAAGCATTTGGTGAACACCCGTGGAGCTGATGTTACACCGAATGGTAGGACATTGAACTGGTAGTGCTGTCCAGGAATTGTAAACCTTAGATACTTTCTGTGAGCAGGGTGTATTGTTATATGAGAAAGCGTCCTTGAGGTCTAGAGTTGCTAGGAAGTCTCCCTGTTGAAGAAGCGGTAAGACTTGTTGGAGAGTGAGCATATGAAAATGCTCTGACAAAATGTACATGTTGAGGGGCCTGAGGTCTAATATTGGTCTGAGCGAACCGTCCTTTTTCGGAATGAGGAAGTATAGTGAGTATACTCCTGTTCCCTGATGTTGTAGTGGGACTGGTTCTATGGCCCCCTTTTGTAGCATACTGATGACCTCTTGCTGCAGTAATGTTATATGTTCCTGCGACATTGGACGGTGTACGGGTGGTATGTTGGGTGGTGTTGACGTGAGTTCTAGGCAATAGACATGTTGGATAATTTGCCTTACCCACCTGTCTGTAGTGATGTTTAACCGGACTAGCAGGAATTGTTGTAGTCTTCATCTGACCGGTGTTATATGGTCTGGGGGTAGTGCCAAGAAGTCACTGTTTGGTGTTAGTGGAGGATCTATTGGCATTGTCTCCACGACCCCTGCCCTTTGTGTTATTTCTCTGTATCCACCCCTGTTAGTGTTTTTATTGGTTGTGGATTGCGTATTAGTTTTGTAAGTGGAGGATTGCTGCGATGTGGAACCTCGCGCCATTCCTCTATAACTGGAGCGACGAAAGGAGCCTCTGTGTTGTTGGGACTGAAGGGCTCCCATGGACTTAGCAGTTTCATTGTCCTTTTTCATTTTGTCCAGTATTGAATAAACGGCTGGACCAAACAAAAAATCTGGATTTATAGACTGGATAAGAATTGTGGCCTGTACTTCGTTTTTGAATCCAGATATGCAAAGCCATGCGTGCCTTCTAAGCAGCACGCTTGTGTTAATAGATCTGGCAGCTGTATCTGCCGCGTGTAGAGCACACTTAATGGAGGCATTGGTGATGAGTTTTCCCTCCTGTATAAGTTAGTCTGCCTGCTCTTTGTAAGGCTCTGTAAATGTTGGAGAAGTCCTTCTAAAGTGTCATAGTGTGCCCTGTCATACCTAGCCAGCAAGGCCTGTGTATTGGCTATTCTCCATGAGTTTGCTGCTTGAGCTGCTACTCTTGCCTGATGCTTCTAAAATCTTCAACTCCTTGTCAGGAGGAGGAGCCTCACCAGTTTGTGAATTTGCAAGCTTTCTTGCGTTGGATACCAACAATGAATCTTAAGGCAGTTACACCTGATGTATGTAGGGTCTACTGGTGCAGCCCTATACTTCTTCTCTATTCTAGGGTTGATGACACGTGCCCTAGCGGTGTCTTTGAAAATGCCATTTGCATGCTTTAGGACGCCTTTTAACATGGGGAGTGTTTCGACACTTCTTTCTGATGTTGCCAGTGTGTCAAATAGAAAGTCCTCATCTATAGCATCAGAATGCATGTCTACATTATGGTAGGTTGCAGCTCTGTCTATTAATGAGTTAAAAGCCACCGTGTCTTCTGTGGGTGATGGTTTAGCTGGGTATAAAGTAGGGTCTGTAATGGGTAGAGCCCCCTCATTGTCTGGCTCACCTCCATCCCCCCATGGTTGTGTATTGGGGTCTACATATGGGTTTTGTATATCTCCAAAACCCCCCTCTGCATCCTGATCTTTATTCAGGTTGTAGTCAGAGCGTGCAGGTGAGTGTGGCGTGTATGGAGTACAAGGCATAGCTGGAGAGATAGGTTTGAAAAGAATAGGAGAGGTAGCGCAGTCTCTTTTCATTTTGAGGGGAATTTTTGACAAGTCTTCACTTGGCAATGGTCTTTTCTTCCTTGTATTAACAGTCACCTTCCCAGTATTTGGGTCAATATATAGTTTTGACTGATCTTCTGTGGATGGGTCTGGATGGATCTCCTCTTCCATAGTTTTTTGCTTCGGCGTCATAGTTTTTGGTTTGTCCTTTTTCGGTTCGATACCTTTACTCCGTTCGACCGCTTTTGGTGCCTGTATTGGTTTTTGAGGTTTGCCGACAGGTTTTGTAGGTCCGACGTCTTTTACTGGCTTTACCACTGTTTTCGGACCGAGCAGTTTCGTCGGTTCGGTAACCTGTTTTGGTTTTAGAGTTGCGTCTGGAGTTGTCTGTCTTGGCTCGACGCCCCTTTTCGGATCGATAGGCTTCGGCGCGACCGATTTGGTGTGGTCTACTTTTGGTTTCTGTTTCGGTTTGATGACTGCCTTGGGCGTAGGCCTTTTTTGTTTGTCTACGCCTTTTTTTCCTTCTTCGACCGTCGAACCCGATTTGCTTGAGTCGACGTGCTTTGGCTTCGAGGTAGATTCGACGGCCCTTGGCTTCGAGGTCGATTCGACGGCCTTTGGCTTCGAGGTCGATTCGACGGCCTTTGGCTTCGAGGTCGATTCGACGGCCTTTGGCTTCAAGGTCGATTCGACGGCCTTTGGCTTCAAGGTGTTGATGGAACGGTAGCCCTCGGGTCGGGGCCCCTTTGGCTTTATCACCTTTGGTTCGACGACGTTCGGTCCGAAGACTGTCGTGTCGATGAGTTTTGGTTTCGATGGGCTTGGCATTGGAAAACTTGTCTCAGATGGCTCTTTTTGTATGTTCTTAGCCGGGCGGTATGGCGGGGCTGTAGAACCAGTATATTGGTGGTCTTGGCTAAGGCCTGTTGGCAATGCCTCAACCTGAGTCTCTGTTATTGGTGTAGTGTCTATTTGGGGCGGTGTACTCACGGTTCGCCCCTCGTCGCCATCGGAGTCATCTTCGACCGCTACGATATCTTGGTCTTATTCTTCGACCTAGACGATTACTTAGTCGTCGATGTAATAGTCGGAGTCGTGCTTGGAGAATTGATCTTCCTCTTGATCCAAGTCAACTAGTTCTTCGAAGATATTCGCGGGCTCCGGTGCCGACCTCTGCATTTCTAGCCTTTGCGTCCGTCTATTCCGGATAGTCTTTTTGGATCGACACTGGGCACAAGCTAGGCAGCTGTCTTCATTGTGATCTGGAGACAAGCATTTGTTGCACACTCGATGTTTATTGGTGTGCGGGAACTTAGAGTTGCACTGCGGGCAGTACTTGAATGGACTTCGTTCCATCGACCGTCGGTCCACGTGGCGTCGAGAAGGCCTACTGGCCCGATTCGACGACCGGAGTGCAAAGTAAAGTTAAAGAATGTTATTGGTACCGATCGCAAACAATACCGACGAAACCGGAGGCCTTTTGAAAAGTTTTCCGAACTTGGAGTGCTTGAAAGTGCATCCGAACCCAATGGCGGAAAAAAACATTGAGCATGGAGAGGATGCCCATGCGCACTGTTGTCCAGGGAGGAGCCACCTATCTCGTGATACTTCGAAGACTCTTCCAGGACAACAATGTGCAATCATCCGGACACAACACTAGGCAGCGATCTATTCACAGATATGAATTCAGCAGCCCACATGCCTCGAACACTTACATTACTTTCCCCTTTTTTCTAGGGGGCTAGTGAGGAACTCTAACATCGTGAAGTTTTTGACTTACATTTTGGTGAGTGCTTTATTTGTTTCTATGAGGTATTACTATTCCACATATCCTGGCCCTTAGTTGTTTGCTTTGAACTTGGATTACACTTTTCATGTCCTTTTTAGCACTACACATGATCCTTCACCTGCCGTCAATTGTCTAGATGTTTCGACTGGCTACCCAAACGGAATTTGAATCTTGATTAGGTGGGTCCCCATGACTAGATGTAAACATGGCGCTTTTTTTTTTCTCCGAGTGATTAGCTTACAGTGAATTGAGACTGCTTTACAACCAGTGGTTTCCTTATTTATGTTTCAGAAATAGACATCTTTTGATATTCAGGTATTCTTTGAAATAGGGTGAAATCCTTATGTTCTTATGGTTTGGCCTCACAGTCTGCTTTTTTTAGTTTCCTCTTTTTTCCTGATTGCTTTAGACACAGGGTAATATTGCTTTTTTTTCCTTCCGTATCATTCTCACTACTATTTTATGCACGTGGAGCCTATTGTCTTTATTGAACACAGGGATTAAGTAGTGGTGGTCATTTCTACACTGCTGGCATTCACTAGCTATGGTATCTTTTGGACATGGGAATATGCACATTAGTGAGTATTCTCTTGCTGTTTTTACCATGTAATCTTGTTGAGTGATATATGCTCATTATTTTCCTTCACAGTTTGGCCCTTGAAGAAGGGACTCTTCCGTCCCGAAATGCATCGGGCCCCTACAATATCCATTGTTAAGATATGATCATTTGTACTTATGTGTACTCTATGATGATAATTGTTCTTTGAATTGTACTTTACTTTATATGTGAACACCACTAAAATGTGTTGTTAATGAAACCTTGACCTTAACCTACATGTAAAGATTTACAAGTATAACTGCGTCAATGTGTTTTATAAAGTTTTTGGTTAATTATATTTAATGTTGTTTAATGATCTAGAGGGTCATTTCATGACCACTTTGTGAACAGTGCGCAGTGCTGCGACCGTCTTGGTAGCATCTACATTCCTTTGTTCACTGGCTCTCGTAAGACAGCGAGGGTCTCACTGCTGCACCATTGTATTATATTTGGTATATACTTTGGTAATAATTGATTACTCCTGGAGTGCGCTTCCAACCCCCATTGCACACCCTGGGTACTATAGGGGCACAGGGCTCATGCACCTGTGCCCACATCTCTGGCATACGGCATCCACCTAGAGGAGTGACAAGTATGCCAGGGCAGTGGGTTCTACGGGCATTGCACACAGGGATGTGTGCCATGTAGACTCTGGTTTTAGTTCTTTACTTAGGCACTCAGCCTGCAAAGGCAGTGTGTGGGTGCCAGGGAACAGGGCCCCTGAGGGTGCAACAAGTGCTGCAGCCCTCAGGGGTCTTCTCTGGTCACCATGCCCGGGGTACCTAGGGTACCAACTACTAGGGGCTGACAGGTGGCCATTGGGTTTTCTTTCAGTACAGTTTTAGGGAAGGGACACACGCCCTGGGTAACTGTTTGGCAGGAGCCCAGGGCACACTCATTCAAAGCACATCAGCAATTCAGAAAAAAGTGGGGACATACCAAGGCAAGAAAGATTGCACTTTCGCACATCATCTGCATGTTTTAACATACTCTTGAGCATAGGTAGAGTATGTGTCGTTTTTTTGTGATGCACTCAAGTGTCTCAAATAGGAAACCTTCCTCAAAATGCTCCTTGTGGAGTTGCCACTTGATACTGTGCAGCTCTATTAAGCAATTCTGTAAACCTCATATCATATGGAGAAGGCCTAGATAGGTATAGGTCTGGATCATTGTTATTAGGATCCATGTTTGTGGCTGAGGGGAATTTGTGGGTATTATGAGAAGGTTAGGGTCAATAGGTGGACATGGTGAAGAAGGGGAAAGTGGTGGAGGAGAAGTATTAGTCTTCATATTTTTTCTCTTTAGAATGATATGGTAAGATGCCTCAATTTCTAGTTTCCTTTTCTGTGGCAGCTTTGCAAAAAGGTGTCCTAATTTTGGGGTAACCCTTTCGATGCGCCCGTCTTCCAATGGCCGTCGCGAGCACTACCTCAGTAGTGCTGTGCACGTCCGTTGGCCGACGCGGCCAGCCCACTCGAACCGCTGCACCGCAGCGAAATAGCTGCGGCAGTTAATAACCAATTCCTTTCATCTGGGGTCAGTGTTAGCAGGCGGAATGCGTCAAACGTCAAAGATTTTGGTGTCTATGTTTTCAGAGCCAAGGATTTTGGAGCAGAAGATTTCGTCTCCGATGATTTTGGTTCAGAGGTGTGTTTCTGTGCCTAAGTTTTGGAGGGATCAGTTGGCTTATGTTTCGGTGCTGAACTCCTGAGTTCGGGCCCTGAAGAAAGTCGACTCGGTCCTGAGCCGAAGTCTTTACTAGTTGTTTCGGGGCCGAGCCCGAAGGCAGGGTGTTGGAAACTTTCTCTCGGTGCCTACCTTAGCCCAAATCGATTTACAAAAGGGGGTGGTGATGAACAGAGTGTCTGAATTGAGCAGACCACTCTTACCCAGTCCAAAGATCAGGGCTTGATCCATCACCGTTATTTATCTCACTGCCCCATCCCAGCTCAGAACCTGGCTATATGCAAATCAGTCTGTCCCTGGCCCAGTGCATCTTGGGAACAGGGCAGACTAAACTACCAAGCCAATTCTTTACCAGAAAGGAGACAAGCTACCGGGGACCGGTTTCTGGCATTTCAGCCTCTTCGGCCCGGCTTGCTTGAATCCTGATGGAGCAGTGAGAAAGGGACTCATGTCTGAGTATACCCTGCCACACCTATAGTGGCCAAAATCGATTTACAAAAGGGGGTGGTGATGAACAGAGTGTCTGAATTAAGCAGACCACTCTTACCCAGTCCAAAGATCAGCGCTTGATCCATCACCGTTATTTATCTCACTGCACCATCCCAGCTCAGAACCTGGCTATATGCAAATCAGTCTGTCCCTGTCCCAGTGCATCATGGGAACAGGGCAGACTAAACTACCAAGCCAATTCTTCACCAGAAAGGAGACAAGCTACCGGGGACCGGTTTCTGGCATTTCAGCCTTCTTCGGCCCGGCTTGCTTGAATCCTGATGGTGCAGTGAGAAAGGGACTCATGTCTGAGTATACCCTGCCACACCTATAGTGGCCAAAAACGGGCCGAAGACGGCTGTAATGCCAGAAACCGGTCCCCGGGAGCTTGTTTCCTTCCCAGTGTAAGAATTGGCTTTTGTAGTTTGGTTTGCCCTGTTCCCATCATGCACTGGGACAGGAACAGACTAATTTGCATACAGCCAGGTTCTGAAACTGGGATGGTGCAGTGAGCTAAAAAACGGTGTTGGATCTAGCCCTGATCTCTTGACTGGGTGAGAGCTTTCTGCTTAATTCAGAGACTCTGTCCCTCACCACCACTTGTTGTAAATATTTTTGTCCACCCTAAGCGTGGAAGGGTATTCTCAGATGTGAGACCCTTGCTCATTGCACCATCAGGATTCAAGCAAACCGGGCCGAAGACGGCTGTAATGCCAGAAACCGGTCCCCGGGAGCTTGTTTCCTTCCCAGTGTAAGAATTGGCTTTTGTAGTTTGGTTTGCCCTGTTCCCATCATGCACTGGGACAGGAACAGACTAATTTGCATACAGCCAGGTTCTGAAACTGGGATGGTGCAGTGAGCTAAAAAACGGTGTTGGATCTAGCCCTGATCTCTTGACTGGGTGAGAGCTTTCTGCTTAATTCAGAGACTCTGTCCCTCACCACCACTTGTTGTAAATATTTTTGTCCACCCTAAGCGTGGAAGGGTATTCTCAGATGTGAGACCCTTGCTCATTGCACCATCAGGATTCAAGCAAACCGGGCCGAAGACGGCTGTAATGCCAGAAACCGGTCCCCGGGAGCTTGTTTCCTTCCCAGTGTAAGAATTGGCTTTTGTAGTTTGGTTTGCCCTGTTCCCATCATGCACTGGGACAGGAACAGACTAATTTGCATACAGCCAGGTTCTGAAACTGGGATGGTGCAGTGAGCTAAAAAACGGTGTTGGATCTAGCCCTGATCTCTTGACTGGGTGAGAGCTTTCTGCTTAATTCAGAGACTCTGTCCCTCACCACCACTTGTTGTAAATATTTTTGTCCACCCTAAGCGTGGAAGGGTATTCTCAGATGTGAGACCCTTGCTCATTGCACCATCAGGATTCAAGCAAACCGGGCCGAAGACGGCTGTAATGCCAGAAACCGGTCCCCGGGAGCTTGTTTCCTTCCCAGTGTAAGAATTGGCTTTTGTAGTTTGGTTTGCCCTGTTCCCATCATGCACTGGGACAGGAACAGACTAATTTGCATACAGCCAGGTTCTGAAACTGGGATGGTGCAGTGAGCTAAAAAACGGTGTTGGATCTAGCCCTGATCTCTTGACTGGGTGAGAGCTTTCTGCTTAATTCAGAGACTCTGTCCCTCACCACCACTTGTTGTAAATACCTTAGCCCAAAGGCAGAGGAGGGACCTGAGCCTTTTTAAATGGTACTTTTTGGGGCAGAGGATTATCTTTACTCACGGTACGCTGACCGGGTGTGATGTCTTCCTTGATGTCGGAGTCTTCCTTGGAAACGTCAATTTGTTGTTCCTCCTCTGCCTAGACTCCATGTGCTTAGAGGATCTCTTGGTCGACATCTTCTCCGTACAGGTCTAGAGTGGAGTCCTTGCAGTCTTTCTGTCGATACATCACGTGCCAGAGCCCGACGGTCAAGGAGCGTCTTTTCGATCAGAAGGATCGGCAGGCTTCGCAGTGGTCTTGGTTTTGTTACAGCGAAAAAAACAAATTGCACACATCGTTAAGATCAGTCCGGGGGTACTTGGGAGTGTCACCCAGTTCAGAATTGGAATGGAGTCCGTTCCATCTACTGCGAATTTGGTTGATGCGGCTAGGCCCAAGGGCCTCGCACGAGGTTTTCTGATCGAAGTTGTGAAATAGATTAGATACACAAAGGCAGGAATATGCGATCAAGAAACAATACTATTGAGGGTAGTGGATTGCGCACCGAGGGGAATCCGAGAACGGTGTCAAACCGGAGCACAGCAATTCACGTTCGAACCCGATGGCGGAAATAAACAATCTAACAAGGGAGTCAAAGCCCATGCGCACTATCACCGAAAGGAGAATGTCATCTACCTCATGACTGGAAAGACTTCTTTGAACAAAAACAAAGCGAAAATGTCCGGGCCCAACACCAGATGGCGATCTATGCATAGCATTTTATCTACAGCAGCTCACATGCCTTGAACCTCCAGTTCGCCAGTATTGGTATCTTTCATAGATGCACATGCTTGAATCATTCCCAGTCGTTGAAGTGAGAGTCCCACTGTACCATAAAAAAACAGTATCACTATCATAGGCTATGTCAATGAAAAAGGCAGTTTTATAATCTATGTCCTTCTTAAACAAGCATTCGCGTAGCCAATAGGTCTTGCTTTTGGGACGTATAAGTATTTAGTTATACAGCATAATATCCTTGGTGAAACAACATTAACTGTTGCATGGTAAAAGACTTAAGGTCCCAAAGGCGATACCTATTGGCTATGCCAAAACTTGTTATGTGATGTTTTAGCCCATCACTGAGCAAACTTCAAAGCATCCGTGAAGTATTTCAGTGCTAGTGCTCACTTCCAATTTGATGAAAATAAAGGGTTCCTCATTTGCAAAATATAGACAGCTGCATTCCATCTATACATCCCTCTCCGTAGATAATTAGACTCTAGGCACAGATAGAAATGCACCATGCTGCCTTCTGCACAGCGACAAGGATTTCAAGGGTGAGCGAGAAGGGAAGATGTTTAACAGACCATGTAGTTCGAGACTTCTAAACGAATGCATTTAAGCACAGACAAACATAGCCCATTGCATTGGCCTGCCGACCGTTTAACAGCAAAAGTTGTTCCATGACAGCTATGTATTACATACAACGGGGTGGGGGACACACTCTCTCCAACTGTCCCACTTAGCCCAAGACATCTGGAGGTGGGCCCTTCACCACAAACTTTCTCCTAGCGGAGCACCTCCCAGAAGCGAACAACTAGATTGTAGACCTCAGCAGGCAAAGACAGCAAATACACAAATGGGAACTTCACCCTCAAGCTCTCCTCCCATACTACCAAGCTTGGGGAGTCCCTCCGATAGAGGTTTGCCACAAACCGAAACGCAAAATGCCAAAGCTTCGCCTCCAGGTAGCCGCAATTCAAAGGCAATGCACTGTGGATGAACTGGTCGGGGATAATTGCCTATGGTTTTCCGCCTCGCCCACTCATAACATAAGTGGTTCGGAAACTCAGGCAAACATCTCACTAGTCCTAGTAGCTCCCACATGGGCACGTCAACGTTGGTTCACAACCCTGTTGGAACGGTCTCTGGTCCCACATCAAAAGCTGCATTTAACCTCTAGTCTCCTCACCCAGAGCCATGGAGAAAGACACCAGATCCCAAACAACTGAAACTCTTGATCTGGCTCCTGAAGTCAGAGTTTGGTTATTTAAACCTTCCACCAGAATGTATGACTCATTAGGGAGGCTAGAAGGCCTACCACAAGAGCCTGTTACGCAGCTAAGTGGAAGCGATTTGCTTCCATACAAACCATAATCTGCTATCTGTTACACTTGCAATAGTCAGCAGTCAGCAGTGGCTAACACCTCCATCAGACTACACCTCGCGGCAATAGCTGCATATCTACAAAATAGGCAGCATTTGTCGTTTTTTTAGAGGACCCGTAATTAAAGCATTTATGGAAATACTATAAAGTCATACCACCAAAACTCCCACCTGCCCAGGTGTGGAATATTAACATAGTCCTTACAAGAATAATGGGACCACCTTTTAAGCCCATGCATAAATGCGAACCACAGTTCCTCTCTTGGAAAACCGCATTCTTCCTTACAATCCCTTCATTAAGGAGGGTGAGTGAACTTCAGGCACTAACCATACAAGAACCCTTTTTCCAACAACACAGAGACAAAGGGGTTCTTCGTACCAACACCTGCATTTTACATAAATAAATCTATAGAATTACCCGTATTCTTCCCTCAGAATACGGGTAATGAGCTCTACACACCGTAGAGGTCAGTAGAGCACTCTTGTACTACATTGAAAGAAAACAATAATTCCCTAAAACAAAACTGTTGCTTTTGCACCACCACACAAGGGCATTCCTATCTCCAAATCTGGTATTGCAAGGTTGATTGTTTAAGTGCATTCAAACTTGCTATGCAAAAGCAAAGAGGACCCTAACAGTACCCCTAGGGCACATTCCACTTGCAAGTTAGGGGCCTTTATGGCTTTCTTGGGAAACATTCCCTTTGTTGACAATTGCAAAGCTGCAACATAGTCTACACCGCACACATTCACCAAACACTATTGTGTAGATGTTAGCGAGACAAGAAGCCAAAGTGGGTCAAGCAGTACTTAAAACATTGTTTCAGACAACTCCCAACAGCTACAGATTGCCACTGCTATATAGCCCATGCACAGCATATGATCTACAGCTCCCATGCCTCGAACGGATAATGTTACTTACCCAGTAAGCATCTGTTCTTGGCATGTAGATCTGTAGATTCACACCCACCCACCCTCCTGGATACATGTAGCTGCTGCAGTTCTCTTAGTTTACATACATACACATATGGGCATCTCAGTTCTTTACTATCACTCCATTCTCACCCCTGCGATAAAACAATCTATCAATGGAGTCGATGCCCATGCGCACTGTCACCGAAGGGAGGAGTCACCTGCTTCGTGACTGGAGGGGACTTCTTCAAAGGAAAACAAGGTGCAGAGATCCAGATCCAACACTGGATGGCAGGAGTATGCACAGCATGTGAATCTACAGCTCTACATCCCAAGAAGAGATGCTTACTGGGTAAGTAACATTATACTTCCTTCCATAGGATTGTATTGACTGCTTTTCCTGAAAATTGTTCAAAGTGTGGAGTTGGTTTGTTTGAAATACTGAAACTGCAAATGTACAAAAACTGATTTACTTACCCAGAGTGGTGTATAAGTGCAGACTGGAGCTCTACTGCTGGACTTGGGGCATACGACTTGAGGAGCCACCTACATACTTTTGTATGATGCCCGGTGGAGCTACCTCGCTAGCTATGGGGAAGATTGACTCTGGGCTCCCTCCGTTGACTATCACCTACCCAGCCGGACTTCGGGCTAATGCTCCCGCGTCTCTCCTGACCTTACCTTCCCCCTCTCCCTTCCCCCAACCCTCCCCTCTCTCCGCTCCTACTCTTTCCAGCTTCTGTCCTCTGCCCTCACATGCCCTTTGTCCCCACCCTGTTTTTCTGTGAACCTCTTCACTCGCCACTTGAGACTGAACTATTTTGTCCGATGGAGCTACCTGGTTTAGCTATAGGGGAGATGGGTCATGGATTCCCTCCTTGGTCGTCATCTACCGAGTCGGTCTTTAGACAGACTTCCTTTCGTCTCTACGGTTGCATCTTCCCTTATCCTCACACTCTCTCCTCCCCTACCCCCACACTACTTTCTCTCTCCTGTCTCTCCTCCCCTAATGTATTGCCGACTGTTTGATTGAATGTTTACTTGTTCTTTTTCTGGTATATTGCTGAACCACATTGTTGCGCTTCCTTTCGTCTCTCCTGCCGTCTCCTCCCGCATCCTCCCTCTATTTATGTCACTCCTTCCCTCCTCTCTCAATGTATTGAGACTGAACTATTTTGTCTGATGCCCGATGGAGCTACTTGGTTTAGCTATAGGGGAGATGGGTAGTGGATTCCCTCCTTGGTCGTCACCTACCCAGTCGGTCTTTAGGCAGACTTCTTTTCATCTCTCCCTATTGTCTCTTCCCTAGCTACTATCCCCTCTCCCCTGAATCTCTCCCCTTGCCTGCTACTCAGCCTACCCCCCTGTCCTTTGTGCCCTTTGACTAAGCACTCCTCCTCCCCTTGTTGGGGAAAGATCCAATATTTATACTCTGGAGTCTCAGCAAACCCGCTGGGTGAGTCGACTGCGCCAAGGGAGCCACTCACACTTTAGGTACTGTATGGCACCCCTTGCCAAAGCACTCTCTCTCTCCCCTTTCTGGGGAAGGATCCAGTGTGTATGCTTGGAGTCTTAGAGACCCCTCAGAGAGTCCACTGCATAAAGGGAGCCTCTCGCAACAGAGATAGGGAAGTGATACCATTTCGCCAGGGATCACAGCTTACTGGACTTTGGACGTTGCCTTGACTCGTCTACCGGTTTGTGTCCCCGTCACCCTTCCCCACCTCTTCCCATGCTGTGTCTCTCACCCTCCCCTCCTCTTTCCCGTCTTAATTACCTGTCTACTTCCCCTGCTCTAACCCCCCCTCCCATGAATCTCTCACCTTGCCTGCTGTTTCCCCTTACGTATTTGTGCTTATTGTTTATCTCTACCTTACAAGTAACTATGTTGCCATGCTTTAAGAACTGTGTAACCTTTGTAACGATGTAACCTGTAACTATGATCTGATGCTCATGTAAAGCGCTCTGATACCTCTGGGTCTAGCCAGCGCTATATAAAACTTAAAATAAATAAATTTGCAGGAAGCATCCCTGGCGTACTTGGGGCTGACAAGAAGCCAGCTTGTTATCAGGCCGATAGAGCCAAGAGGCTGCAGACTAAATAGGGGGAAGGCAGCACGTCCCAATCTCCAGAGGAAGATAAGGGCCGGCTTCCGAGGCTGCCCTGATCACACAGTTAAAGGTTGATGATAGCAAATCTGCCTCTGCTCCCAAGTCATTGTTATCTTTCTGGTTTATTTACAAGTCGGCCAGCCTTTGGATGCACTAAATAAAACAAGAAAACAACTTCCTCCATGCAGAATAGCTAGAAGTGCTCTGGGAGAACATGTTGTTTTGGGCATCTTGGGGCCAAATGGGGTTCGTTTGTGGATTGTCCGCCTGAAGCCTTTTATAGTGACATTTACTGCACTCTGTGTGGAGTAAATCTAGCTCACTAAAAGCTTGTGGAACCAAGAGCATGTCAGTGGATGAATTGAAGCATCATAATCATAAAAAAAGACTAGCAGCTTGTTTTGTGTTTTAGTACATGGACAAGCAATATGAAAAATAATTTCCCTTTTAAGGAATTCATTGGTATTCCATAGAGTTTTTCAGAATACACTGCGGGTGTGTTTACTGAGAAGCATTGTGGTTGTTTTACGAACCCATGATCATTGTGTAAAGTGGAGGCAGGCGCACTGTAATAACGTTATGTTGATTCATATTGTGATTGTGTGTGTGTATATTACATTGTGATGATGCTTTGTAGTCATATGGTGACCATGTTCGGCAGGATCACATATTAATCTTGTAGGAGCAGGCACTGCAGGGCAGGCAAATGCCACGAAAACACTTGCGACTGTGCTGGGACACAATGTTATATCGTCTACCTATTAAATCGAATTATCGTTACCCGAAGTATTCCTCGGCTCTTAAATGTATACTTAAAAATGGTTTTCTGAAGGACGCTTTTCAGTGACAATATATTACTTTTAAACATGTGAATGAATGAATGAATGAAATGGCATTTGTAACGCGCAACTATGCCCAATGGGCGTCAAGGCGCCTAACGCAAACAACTAGCTGACGGCAGTCAGAAACAGGAGCTTACTGATATGCTTTAGTGAAAAACCAAGTTTTCAACGCTTTCCTGAAGAGATCAAGTGAAGGCAGTGATTTGATCTCCAGGGGAAGTGTATTCCAGATCTGGGGTGCCAGGATGGAGAAGGCCTTGCACCCCCATCTAGCCTTCTTAGCTCGCGGAATAACCAGTTGGTTTAGCTCTAGCGAGCGTAAACATCTGTTCGGAACATACCTAGTGAGCAGAGATCCAAGGGCATCAGCTGGGCCTGCCATCAGAGCACTATATGTGAGGCAGAGAAGTTTGAACAGGACTCTGGAGGGAATATGGAGCCAATGGAGATTCTTCCTAGCCAAGGTCATAGAGGACAGCCAAGGCAGGGCCAGAACAAAACGCGCCGCCGCATTTTGTACAACCTGCAGGCGCTGCAGAAGGCCCTTGTTGGCCCCGGCGTAAAGTGAATTACAGTAGTCGAGCCTTGAGCCAACAAGAGCGATCACAACCTGCTTCCGTGCCTGAGGGGAAAGATAGTGGACAATTCTTTTCAGAGTCCTAATGACACCCCAGCAGGTGGCCACCGTCCTATTGACCTGGAGTTCCATGGAGAGCCGAGTGTCAAAGATGACGCCTAGGTTCCTAGCAGATTGTGTGGGAGTGGGGCAGATGCCTAAAGATGAAGGCCACCACTCACCCGACCACATGCCCTGGTCTTTGCCAAAGACCAGGACCTCTGTCTTGTCACCATTCAGCTTTAGTGAGTTGAGAATCATCCACTCTGCAACAAGTTGCATGCAGGATCTAAAGCTTGACGCGGTGACATTAACAGAGTGGGTCAGGGACACCATAATCTGCGTGTCGTCGGCATACGACACTACCTCCATCCCCTGAGATCTTACTAGTCTTGCAAGGGGGGCCATGTGCATATAAATGTAAAACAATCACACATCTCTTGTACTGGGAGGCATAATTCCATTTTGCACGAAGGCCGCTCCCCCTTACCTCCAATGTCCAGAGTAAATACCGAGTATAAGCAGTACATTTGGCTTGAACAAGTTTCTTTTTAAAACAAGCAAATGGTGCACGCGAAAGTGATCGCGAGCAAAACGTGCAGCCGCTACCAAGAGGTGTGTGCCTGCGAAAAGGAAAAAAAAACATGCAGGCTGGCGAGTGGTGTGCGTGCACCATGACGAGAGGAAAGCCATATGGCGCCTATGCTCGTCATTGTGCTCGTAACCGCATGCTCTATGCCAGCCAAATGCGTGTGGTAGAACTTTTAAAAGCCCACACACTAAATGTCTCGCAGAGTAAAAAAGAAGGGGCTCAGCGAGACCTAAAAAGGAGCCAACTTGAACTATAACAAATCAGGTGACAGTACCCTGTAGAACACTCCCAACAGAGGTTGAGGCCCTTACATTTTAAAGCACAAGTGGGAATAAAAAATCCAGAGCTATAAGGGGAGCCTCTGAGGGGAGGACGATGGATCGCATGTGAACCTACAAAAGATTCAAATATTGGAGAAGGAGTAGGTTCTTTTCTGTAACTCCAGTTCTATAGAAGGGGTATCTCTGTTATAGTTATAATCTAGTGAATAGTCCCACCCATGTGCGTGGACCCCGGAGCAATCAAAAATAATCTCTTAAGAGGTCTTCTTTGCTGTCCTGCATAGACACTTAAGAGAAAATCAAGACAAATAATGCAGCCTAACACTTCCAAGGCTACAAAGGCCACCACTTTATCTAAACCGTGAAAAGAATAGCCAACAATGTCAGATTTTACACATTTTACCAAGTTTCCTTCAAAGAGAAAACTCTCCTTCACCAAAATCCTTGAAATGATAGAGATGAAGAGTTGAACAGACAAGCCCCCATAGGCTGTCATTATGTGTCTGGAAAAGGGACACTGTGCCCTTAGGGAACTCTCCAGAGACCCTTGGTATCCCAGGATGCACAGCCAAAGTCCTTTTACTTTCAGTTATTTTTGAAGGTGTATAAAGCAAGGCCTGTAGCATACATTACAGTACCATTTTCTCCACCGGGCAGGAGGGCGGGCGCTTATGACTATAACAGAGATACCCCTACTACAGAACTGGAGTTATGTTATGTTATATTATATTAATTTATTATGCGCACAGCGACTCCAGCCAAGGAGCGTCACGGCGCAGAGACAAGGAGAAACATAACACAACAGGAAAAGAAGACCTAAAAGGGATAACTAAAACAAGAATGTTTTAATGGCTCTCCGAAAAGACAACAGGTCCTCAAGCAGACGGATTTCAACTGGGAGGGTGTTCCAAATTAGTGCAGCTTTCACCCTGAAAGAACGACCCCCCATCCGGCTGAGTCTGAAACTGGGGACAACAGCAAGGGCCTGGCCTTGGGATCGAAGGTTGCGGGTGGGAACATAAAAAGAGATACAGTTGGACAAAATTTCAGGGCCTATACCTCTTAGGATTTTGAAGGTCAGACAAAGGACCTTAAAAAGAATACGCTTCCTAACAGGGAGCCAATGCAGGGAGCGGAGGACATTCGCCACCGGGCAAAATCTGGGTAGGCCAACAATGGCTCTAGCCGCGGCGTTTTGAACCCGCTGCAGACGAGTTAACTCAGCCTGGTTGGCCCCAGCCAGAAGAGAGCTAGCGTAGTCCAGGCGGGAGATGATAGTTGCCTGGACTACAAGCTGTCTGGTTGGGGCGTCAAAGAATTTAAGAACTGGTCTTAAACCTCTCAACAGTCCAAAGCAACAGGCTGCGTTTTTTTTGGTATGCCCTACAAAGGTGAGGCCAGCGTCCAACCAGACCCCTAGATTTTTCACCTCCGACACCGGGGTCGGAGTAGGGCCCAGCTCAGAAGGCCACCACTGATCGCCCTATAGCTCTACTCCCTTCCCGACAACCATTACCTCAGTTTTCGTGGCATTAAGCTGGAGACAGTTTCCTGTCAACCAGCTAGCCACCGCCTTCAGTCCAGACTGAAACCTGGGGGCATCTTGTTCCGCATCCCCGCTGAGAGTAACCGCCAGCTGTGTGTCATCGGCATATGAGACCAGAGTTAGGCCCCACTGCCTCGCGACATCAGCCAGCGGTCTCACGTAAAGATTGAACAACGTGGGACTCAGCGAGGACCCCTGCGGAACCCCCATGGCCAGAGGCTGGGACCTGGACTTGAAGGGAGGAATGGCAACGCAGAAGGAGCGGTTGTCCAGGAAGGAGCGGAACCATTGCAGCGCCTGGCCACCGATGCCAATCTCCTCGAGCCGATGCAGGAGGATGCTGTGAGATACAGTGTCGAAGGCGGCGCTGAGGTCTAACAAAATCAGCGCCGCCGTCTGACCAGCATCCAACCTCGCACGGAGATGTTCCACCATCATAAGAAGGGCGGTCTCCGTGCTGTGGCCAGCACGGAAGCCATTTTGTGTGGGATCGAGGGCGTTGGTCCGGGCTAGATGTTCTGACAGGGCCAGATTGACATGGGCCTCTGTCAGCTTTGCTGGCCAGGGTAGCAGCGAGATGGGACGAAAACTTTCCGGTTTAGATGGGTCCAAGGAGGGTTTTTTTTTTAATAATCGGGGACACCACCGCCTGCTTCCATCTAGTTGGAACTACCCCCGACTCCAAGGAGAGGTTGACAAGGGAACGTACAACAGGGCGTCCCATAAAGGTCTGATCTCGAAAGAGAGCAGGTCTCACTGGATCAGATGGAGACCCAGATTTAACTTGCAAAGCAAGTTTATCAAACCCATCCGAGGTAAGAGGGGGGAATGAGAGCAGGGTGATCTGACGAGGTGTCTCATTGGAGCTACCCAACGCGGTCCCAGTGCTAGGGAATGTCCGATAGATAGCTTGGACTTTTCCCAAGAAATAGGAAGCAAGGGATTCGCAGTGTGCGACAGAGCTCCCAGCCGTAGAGGTAATCCGCTTTGCCATAAGATCTTTGACCGCCTTAAAGATGGCCTTCGACGGGTTGGTGCTGTTCCGGAATTCTTCGGCATAGAAGGCCGCTCGAGCACGACATATGGCCCGATGATAGAGCTTGACGGACGCGGCATATGCAGCTTTTAACTCAGCCCCATATGTCTTCCGCCAAGCCCTCTCCGCCCGCCTACAGGCTCCCTTCAAGGCGCGCAGAGCGCCATCATACCAGGGACTCGACTCACGAAGATTGATCTTAGTCGATACAATAGGTATCAGAGCGTCCAGAGCCCTAGTGAGTCGTAGAGAAAAGAAACTACTCCTTCTGTAGTAGGGGATCTCTGTGTATAGTCATAATCTAGTGAATAGAATGGCAAGCCAATCCCAAACAACCAACCCGGTGGTGGAGAAAAATCAGACAACACCTCTAACGTGCAAATAGATTTCTCAATGAAGCCTGCCCAACCTGAGCATCTGCTCTGGCGTCAGAGTCCAGACAGTAATGCTTAGAAAAGGTGTGGACCGACTTCCAAGTGGCAGCCCTGCAGATTTCTGCAATGCGAACATTACGAAGCAAAGCTGTTGTAGCTGCTTTGCATCTGGTAGAATGAGCCTTAGGCTTACCCCCTAAGGTAGGACAAAATACACCTCGGGTTGGACTGTTTAGAGGTGGCAAGACCAGTCCTGACCGACCCATAATTGACAAACAATTGGTCTGACCTACGAATTTCCTTGGTCCAAGTAGAACTTCAACACCCTTCTGACATCCAGGGAATGTAAAGACCTTTCCGCTGGAGTGGAAGGATTTTGGAAAACGTAGGCAAAGTTATAGTCTGATTGACATGGAAATGAGAAATCACCTTAGTAAGGAACTTAGGGTGAGTACGCATTACAACCTAAGCAGCATGAAATACAGTATAAGGTTCTTGACAACACAATGCCTGAATCTCACTCACCCTGCGGGCCGATGTAATGGCCACGAGGAAAGCCGCCTTCCACGACAAGTGCTGCAGTTCAGCCTTATGAATGGGTTCAAAAGGCTCCTTCATCAATCTGGACAGCACCACATTCAACTCCCAGGAAGACGAAGGACTCCGAATAGGAGGGAACACTTCTTTCAGTACTTCCAAAAAATCCTTAATCACAGGGATCTGGAAGAAGGAAGTCTGAAGGGCATTTCCTGTACGCAGTTAACGCTGCGAGGTGAACCATAATAGATTGAAAATGAATGCCAGACTAAGCCAAATGCAAGAGATATGGAAGAACAACATCTTCCTTGCAGGTCTTCGGATCATAGTTCTTGGAAGTGCACCAGATGCAGAACATCTGCCACTTGTAGGCATAGGACGTCCTAGTGGAAGAAAGCTTAGCCTCCTTGAGAATATTCATGCAATCCTCAGCCAGATTCAGGTGTCCATATTGTACTATCTCAGTCGCCATGTCGCCATACTCAACGATGAGAGGTTGGGGTGCACCATCTGCCCCGCGAACTTCGTGAGAAGGTCCGGCTGACACGGCAGCCGCAGGTGAGGTTGGAGAGACCGGTGGAGCAGGTCCGCGAACCGCCACTGTCGGGCCACTCCGGAGCAATGAGGATCATCCGTGCTCTGGACCGGGACAGCTTGATGAGCACCGCCAGAATCAGGGGAATGGGTGGAAAAGCGTACAGAAAGCTGTTCGACCAGCTGATCCATAGCGCATTCCCCAGAGTCCCGCGGTTGGTAATACCTGGAAGCGAAGTCTCTACATTTTCTGTTTTCGGCGGAGGCAAAGAGATCTACGTCTGGAGTGCCCCACCTGTCGAAGATGTCTCCTAGCACTTAGTCGTTCAGAACCCACGCGTGGTTTTCTTGCACCAGCCTGCTGACTGCGTCCGCCTGAGCATTCTGCACATCTGGCAGATGTGTAGCAGTTATCGTCAGTCCTCTAGCTAGCAGCCAGTGCCAGATCGCCTGCGCTGCTTGTGACAGTGTGCGCGATCTTGAGCTCCCCTGCTTGTTGAGGTAATACATCGTGGTTGTATTGTCCGTCTGCACAAGCAAGGAGTTGGTCCGGAAGGCCTTCAGTGCCAAGTGGACAGCTCTGAGTTCCAGGAAATTGATGTGATACGTGGACTCCGCCAGGAGACAATGTTCCTTGGATCTCTAGATGTCTGAATGCGCTCCCCAGCCTTGGAGAGAAGCATCCATGACTATGGTCTAAATGGGAATGTCCTTGTGGAATCCCTTTGAGGAGATTCTCTGCTGAGCACCACCATTTAAGGGACTGTTGAGCGTGAAGGGACAGCCGGATCCTGTCGTCCCAGCTCCCCCGCTTCTGGTCCCACTGATCCTCCAGACATTCCTGCAGCGGCCTCATGTGGAGGCGTGAGTGTGGTGTGAGGAAGATGCAAGAGGCCATCAACCCCAGTAGAGAAGACACCGTCCTCACTGTCGTAGATGGAACCGCCACGAGAGCCTGAGCCTTCCAAAGGATCGATAAGCGTCGCTCATCCGAAGGAGACACGCTTGCTGAAAGAGCATCGATGGAGACTCCCAAGTACTGTAGGCACTGGACAGGAGTCGTAACAGACTTGGACATGTTTATGTGCAACCCCAGCTGGCTCAACAGAACAGCCGTCCTGTTGAAGTGCAATTGCGCTTCCTGGAAGGTGGAGGCTTTGATCAACCAGTCGTCCAGGTAAGGGTAGACTAACACTGTGTTCTTTCTCAGGTGAGCCGCCACCACTGCCATGGACTTTGAAAAAGTCCAGGGCGCAGACTTCAGTCCAAACGGTAGTACGGTGTACTGATAGTGATTTGTGCCAACCAGAAACCAAAGGAACTGCCGATGTTTCTGTGCAATGGGCACATGGAAGTACGCATCTTGCAGATCTATTGCGCAAAGCCAGTCTCCTCTTTGCAGCAGAATATAAATCTGGTGCAGAGACAGCATGCAAAACTTCTCCCTGCAAATCCATTTGTTTGCTTGCCGCAAATTCAAAATGGGCCTGTACTCGTTCTTGTCCTTCTTGCGCACCAGAAAGAAGCGGGAGTAAAGACCCTTTCCCCTTTGGGACAAAGAAACGTCTTCTATCGCCCTTTTTCTTAACAGGGTATCGGCCTTCGCTTGGAGCTCGAGCAGCTGGAACAGCGAGCAAACCGGTGGAATAACTGGAGGAGGGCTGACGAAACAAAGACTGTATCCATTGCAAACAATATTCAGCACCCACTTGTCCGGAGTAATTTTTCTCCACTCAGCCAAGTAATTCTGTATGCTTCCCCCCACCGGAGTAGGTAACTGAAGAGGGGGAAGTAGCACCTCAGGGCTTAGACCCGGCCGGACCCTTGTTCGCCGAGGAGGACTGCTGTCAGCCTCTGCCCCTCTGACGCTTCTGGAATGGTTGCCGCTGGTACTGCTGCAGTTGTTGCTGTTGACCAGCTTGACGATCCTGCCCTCGTCTTTGAGAAACGATACCGCCTCTGGAACGGGCGGAAGGACTTCTTCTGCTCTTTTGGTTGCTCCAAACCAACGGCTTCAAGTGTCTCTACCTCTGCCTTCATGCGGGCCATCTCCTCGTCCGCATGTGACCCAAAGACAGTCGATCCAGAGAATGGTAAGGAATATGCTACTTACCAGTATGCATCTGTTCTTGGCATGTAGGGCTGCTGACATTCATATCTGTGCATAGATCGGTGGCCATGGTGGCAGAGATGGAGTGTAATACAGTAAGTGATGACCATGCCTGAGAATGATTCTGAGTGCTACAGCTGCTACAGGCACCGGGGAGGAGGGCGGGCGATATGAATGTCAGCAGCCCTACATGCCAAGAACAGATGCATACTGGTAAGTAGCATATTCCATTCGAGGCATGTGGGCTGTTGAATTTATATCTGTGCATAGAATAAATAGCAGATACCTCCTTCGCGGTGGTTGCCCATGCCAGCTGCAACAGTCTGAAAAAGGGTTTTGAGAACAGCCTGTCCTACAGTAGCTTGCTGTTTGGAGTGTACATCTACGCAGCAGTGTTTGGTAAAGGTGGTCCATGTGGCTGCTCTACATATATCCTCTAGGGGAATGTTACCTAGGAAAGCCATGGATGCCCCTAACTTGCGTGTGGAATGCGCTCTTGGGGGAACTGTTAATGTGCGTTTAGCTTTTCGATAACAGATTTGTATGCACTTAACTAACCATCTGGCTATACCAGATTTGGAAATTGGGTTGCCTTTGTGTTGTGGAGAGAAGGCAACAAACAGTTGTTTAGTCTTTCTAAAGTCTTTTGTCCTGTCGATGTAATACAAGAGAGCTCTTTTAACATCTAAGGTGTGCAGCGCTCGGTCTGCCACAGAATAAGGATTTGGAAAAAAAACTGGCAGTTCTATGGTTTGATCAATGTGGAACTGCGACACCACCTTAGGCATGAATTTGGGGTTGGTACGTAGCACTACCCTATTAGCATGAATTTGTATGAAAGGCTCTTGAATTGTTAGGGCTTGAAGCTCACTAACCCTTCTTAGCGATGTGATGGCTACCAGAATAGCCACTTTCCATGTAAGAAACTGTATCTCACAAGAGTGAAGAGGTTCAAAGGGTGGTCCCATGAGTCTGGTGAGAACTATGTTTAGATTCCAGACAGGTGAAGGAGGGTGTCTAGGAGGGATCACTCTTTTGAGTCCTTCCAAAAAAGCCTTAATGGCAGGCACCCTGTAAAGGGAAAGATGCTGCCTGTTCTGTAGATATGCTGCCATGGCGGCCAAATGTATCCTGATGGAACTATAATCCAGATTGCATCTGTACAGATGCAGTAAATAACATATAATGTTCTGCGTGGACGCTGTAGGAAGGTACCTCCTGACTATGGTTGCCCCCAACTTTTTGCCCTGTGTTTTAGCTGGTTTTTGACATAGTCGACCTGGGACCCTGCCAATCAGGACCCCAGGCCTACTGCTCTCTCTGTAAAATGGATTCCATGTACCTTAGGTACATTTCCAATTGGTACTGGGCCACCTTATCAGACCCTGTAACTCAGGGCATAGGTGTACCCAGGGCCTACCAGGGGCTGAAGCATGTATTATGCCACCCCTGGCTGGCCTTCTAAATTTGACACAACTGGCTGCATGACAGCTGGGGCAAAGTCGTGTAATCACCCTTTGCTGTAGATATAGTATACCTATATCTAACCCTAAAAATGGACACACAGATTCCTATCAGTCACTCCTATGGCAGGCCTTGACAATCCTGAAGGCAGAGTGCTTGGAATCGTGTGAGATGGTGCTCTGGCATGAGCTGAGCCTGTCTGCAGCTTGCGGAACCAAGTCCTAATAGCTGTTCCATGATAACGCATACCATATACTCTTAAGTGCATTATAATCCTCGAGGTTATATGCTATCTTTGGTATTGCTTTATCAAAACATGTCGAGTAAGGTGTCATACGAATTGGAATACTAACCCCTCGCCAATTCTGGCGACGGGGTTAGCATTCCACCCTTCTAGAGGGACACGACATGTATGTAACTGTGAACCCCGGTTAAAATTAAACGAAGCCTCAGCTCCACAAAATGGATGCTGCCACCACAGACACGAGTCTGACCCCCTGCAGCTGGGAGTCCTTCCAGCGAGGGGAGCCTGGACAAAGGGTTTCCTGTCAGGGGCGGTGCTAGCACCATCCCAGACAGGGTTTTGTGTATCCTGGGTAGGCAGGGCTTTACAGGAAGGTGACTGCTGAGTGGCACCCCGGTGCTCACTACGCATAGGCCGGTCAGAACCAGTTCCAGGGGCACACCAGCCCCTGGCCTGGGGAAAGTCCGGCATGGGAGAGGGGTGTAACCACCCCCCTCCTAGTCCCACCCATAGGCAGGACCTAGTCACCGGGTCAGCCCCTTTTCTTAGTATAAAGATAGGAGCGGGCCCCCTGTTCAAATTAGATCATCTTTGGAATCAAGACACGACTTTCTGCGAAAGGACTTCAAGATTTCTTCTCCAAGATTCTCCCTTGTGACTAAGGAGTAGTCACCCTGCATCCGCCGGCACCATCTTAAGAACACTGCGGTCTGCTGCAAGTCCTTCCTCAGGAATCCGACGACACAGCTCGACGAGACCCGGCTTCCCTGGCACCTCTGACCTCTACTCACCTCTACAGCCAAGCTGAGAACCGTGAGTGCGACGAGACCTCGAGGGACCGGCTATCGCCAAGACTGCACGACTTCTTTACAGCACGCCCGCCGAGTGACCCTCTGGTGAGTGCTTTGGGGTCCGAGAAGCCCCGACCCTGAGCAGCTCCAGCACCGAAGTACAGCCTCCCAGCATCTCCACGATCTGCGTGGGGCCCTTCTGCTTTTTGCTGCTCACCGCGTTGTTTGGCTACTAGCCCGCTGGCTTGTGGCCTTCTGAACGACGCCCGACATCACTGCTGCTGGTCTGGTTGCTCCAGACTGGCCCTTGCTCCCTTCCAAGAGAGGAGCACCCCGGACCCTCCTGGTCCACTCCAGACGCCATTTTAGGTCCACCGCGTGGGCTTGAATTAGCCAAGGCTTTGTTGCCCAATCCTGGGTCCAGCGACGCCGACAGCTTCATCCATCATGGGACAGCTCGCTCCTCCATCCTGGTCGCCGACAACGCCTCCTGGTCCGTGAGATCTGCAGAGCACAGCGTCGCCCACTCACCTAGTCGAGGTGACCACCATCCGGTGCCCTCCTGGTGCCACCTGACTACTGGCTAGTAGTCACGAACTTGGTCCCCTCTGCTTTCAGGTGTCATCTATCTTCAAGATCCAGGCTTGGATCACTTCGAACTCTCTTCACTGGTCGCCTGCCAGCATCTTTCTTCCAGGCTCCTGGTCCGTCTACGAGGATTCCCGACGTCTTTTGAGACATATGCAGCTGCAGCCCCTGGGCTAGGTAACTTCGGCATTTCGGTGCCACAGCATAGCCTCACTATCCAAGGGTCAGAATCCACTTTTGTTTTCCTCCTACCAGGTCGGGTTCGCCCGAGAACACTAACTCTGTGAAACCTAGCTACCATAGACTTTGTCCCGCATCACGCGTGAGAGTGCACACTCTGCACCCGAGTCCCCTGGGCCTCCTAGAAGTAATCTAACGATTCTATAGTCAAGTCCTAACGATTCCAAAGCCTATTAGTACTGTACTTACCTGCTAGTAATTTCGCATTCCACTTTCAGAGTATATGGTTTTCCGTGCCCCTCGGGCATTTGTATAAACTGTGCTAACTTAAGTATTTTCATAAGGGTTTTGTTTTGTGCTTAGTACCCCGTCCTCATAAAGAGTACAGGGCTGTTGTGATTCTTAATAAATACTGTTTATTTTCATAACACTTGTGTGGTGTCCTTTCACTTGGTGTTCAAGGGGTATATGTGTGGTATAACAGCTGGCTTAACACGCCCTCTCGAGTCTTTAGCCTTAGACTGCTCGTATCCACGCTACTAGGATAGCTGGTCTATAAGGTTGACTTACAACCAATCATCAATAAGGGTTGCTGGACTGATACATAGTGTTCACTAGAATAGTGAGCACTGCATATCAGGCCACCTTCTCACAGACGCATCTCGCGGATTAATGTCATTATTGGAACAGTAGATGACAAATAGCTTCCATTTGACCGCATAGCATGCCCTGGTTGTAGGTCGCCTTGCCACCTTGATGACGTTCACCGTCAACAACCAGCATTACCAGTTCAAGGTCCTGCCTTTCGGGGTCACTACTGCCCCCAGGGTGTTCAAGTGCTTAGCGACTGTGGCTGCACACCTTCGAAGACAACACATCCTGAGATACTTCCTGTGACTTGGGTGAATGGGAATGTGGAAATATGCATCTTTCAGGTCTAGGGTTGCCAGGAAGTCCCCCTGACTGAGCAATGGTAGGACTTGCTGTAGAGTCAACATATGAAAATGTTCTGACAAGTTGTACTGGTTCAGGGGTCTGAGGTCTAGAATGGGCCGAAGGGAACCGTCCTTTTTTGGGATCAAGAAGTACAGAGAGTACACCACTGTACCTTGCTGTTCTAAAGGCACGAGTTCCATTGCCCCTTTTTGCAGCATGGAGAGTACTTCTTTCTGCAATAAGTGCATGTGCTCTGCGGACATAGGACGGTGCCTTGGGGGTATGTTGGGAGGAGTGGAGGTTAGTTCCAGACAATAGCCTTATTGGATAAGCTGTCTCACCCACCTGTCTGTGGTAATGCCTTCCCAGACTGGCAAGAACTGCTGGAGTCTTCCCCCGACCGTTGTTATATGGTCTGGGGGCAGTGACAAGGCGTCACTGTTTATTGGGGGCGGAGGATCTGGCATTGTTACTTCCACGTCCTCTGCCTTTGGTGCGGTTCCCACGATATCCACCTCTGTTCTTGTTATAGGTGGTTTGCGTGCTCCCCTTGTTGTATTGGGCTTGCTGCAATGCTTGACCTCTTGAGGCTCCCCTGTTACCGGAGCGACAACAAGAACTGCCCCTGAACTGCTGTGACTGTAGAGCCCCAATGGATTTTGCTGTCTCCGTGTCTTTCTTAATCTTTAAGGGTCGTGGCTACATCAGGACCAAAAAGAAAGTCAGGGTTAACTGGCTGATTGAGCAAAGTTGTTTGGATCTCTGGTTTGAAACCAGAGATGCGGAGCTAGGCATGACGTATTAGCATTACACTAGTGTTGATGGCCCTAGCTGCTGTGTCTGCTGCATTGAGTGCACACTTGATGGATGCATTAGAAATCAACTTTCCTTCCTGTATTAGCATTTCTGCTCCCTCCTTATAAACATCAGGCAGGTGTTGCATTACCTGCTCAAACGTGTCGTAGTGAGCCCTATCGTATCTGGCTAATAGGGCCTGTGTATTTGCGATCCTCCAAATATTAGCCGCTTGAGCAGCTACACGCTTGCCAGAAGCTTCCAAGATTTTGTATTCTTTGTCCGGAGGAGGAGCATCAGCACTAGTCTGGGAGTTTGCTCTCTTGGAGCATTAGCCACTACTAAGGAGTCCAATGGGAGCAGGCCCTTGATGTACGTAGGGTCCACAGGCGCAGGCCGATATTTTCTTTCAATCCTTGGGTTTACAACCCTTGCCCTTGTGGTTTCCTTGAAAATGTCAGTAGCATGTTTCAGGAGACCTTTTAGCATAGGCAATGTCTTCACCCATCTTTCTGAGGTGGAGAAAGTATCGAACAGAAAGTCCTCCTTCACTGGGTCTGCGTGCATTTCCACATCATGGTTAATGGCCGCCCTTTCTAGTAAAGCTTTAAACGTCGCCGTGTCTTCAGTAGGCGAGGTCTTGACATTATAGGACTGAGTATCAGGCTTAGTGTGTGGCTCATCAGGGTCAACAGGGTCAGTCCAGGGTTTAGGTTCCTCCTGATCTGCGTCAGCATGATAAGTAAATTCAATCTGACCGTAACCCTCTCCCACATCCTCATCGCAGCGTGTGGGAAAATAGGCATAGTTTTGTGTATATGACTCCACAGGTTCGAAGAGAACAGGTGAGGGGGCTGAATCCAGTTTCCTTTTGAGAGGGATTTTGTATGACTCCAAAGGATGTTCTGGAGCGATTTTCCGTTTGTAAATGGTGAGCCTGCCAGAATCAGAGTCGATGAAGAGCTTCGACTGTCATACGAGGGTGCTTGGTGTAGTAAGGTGGATACCTTACTATGGTTGTCCCCAACTTTTTGCCTGGTGTTTTGCTGGTTTTCCGACTTAGTTGACCTGGGACCCTGCTATTCAGGGCCCCAGGCCTACCGCTCTCTCTGTAAAATGGATTCCATGTACCTTAGGTACATACCAATTGGTACTGGGCCACCTTATCAGACCCTGTAACTCAGGGCATAGGTGTACCCAGGGCCTACCAGGGGCTGCAGCATGTATTATGCCACCCCTGGCTGTCCATCTAAATCTGACACAACTGGCTGCACGACAGCTGGGGCAAGGTGGTGTAATCACCCTTTGCTTTAGATATAGTATACCTATATCTAACCCTAAAATGGACACAGATTCCTATCAGTCACTCCTATGGCAGGCCTTGACAATCCTGAAGGCAGAGTGCTTGGAATTATGTGAGATGGTGCTCTGGCATGAGCTGAGCCCGTTTGCAGCTTGCGGAACCAAGTCCTAATAGCTGTTCCATGATGAACGCATACCATATACTCTTAAGTGCATTATAATCCTCGCGGTTATATGCTAACTCTGGTATCGCTTTATCAAAACATGTCGAGTAAGGTGTCATACGAATTGGAATACTAACCCCTCGCCAATTCTGGCGAAGGGGTTAGCATTCCACCCTTCTAGAGGGACACAACATGTATATAACTGTGAACCCCGGTTAAAGTTAACTCAAGCCTCAGCATCACAAAATGGATGCTGCCACCACAGACACAAGTCTGACCTCCTGCTGCTGGGAGTCCTTCCAGCGAGGGAGGCTTGGAAAAAGGGTTTCCTGTCAGGGGCGGTGCTAGCACCATCCCAGACAGGGTTTTGTGTATCCTGGGTAGGCAGGGCTTTAGAGGAAGGTGACTGCAAGTGGCACCCCGGTGCTCACTATGCATAGGCCGGCTAGAACCAGTTCCAGGGGCACACCAGCCCCTGAGCTGGGGAAAGTCCGGCATGGGAGAGGGGTGTAACCACCCCCCTTCCTGGTCCCACCCATGGGCAGGACCTAGTCGCGTGCAAGCCCCTTTTCCTAGTATAAAGATAGGAGCGGGTCCCCTTCCAAATTAGATCATCTTTGAATCCTGAAACTACTTTCTACGAAAGGAACTCAAGACTTCTTCCTAAGATTTCTCCCTTGTGACTAAGGAGTAGTCACCCTGCACCCGCAGGCACCGTCTAAGAACACTGCGGTTTGCTGCACGTCCTTCCTCCGGAATCCGACCGACCAGCAAGACGAGACCCGGCTTCCCTGGCACCTCTGACCTCTACCTACATCAGACCAGCTGAGATCCGTGGGTGTGACGAGACCTCGAGGGACCGGCCATCTTCAGAACTGCACGACGCTTATCCAGCACGACCGCCGAGGGATCCTCGAGTGAGTGCTTTGGGGTTCGAGAAGCCCTGACCCTGAGCAGCTCCAGCACCGAAGTCCAGCCCCCCAACATCCACCAGATCTGCGTGGGGCCCTTCTGCTCTTTGCTGCACACCGCTTTGTCCGGCTACTTGCCTGCTGGCTTGTGGCCCTCTTGACGATGCTCCACGACGACAACATCGCTGGTCTGGTTGCTCCAGACTGGCCCTTGCTCCCCTCCAAAAGAGGAGCACCCCGGACCCTCCTGGTCCACTCCAGACGCCATTTTAAGTCCACCACGTGGGCTTGCATTTGCCAAGACTTGTTGCCCCAATCCTGGGTCCAGCGACGTCGACAGCAGATACCATCGTGGGACAGCTCGCACCTCCATCCTGGTCGCCGACAACGCCTCCTGGTCCGTGAGACTGCAGAGCCCAGCGTCGCCCACTCACCTGGTCGAGGTGACTTCGCCCGGTGCCATCCTGGTGCCCACCTAATCACTGGCTAGTGATTTAGTACTTGGTCCCCTCTGCTTACAGGTGTCTTCCATCTTCGATCCAGGCTTGGATCACTTCGAACTTCAACACTTGTCGCCTGCCAGCAACAACTTCTTTCAGGCTCCATTGACTGCAACGAGGATTCCCGACGTCTTTCCAGACCTATGCAGCCGCAGCCCCTGGGCTAGGTAACCTCAGCATTTCGGTGCTCCAGCATAGCCTCACTATCCAAGGGTCCAGATCCTTTTCTGTTTCAGCTCTACCTAGTCGGATTCGTCCGATAACACTAACTTTACGAAATCTAGCATCCATAGACTTTGTCCCGCATCCCGCGTGAGTGCACACTCTGCACCCGATCCCCCTAGGCCTCCTGCTAGTAATCTGAAGGTTCAGTAGTACAGCCCTAGCGATCCCAAAGCCTTTGAGACTAGTTACTTACCTGATAGTATTTCGCATTCCACTTTTAGAGTATAAGGTTTTTCGTGCCCCTCGGGCATTTGTGTAAATTGTGCAACTTAAAAGTATTTTCGTAAGAGCTTTGTATTGTGCTTAGCACCCTGTCCTCATAAGAGTCCAGGGTTGTTGTGTTCTAAATAAATATCCTTTTATTTTCATAACAACTTGTGTGGTGTCCTTTCACTTGGTGTTCAAGGGGTAGATGTGATGGTATAACAGCTGGCTTAACACGCCCTCTAGAATCTAGCCTAAAGACTGCTCTTGTCCATGCTACTAGGATAGCTGGTCTACGGTTGACTTACAACCAATCAAAAAGGGTTGTTTGGACTGATACAAAGTGTTCACTAGAATAGTGAACATTATATATCAGGCCAACTTCTCTCACCTGGAACACTACCTCCTCTGGAATGGACTGAGACTTGGAAGGTCCCGACACCTTCTTGGACGTTTCGGTGCTCTTTTGTGGCTCGAACGCCTTGGGTTGAGCGGTCGGGGGCAGTCCGTTTTTAATTGGAGGAAGCACTGGAGACAAACCGACCTTCTTTGAGATTGACGTCTTCTTCGATCCAATCTGCTTCAATGGATCACCAGCATGCTTGCAGCCTTGCGTCGACTCGAGCCCATAGTGCGCAGCAGGTACGGCCTTGGGCTTCGACGCAATATGCTCTTTCGGGTCGGGTTTGGTCTTCGACTCGAGGGCCTTGCTCAACAGTGGCTTGGGAGGTTGCAAGCACTGGTTCGACAGTCTTTTTAGTCTGGAGTCCTTTGGCAGTGTCGCCATGTTTCGTCGTCGACGGCGTCAGAGTGACGTGCTGGACCGTCGAGACTGGCTTCGGCGCCCCTCTCTTCGGGCCGACACCCCCTTGTGGCCTGAAGGGTCGATGACACTTTTAGACTTAACTGGAGCAGAGGAGTCCGAGGGCGTCGATCCGAGGACTGTCTTCAACTGTTTCGGTTTCGCCTCTGTTGGTTTCGGTTTTGATTTTGATGGATCGACCAATGGCTCCTTAGAAGTATTCTTAGCCGGGCCTTGACGCTGGGCTATAGAATGTGGAGTAAGATCTCGGCTAAGGCCTTCCGCTGACGCCTCGACCTGAGCCTTAGAGAGCACAGTGTCAATATTAGGCCCCGCGACAGCGGGTGGGCCTTGCTCATCGCTCGAGTCGTCATCGACGGCTCCGATGGCCTCTGCGTCGTCTCCTTCCTCGACGACGTCTTCATCATGGACGTAGTCTTCATCGTCGTCCACACCGAAGTTAGAGTCTTGCTCCGACGCAGGGTCCGTCTGCTGGTCAGGATCCTCTTCATCGACGCCTTCATAGTCATCGGCCTCGAACAAGTTCTCCGGGTCAGGCGCCGCTTTCTGCACCTACTGTCTTGCTGCGCGTCGAAGTCGAAGCGTCTTCTTCGACCGGAACTTGGAACAGGCCGCTGGCCTAGTCGTGGTCTGGGGATAAACTTTTATTGCACACTGGGTGCACATCAATGTGAGGGTATTATGAGTTGCAGACGAGGCATCTCCTGAACGGGCTCCGTTCCATCGTCGTTGTAGTCGGGGCCTTTGGTGTCAAAAAGGCAAACGGCCTGCGACGTCCTGTTCGAAGAACTGGATGAAGTGTAGGCACCGAACAAGACAATACCGACGCCCCGAAGGCCTTTTGGCCCTGCGCAAAGAGTTTAATACTGATTCGAACTTGAGTCAAGAAAGTACATCCGAATCCAATGGCGGAAAAAAACAATCTGAGGATGGAGAGGATGCCCATGCGCACTGTAGTCCAGGGGAGGAGCCACCGATCTATTCACAGATATGAATCCAGCAGCCCACATGCCTCGAACATTAGCGACTCTGTTGGGCCTCCGGTTTGAGAGATTTAATGCGCAACCACGCATGTCATTGTAAATTGATGCCATGGCAGTAACCATGACCCGCTAGGAGAGAGGCGTCCACCGCAGAGCTGATGACCTGATTGGAGACCATCATATTTCCTGGAAGTCTTCTCTCCTATCCCTCGGGATTAGCTCCAGGAATTGCTGCAGGGACTCCCACAAGGAGCGGTCATAGCGACCCAAGAGCGCAGAGGCACTCGCCGCTTTCATGGAGGTTGCCGCCGTCCCGCAGACTTTCCGTCCAGCTGAGTCCATCTGACAACTTTCCTTATCCGGCGGCACCATAGAAGACGGGGCAGTACCATGTTGCTTCTTGGCCGCAGTTACGATAATGGAATCCTGTACCGGATCTGATCTCAGGAACGCCGGATCGGAATCCGGGTGCCTGTTCTTCTGCAGCCGGGACAGAGCTGGCTTCACTGAGGCTGGAGTCAGAAAAAGCTCCATAGCCGGTTCCTCCAGTCCTGGCACCAAGGGGCGAGACAAATGCCGCTTGTGTAAGGTTTCAAATATCACCGATGTAGAAGGTGTGAGTACCGTTAAAGTGATCCCCAACTTCGCTGCCCCTCTAAATAGCACCTCCTGAAATGTAACAATGTCATCCACCGGTGACACCCTCGTCTGGGGGGAATCCGATATGGTGGGAGAATATCTCCGGCCACTGGAAGAGTCCGTATGACGGGACCGTGTCGAAGAAACTGTCACTGTGATCGAGGTCTCCTTCTGGACCGTGATCTAGACCTCCTAGGCCTCGGGCGATCCACTGTCCGTACAGGAGGCGGGAGCTGCGGAGGCAGAACCGGAGTCCTAGGCTGTGGAGGCCTCGTAGGCGGTGACGGAAGGTGCGTCAGAGATGGAGGAGGCAGTTGTGGAAGCGGAGAAAGAGACGGAGGTGGAGAAGTCGGAGGAGGAGGCAAAGGAGGTAGCTGAGGAGTCTTCCTCGGAGGCAATGGCGGAGCCACTGGTGGAGGCGTAGGCGTCCTGGGCGAGAAGGCGAATAAGTCTGAGAATATTCAAATTCTTAAGACCTAACCACTCTCCTATTCTTCTGCGCAGGTCTTGAAGAGGATACCCTGGAGGCAGACCTCTTTTCAGCAGAGCGCTGGCGCGACCGGGGACTCGTCGATGCAAAAGACAAGCTGACTACTGAGGCAGAGGACACCGTCCTGGCACTTGAACGCCTCCTCGACGTCTACTTTTCCTTCCTTGACGTCTATCTCTTCGCCGTTCTGCTTCTCGACGTCGATAGTCTAGACGTCTATGAACTCCTCGACGTCGACTCTCTTCTCTTCGACGTCGACTTGTCTTTCCTCGACGTCGAACGTCAAGTCGACCTAGACGACGAACGGCGGTGTCGCCTCGACTGCGAGCGCCAGTGCCTCCTGGACTCATCTCGTCGTCATGTCGACGCCGGTGAAGTCCTCGTCGTCTACCTCGTCCGAGGTCTTGCCGTCCTTCCCCTCGCCGTCGAACGTAGACGATACTTCGGCCCAGAGCCCTTGGTCGACGGGGAACAGATAGTGGTCATGCCTCTCGACAACGTCGAAGCCATCGACGTCGACCGAGACCGGTGCTTCTTCTGGGCCTTTTCTTGACTGGGGAGCCCCCCAGACGCCGAAGCACGGGCAGAGGACGATGACTGAGTCCCTCCTTGCCCAGACCCACCTGGTTCCTGATGTCTCCTCTGCTCCAGGCCTTGGAGACAAATCTTCTCCCCGTCACGCAGAGTCCTCCTGGAGAAGGATTGACAAATCTCACAGGCTTCAGGAACATTGGAGGAAGGGAGACAGAGTATACATACTCTGTGTGTGTCAGATTTAGCCTTCTTCCTGGCACACTCAGGGCACTTGTCAAATAAAGCTAGCATATTAGACAAAGAGTGGGCAAAACTAGCTAAAAAAAACAGAAAAAGGAAGAGGAAGACCCCAGACATCGAGTGAAACACTCAAAACACTTGAAAAGTGCCAATAATTGAAGAAATACCCAAAAAGGGAAAGCTTAATGCTCCAGGGTCCTGATAGCAGGAGCCTGGAAAAAGAACTGAAAGTAAAAGGACTTTGGCTGTGCATCCCGGGATACAGAGGGTCTCTGGAGAGATCCTTAAAGGCACAGTATCCCTTTTCCAGACACATAATGGCAGCCTATGGGGGCTTGTCTGTCCAACTCTTCAGCTCTATCATTTCAAGGATTTTGGAGGAGGGGAGTTTTCTCTTTGAAGGAAACTTGGTAAAATGTGTAAACTCTGACATTGCTGGCTATCCTTTTCACTGTTTAGATGAAGTGGCGGCCTTTGTAGCCTTGGAAGTGTAAGGCTGCATTATTTATCTTTATTTTCTCTTAAGTGTCTATGCAGGACTGCAGAGAAGACATCTTAAGAGATTATTTTTTATTGCTCCGGGGTCCACGCACATGGGTGGGACGATTCACTAGATTATGACTATACACAGAGATCCCCTACTACAGAAGGATTATTTAACTTCTCCACTAAGCATCTGTTCTTGGCATGTAGAGATGTAGATTTACATGCTTTGCATACTCTTGTCATCTAGTATTGGGTCTGGATGTTTGCAAGTTATATTCCCATTGCCATTATTTATAAAGATGGCATTAATATCTCAGTTCTTGACCAACATAGCTCGACTACAATGGAGGATCTGGTGTTCAGGATTGACGTCCCTTCTCGTGTCTGTTGGAAAGGTGCATTGGTATACCGGCCTCCGGGGCCTATACATAATTTCTCCCTGCAATTAGTTTAACTGCTGGCCCCTCATCTCACCCCGGGAATCAACTTTTTGCTTCTCGGCAATTTTAATGTCCATAGCGAATGTACAGATAATGTGGATGCTAAGACTCTTCTGACTGACATGTCTCTTCTAGGAATAACTCTGCATAATGAAGGCCCCACCCATATAGCGGGCCATACTTTGGATTTCATCTTTTCAAATTCCACAAAAATTAAATGTAAACCGCCCAGTAAGGTGAGTTGGTCAGATCACTCCATTATTGAATTTCACATGCAAGATCTGACTATACACAATAATCGGACCAAGGCCTCATCTTATTCGCGAAGACAGTGGCACAAGGTCTCAGCGGATAACTTTCAAAATGTGTTTATAGTCCCTCAGTTTGATGCCACTGATAGTACTGAGACAGCTCTATCCAAATTTAACCTTGCTATGAACAAGGCGATTGAGCAGTTAGACCCTATTAAATCTGGTAGGAAGCGCCCTAGTCATCGCCAGGAAGTATGGTTCACAGACCAGCTGCGAATACAAAAACAAGCCTGCAGGAAGCTAGAGAAAGCCTGGAGAACCTCACATACCGAATCGGATAGAACCCAATACTATTGTTTCTTGACCATCTACCATAAGAATATAAGATCAGCACGAAAAATGCACATATCGTTACAATTGGCACAAGCTGGTAATTCACCTAAAATGCTATATGAAATTTTACAATCTTTCACCAAACCCAAGGCATGCGAAAGTCTAGAAGCACCATCTCAAAAGATGTGCGATGAGATCTCCTAATTTTTCCCACAAAATAGAGGTGATATATGACAAAATCTTAATGACGGGAACTTTGGTGAGCAATACAGTCGTCTCATACACCCCCAAACTTGCTAATCATGTGCTGCTTGACAACTTCCCCGCCATTACCGCAATTGAGGTTGAGACCTTGATGTGCCAGATTAAAACTGGCTCCCCCTCTGATTTTATTCCAGCCAAAACTAGCCACCTGCTGTCTAAACAACTCCGCCCTATAGTACAGTCCCTAGTTAATTTATCCCTCACGGAGGGCATTGTGCCGCAAGAGTGGAAGGTTGCCCAGGTGAGACCCATCCCAAAAACTCCAGCATCCCATGGTCTGAACTGTCTAACCTCCGTCCCATCTCACTCCTTCCTTACTTGAGCAAACTGACTGAAAAACACGTTAATACACATCTGTTGAACTTCATTGAACACACCGATTGTCTTGATCCCTCCCAATCCGGGTTCAGGCCGAGGTACAGCACCGAATCTGCACTTATCTCAGTGACTGATAACATCGGAATGTCCCTGGATAAGGGGCATTCTATGATTCTGGTGCTGTTGGACCTATCCACGGCGTTCCACACAGTTTCCCAAGACATAATGCTCAAAAGGTTGAAAGAGGTGGGATTAAGAAGGTCAGCCATGACATGGATGAGGAGCTTTCTGTCTGGCCGTCTGCAAAGTGTAAACCTCTGTCCTTATCTCTCTATTCCCATGGAACGGACCAAGCGGGTGCCACAGGGCTCCTGTTTGAGCCCTGCATTGTTTAATATCTATGTCGCCCCTTTGGCCAGTCTACTAAGGACCTTCAGGTTCATCCCTGTTTCCTACGCTGATGATACACAGCTCCTTTTTCCATTCAGTAAACTAACGATGACGGTCCAACGGGTCTTCTCTGATGGAATGAGAGCTGTGTCCCAGTGGATGGCAAATAACTTTTTGCAATGCAACGTAGGAAAAACTGAAGTAATACTGTTTGGGGATGCTCCCCTTTTGTGGACCCCGGACTGGTGGCCATAGATCTGGGCCCCAACCCCGCCCCTAGATTAGTTGTAAAAAATGTAGGCATTCGATTGGACCAGGCTCTTAATTTAAAAGAACAAGTAGCACAGACGGCTGGCTCATGCTGCCACATAATCGGAATGCTCCGGAAAGTCTTTCCTTTACTCCCGGACTCTACTCACAAAACCTTAGTCCAGGCTTTAGTCATTAGTCGCCTAGACTACTGTAACGGGCTTTTGATCTCAGCTAATGACTCTGTTGAGCAGACTTCAAATAGTCCCGAATACTGCAGCCAGACTGGTTCAGAATGCACCTCCCAGGCCCCCTACTAGTGAAACTCCACTGGCTGCCCATCCGCCAGCGGATTAGGTTTAAAATCTGCTGCATTATTCACAAAGGTCTACACGATCTGGGCCCATCCTATCTGGCAGACAAATTTGTCTCATACACTCCCTTGCGTGCCCTGCGCTCCAGTAGTAAAAACCTTCATGAATTACCTATCATCAAGAGGACAAGAATGGGAGGGTAGGTTCTCATTTATCGCAGCCCTCGTTTATGGAACAAACTTCCTGACTCTCAGATACTGTTCTGAACATTCAATTTTTAGGAAACTGTTAAAAACTTTCCTGTTCCTCTCCTACTAACCATGTCAGCCCACAACCCTCCTTAGTATCCACCAAAGCGCAGAGATACTCCTTCGGGAGTCGATTCCAGCACTATACAAACCCAAAATAAATATATAAGGTATAGTGTGCACAGAGACCATTTGAACCCCAAAGGTAGGCAGAGGTAAAAGTAGATAGCACCTTACTCTCTATTTGTGGCAGTGTGGGTGAGCAGTAATGCTTTATCAGGGGATAGTGTTAAGCATTAGTTGTATACCCTCAGGGAGCAAATGATGTCACACACTTAAAGACAGAACTCCTACCAATTTCTTTGTATCAAAAATATGGAAGAGTTTCTTACCAGTAACTCCAGTTTGACAGTTGGGGTATTTCCATGATAAGTTATAAGCACTTGGAATAGTCCCTCCCATGTGCTGGAACCCTGGAGCACTCCTTTAGATATATCTTCTTAAGTGGGTATTTTTCACCTTTCTTCAGGAAGGCCTGCAAAGACACTTAAGAAATAGAAAGACAATAATGTAGCCTAAGTGCATAGGCTACACTGGCCGAATCTTCATATAGTAGTGAAAAAGATAGCCAGTATGGATAATGTTACTTACCCAGTAAGCATCTGTTCTTGGCATGCAGAGCTGTAGATTCACATGCTTTGCATACTCCTGCCATCTAGTGTTGGGACCGGATGTTTGCAAGTTGTTATTGTTCAAACAAGTCTTTCCAGTCATGAGATAGGGGATTCCTCCTTTCGGTGACAGTGCGCATATGCATCAACTCCATTGTTAGACTGTTTTCCCGCAGAGGGTGAGAATGGAGTGAATATGTGTAGAATAAGATGTCCATGCGTATGAATGAGAATTTAGAACTACAACAACTACAGGAGATCAGGGAGGAGGGTGGGCGAATGTGAATCTACAGCTCTTCATACCAAGAACAGATGCTTACTGGATAAGTGGCATTATCCGTTCGAGGCATGTGAGCTGTAGATCATATGCTTTGCATAGACTATGCAGCAGTAAACTCCCAAAGCGGTGGCTAACCTGTAGCTGCTGGAGTAGTTTGAAAAAGTCTTTTAAGTACTGACTGGCATACATTAGCTTGTTGCCTCGCTAACAAATCTGCAAAATAATGTTTAGTGAATAAGTGCAGTGTAGACCATGTTGCTGACTTACAGATGTCAGCTAGTGAATTATTCTAGCAGGCCATAGTAGCCCCTATTTTGCGGGTGGAATGCGTTCTAGGGGGTATTGTCAAGGTCCTTTTCGCTTTCACAAAACACGTTTGGATACATTTCACGATCCATCTCGTAATGCCCGATTTTGAAATGGGATTGCCTTTGTGTGATGGCGAAAAAGGAACAAAGAGCTCTTTTGTCTTACGGAAATCTTATGGTCTTTCTACATAATATTGTAGAGCTCTTCTAACATCTAGTGTGTGTAGAGCTTGTTCTACTACAGAATCAGGTTGAGGAAAGAACAAAGGTAAACCAAATGATTGATTAATGTGAAAAGAAAATTCCACTTTAAGATGAAACTTGGGATTGGTACTAAGAACCACTTTGTCAAGTAGAAATAAAGGCTCTTGTTTAGTTAGTGCCTGGAGTTTACCAGCTCCCCTCAATAAGTGATTTCAATAAGAAAATCAACCTTCCATGAAAGACATTCTAGTTGATACTTGTGCACTGGTTCGACCCATTAGCCTTGTCAGGAGTAAGCTCAAGTTCCATAATGGTGCAGGTGGAGCTCTTGGTGCTATTACTCTTTTTAGTCCTCCCATAAAGCCTTTAACAATTGGTACTTTGAATAAAGATAAGTGTTGTCTGTTTTGTAAGTATGCAGCTACTACTGCTAAATGCAATCAAATGTATGTGTACGTTAATCCAGATGTGTAAGAGATAACAGATGATTTTTCAAGGTGATTGATATTGTTACAGAATATAACAAATAGTTTCCACTTTGCTGCATAATATGCCCTAGTAGTAGGTTTCCTAGCCTCTTTTAGGATATTCATACATTCTGGTGGTAATTGTAAATAACGAAACTCTAGGACTTCAGTAGCCAAATTGCTAGGTTGAGTTCCTTGGGATTTGGATGCCCGATTCCTCCATGACTGAGTGAGGAGATTGGCGTGGAGATGCAGTTTTTGGTGTGGAACTACTGAGAGCTCTAACAGGGTGGTGAACCTAGGTTGATGTGCCCATGAGGGAGCTACAAGAAAGAGTTTGAGGGATGGTTGTCTGAGTTTATGAACTACCAGCGGAATTAGTGGAAGAGGCTGAAAAACTTAGGAAAATATCCCTGACAAATTCGCCCACAGGGCATTGCCTTTGGATAGAGGGTGTGGGAACCTGGAGGCGAAGCTTGGGCATTTGGCATTTTCAGCTGTCACCAAAAGGTCTATGTGAGGAAATCCCCATTCCTGAAAGTAGGGAAAGAAGAATCTGGGGATGAAGTTACCACTTGTGGATTTGCTGTCTCAGTCTACTGAGAAGGTTAGCAATTTGATTGTTTACTCCTGGAAGATGTTCTGCTAGGGGATACATTTTGTAGGTGAGCGCCCCAACCAGTGAGCGATAAGTCTGCTGTTAGCACGGTCTGTGAAACATGATCGAAAAAAAGGGCTGCCCTTTTGATACATTTTGTGGGTTCCACCACTGCAGAGCGGTGGGTGCGGCCATCTACCAACACTAGATCGGTCCACTGACACAGCGACTGGTTCCACTGACTTGCTAAGCATTCTTGAAGAAGGCGCACGTGAAGTCTAGCGTGGGGAACAATTATAATTCAGGACGCAATCCTACCTAGCAGATACTTTTGCTGGCAATGATGGGTTGAGCTGAAATTAAGTGAGAAGGGACTGAATAATGTGAATCCTGGCTGTATTGAGAGAGGCGAGAGATTTGAGCATTTATCGTGGCTTCCAGATAAACTTCTGCGTTGGAAGGCTGTACATGAGACTTCAACGCATTTACTGTAAACCCTAGTTGGTGAAGTAAGTGAATAGTGGTTTGAGTGTGTTGGAAACACATTTGGTAAGTGCTGGCTTTGATGAGCCGGTCGTCCAGGTATGGGAAGACATGGATGTGTTGTCTTTTCAGATGTGCTGCGACTACTGCCAGACATTTGGTAAATACCCTGGGAGTAGTGGGGACTCCAAACGGTAGTACTTTGAATTAGTACTGATGACCCGCTATCATGAATCTGAGGTCTTTGCAATCCACACAATGAATGGGAATGTGGAAATATGTGTCTTAAGTTGAGAGTAGGCGTAAAATTGCCCTGCTGTAGAAGTAGGAGCACTCGTTGAAGTGTCACCATGTGGAAATGCTCTGAAAGTATACAGAGGTTTACTTCTCTGAGGTACAGAATCGGTCTCAAGGAGCCATACTTTTTGGGGGATGAGAAAGTACAGGTAGTAAACGCCCGTTCCTGGAAGTTGTAACGGCACAGGGTCTATGGCTCTTTTGGACAGGAGAGATTGGTCCTCTTGCTGAAGTAGATGTAAATGTTCTGGTGACATTTTGTGAGAAAGTGGTGGAATGCTTGGAGGAGTGTTGGTGAGCTCCTGGAGGAGTGTTGGTGAGCTCCACCCAATAACCATGTTGTATAATTCCTTACAATCATTTGTCTGTGGTGACAGATTGCCAATTGGGGAGGAATTGTAGAAGACGTCCCCCAACAGATGTTAAATGATCAAGCTGGGGAAGTGTAGGCAAGTCATTGCTTGTTGGGGGAGGGGGAATTACGTGGTGTGGAACCCCTGCCTTGACCTTTGTTGTTGTTGCCTCTGTATTCTTCTCTAAAGAAGGACCTTGTAGAGGAAGATAGATTGTTGCCTTTGTAGGAGGCAGCAGTATTGTCTGAGGACATGGTTTTCGACCCTCCACAGTAGAAGGAGCGACAAAATGAGGCCTGATTAGAGGACAACTGCAGAGCTCCCATTGGCTTGGCTACTTCTGTGTCTTTTTTCATTTTCTATAATGACTTATCTACTTTAGGCCAAAAGAGATGTTCCTTGTCAAAAAGGAGTATTTAAAATAAACTGTGGTACTTCAGGTTTGAAACCAGAAATCCTCAACCATGCAGGTCTCCTTAATAACACACTAGTGTTGATCTCTCCAACAGCGGTGTCTGCAGTATCTAAAGCGCATCAAATTGAGGCATTAGATAGGAGTTCCCCTTCCTGGACTAAATCCTGGGCTTTTGTTTTGTGCTCATCTGGGAGGTGGTGTAGCAATTGCTACATTTTGTCCCTGTGTGCCCTATCAAATCGGGCTAGCAGGGCCGAGGTGTTGGCAATGCAACAATATGTTGCTTAGGCGGCTACTCATTTACCTGAGACGTCTAATAGTTTTGACATTGTCTGGAGGGGGAGCATCCACTGTGGTCTGTGAATTGGCCTGTTTAAAGGCGTTAGAGACCCCCAAGGAGTCTAGTGGTAACTGTCCTTTAACAAAGCCTGGATCTGAGTGGAGTGACCAGGTTTTTTTTTTTTTTTTTAAATCTATTCTAGGGGTGAGAATGAGAGCACGCACTGGATCTTTAAAGATATCATCAGCATGTCTCATCATACCTCTAAGCTTAGGTAGAGTGTGGCTAGCCCTTAGTGTGCTACTGAGCGTTTCAAGTAGGAAATCTCTTGTCTAGAGATTCTTAGAGTAATAGTACCCCATGATATTCTGCAGCTCTAGTAAGTAATTCTAAATATCCTACATTGTTGTCGGGAGGGGAAGGCTTTGCAGGGTCTGGGACGTTATCTGCAGGTGAATCAGTGATATAATCCTTCCAGGAGTCTACTGGTAAAATATTGCCCCCCCTTGTTGGTGCGGACTGTGGCCTGAAGGCCTGAGAGGGACCGAAGCCTTTTTTTCCAAGCTGAGTTGGAGTTTGGGTCAAGGGGTGCTCAGTACTTACGGGACATTAACCTTTTGGCAAATCTTCCATCTCAGAGTTAAAATCTGGAATGGAGGCAAGTTCTTCTAGTTCTTCCTCAGCACCTTGTGCGTCGAATTCGTTCTCTGATTATTCGCCGAAAATATCCAGCGTGTATTTGAGGTTTTGACTGCATTTCGCAGCGCCGAGCCAGACTATCACGGAGCGTTTTCTTTGAACGTAACTATCTGAACGCGATGCAGTCCTGTTCATTGGGCTCGGGAGACAAGAACAAGTTGCACACTTTGTGCGAGTCGGTGCGCTGATATTTGACATGGCACCGAGGGCAGAATTTGAATGGAGTCTGTTCCATCAACTGCTAAGTAGGTGATGCGGTTAGGCTGGACAGTCTTCCCTAAGATCTTCGATCGAAATAGAGGTTTTCCACAACGAAAACGATACGCAGCAAAGTGGGATACGCATTCAAAACAATACCGACGCGGGTAGAGTGGATTGCGCGCCCAGGGGAACCTGAAGAAATGGGTTCGGAGCGCAGCAACTCACGTCCAAACCCGATGGCGGAAAAAAATAATCTAACAATGGAGTTAATGTCCATGCGCACTATCACCGAAATAAGGAGTCACCTACCTCGTGACTGGAAAGACTTCTTCAAAGAAAACAATTTGCAAGCATCTGGACTCAATACAAGATGGCAGGAGTATGCAAATTATGTGATCTTTAGCTCACATGCCTAACACTATATTTTGTGCAATATTTTGTGGTGTTCGACCCCAAAAAACTCGTTCACAAAACTCCTTTTTCATTAGAGAGGAAAGGAGAGGACAGAATAGCCCCACAGGCTGCTAATATACATCTTAAAATTAGAAGCTGTGCCTTTAACAACCCAGAGACAACCAGTATCCCATCATGCACATCCAGTGGCAGTTACTTCAGTTATTTTTGAGGGAGATGAAAAGTGAATGTATATTCTATGTTATGGATCAGTCTGTCTATTCCACCGGGGAAGAGGGTGGGTTGCTTATGACTTATCATGGAAATACTCCTACAGAAGTTACAGGTAAGAAACTGTTCCTTCTCTAGTAGGGGATTTACATGTATAGTCAAGCACTTGAATAGACTAGCAAGTGCATCCCTATAAATGCGGTCTAAGAGAGAGAAATTGATATGCAGGTTTAAGCAAATAGGTTCCGAAGGAAAGCCTGCCCTACTTGAGCATCTGCCTTGGCATCAGAGTCCAGGCACTAGTGTTTAGTAAATGTATGACTGACTTCCAGGTAGCAGTCAATCTCAGCAATGGGTACATACCGAAGCAAGGCTGCAGTAGCTCCCTTCCCTCTGGTAGTTAGCTTTATGCTTACTGGAAAGAGATTGTTAGTTTTTTGGTAACAGAGTAAAATACAGGAAACAATCCATCTGGAGATGGACTGCTTGGAAGTCCCTAGACCTGTCCTGAGAGAGCTTTAGTTTGCAAATAACTGGTCTGATCTCCGTAGATACTTAGTTTTATCCAGATAGAATTTCAAAACCCTTCTAACATCCAGGGAATGAAGAGATCTCTCCGCTAGAGTAGATGGATGCTGGAAAAAGTAGGTAAGGAAATAGTCTGGTTTACATGAAAATCCAAACCCCCCTTAGGGAGAAATTACAAGTCCTCATAACCACCTTAAATGCATGACAAACTGTGTATGGCTCTTGACAGCAAGGTGCATGGATCTCGCTAACCCTGCGGGAGGAGGTGATGGCCACAAGGAAAGCGGTCTTGGAAGATAGATGCTGAAGAGTTGTCTTATGTATGGGTTCAAAAGGCTTTTGCATAAGCTGAGACAGGACCACAATAAGCTCCCAAGGAGGAGAAGACTTAATAGGAGGATAAACCTTTTCAACCCGTACAAGGAATCTTTGATGACAGGAATTCTGAAAAAGGAAGTTGGTGAAGGGCATTTCTAGTAGGCAGTTATGGCTGCCAAGAGAACCTTAATGGAATACATTTGAAGGCCACAATGTGCTAGATGAAGAAAATATCGAAGGAATAAATCTTCCTGGCAAGGGGTAGGATCCTCATTCTTCGATGAGCACCAAATACAGTATCTCTTCCATTTATAAGCATAAGCGGAACAGGTTGTTGGCTGCTTAGCTTCTTTGAGTATGTCCATGCAATTCTGAGGTAAGGTCAAGTGTCCATACTGTACTAGTTAAGAAGCCATGCTGCCAAATTCAAAGAGGAGAGGTTGAGGTACATCATCTGTCATCTGAATTTCGTTAGTAGGTCGATCTGCATGGAATCCCGAGATGTGGACAGATAGACCGGTGAAGGAGGTCAGTGAACCACCACTGACGCGGCCACTCCGAGGCTACTAGTATTATCATGGCCTATGACTGAGAGCTTGACGAGGACTGCCGGGATTAGGGAACTGGAGGAAAGGCTTCGCGAGATCTGCCCGACTAGTTGATCCATTCCCCAGGGTTCCGGGTTGGTAGAACCTCTATGCAAAGCTTTGGCATTCACGGTGTTCTGTGGTGGCAAACAAATCAACCTCAAGATTTTCCAAATGTATCTTGCACCACGTTGTCGTTTAAAACCCACTTGTGATTTTCCTGAAGGAGCCTGCTGAGATAGTCGGCCTGAGCATTCTCAACAACTGGGAGGTGAGTCGCGGTTATTTTCAGGTTTCTGGCTAGAAACCACTTCCAGATCGTCTGGGCTTCCAGAGCATGGTCTGGACCTCGAGCCTCCCTACTTGTTGAGGTAGAACATTATTGTATTGTTCGTCTAGACAAGCAGGGAGCTTGTGCGGAATGATGGCTGAAAGGCTTTCAGTGCCATATGAACTGCTCATAGCTCCAACAGACTGATGTGGTAAGTGGATTCTATGTGTGACTAATTACCCTGAATTTGAAGGTGATCTGTATGGGCTCCCTAGCCCAGGAGAGAGGTATCTGACTATGGTTTGAACAGTTATCTCCTTGTGTAACGGAATCCCTCGTAGGACATTGGTGGGAGACCACCATTTGATGGACCGGAGGCCATGCTGAGACAATTGAATCCTGTCTTCCCATTCTCCTGTTCGATGGTCACATTGGTCTTCCAGGCATTCCTGCAGGATTCATGTGGAGACTAGCATTAAGTGTGAGGAATACAAAGGATGTCATCAAGCCAGATGTGAGGAGACCTTCCAGGATTCATGTGGAGACTAGCATTAAGTGTGAGGAATACAAAGGATGTCATCAAGCCAGATGTGAGGAGACCTTCCTCACAGTAGGGTGAGTCATTGCAATGAGAGCCTGAGCACTTCCGAAGGATCGATAAGCGTCTCTCCTCTAAAGCATACGTTTGCCATGCGAGTATTGATGACTCCAATTGAAGGTGAAGATCGGAGGTCCGATTTAAGTGCAGCCGAGCCTCCTGATAAATGGATGCCTTGATTAGCCCATCGTCTAGATGGGGTAGACGAACACTGATTTCTCAGATGGGCAGCTTCCACCGCCATGCACTTGGAGAAGGGCCTGGGTGATGACTTCAGGTCCAATGGAAGTACACAATATTGGTAGTGGTTGCTCCCCACTGCAAACCTCAAGAACTGGAAGTATGCGTCTTGAAGGTAGATTGCACATAACCAATCCGCTTGATGTAGGTGAGGGTAGATTTGGTGGAACGCTAGCATCCGGAGTCCCTCCAAATCCACTTGTTGGCCTTCTTATATAGAAAATGGGTCTGAACTTGTTCTGATCTTTCTTTTTGACAAGAAAGAATCTTGAGCATAACCCTTTGCCTCGTTGTAAAGGAGGAACTGGTTCCATCGCCTTTTTCTGTAAGAGAATGTTCGCTTGAGACTGTAATTGGTACAGTTGGAATCTTGATTGCTTTGGAGGTATTGACGGAGGGCTGACGAATCAGAGGGTATCCAATGCGAACAATATTCAGCAACCAATTGTCTTGCATGGTTATTTGCCACTCTGCCAAGTAATGTTGGCTGCATCCCCCTAACGGAGTAGGTAACGGAAAAGGGGGAAGACAGGATTCGTGGTTTTGACCACGCTGGTATCTAGCCTCCTTGAGAAGGTTGCTGTCCTGAACTTCCTCTTGGTTGTCGCTTTTGATAAGGCGGATAGGAGCGTTGGTACGATTGTTGTGCACTAAACATATCGGCCCTGATACCACCGAGGGGTTTGAACCTTCTGAAGAGTAGCTTCGTGAGAAATGCTGGAAAGATTTACGTTGTTCTTACGAGGCCAACAGCTTTCAACGTTTCGATCTCCGCCTTCAATCTGTTCAATCACCTTGTATGCATGAGAGCCGAAAAGTGTTGAACCTGAAAACAGGAGATTCAGGATGCGCTGCTGTGCTTCAGGGATAAGTGATGTCAAGCGCAGCCATGAGTGCTGCTGCACTTATTAATTAAAGTGTGCTTTTTCCCCTAGGGAGGTGATCCGCAACTGTTGGAGCGATTCCCAGTGCCCAATCAAATCTGCCTAGTAAGGCTGTGGCACTCACAGCTTTCATGGAAGTCGCCGCTGTACTGCACACCTTTCTTCCTACTAAGTCCATCTTACAGCTCTCTTTATCCAGTGGAACTGTAGATGTTGGAGCCGTAGTATGTTGCTTTTTGGCAGCCACCACAATAACCAAACTCGGAGCTGGGTCCGTCCGTAGGAGTATGGGGTCCTGCTCTGGAGGCCGATACTTCTTTTGCAGCCTGGAAGGAACTGGCTTCATTGAAAATGGTGTTAGAAGAAACTCCATAAAGGGTTCTAAGAAACCCAGCACCAGAGGAAGCAAGGGAAGAGAAGCTGGTCTCTGTTGAAGAGTCTCGAATATCACAGAAGTTGATGGGTGTCGGAGTGGACATTGGAGTGTCCAATTTAGAAGCATCCCCCCCCCCCCCCGAACCTCTTGAATGGTAGAAATGTCAATTGGTGAAATTCTCGGTGGAGAATCAGATCACGTAGGGGGAATATCTTCCAGTACTCGAAGAGGAAGCGTCCCTGGTACGTCTGGAATGAGACCTTCCACCGTGATGTAGTCGATGGGAACTAGTAGAAGAGCGTTTATGCTGTGAGAACAATCCCTTGTTTGAGACCTAGAACTTGGGTCTTCGTGGAGGAGGAGGTGGTGGTGGTGTTTAAGTCTTGGTTGCTCATCTGATAGAATAGGCGGATTCTTAAATGGTGAAGGAATGTTCATAGATGGAGAGTAGGTTCGGAAGTACTCGGAATCTGAGTAAAGGCGCCTTCTCTTTTTTTCACGCATTCTGAAGCTTTGAAGAAGCGGACACCGATTCTGAAGAAGCTCCATCTCTCCCCCTCAACGATTTACAAGTCGATGGCGACCTTCGACGTAGTCTCGAACGAGAGCTTCGTCTCGACGTTGATCGACAACTTCTAGGAGTTGACTGAGTCAGTGATCGGCAGTGGTGTCGAAAACGGTGATGTGTCAACATAGAGTGGTGCGACAAGGTTCTCGACCGCGACCTGTGAGGTGTTACCGTCTGCGGTGGGCTTCAGCGCCAAACATGGCGTTCTCGCCGTAGGTTGAGTAACCGCCAAAGATCTTCTATATGTGAAACGTGGACGTCGTTTTGACCCAGGGCCCTGGGTCGACGGTGAACAGTCTGGTGCTGTACCTCCCACTGACGTCATCGTCTTAGATGTTGACAGGCACCGTTTTTCAGCTCTTTTTCTGCTAGGGATGACCCCAGAGGCTGAAGACAGAACCATGGTAGAGGACTGACCCTTTCCTCGCTCTAAAGTCCGACCCGAAGGCTGTGCCTGCTGTTTCCGTCGCTCTTCGGCTCCTTGAAGCCAAAACGTCTCCCAGTCACACAGGGTGCGCCTAGAGAAGGTTTTACAGATGGGACAGCAATCAGGAAAATGAGTACCAGGCAGACTAACAATGCACACTGAGGATCACTTTTGGCCTTCCTACCATAGTCTGGACACTTATTAAAAAAAGAGATGTAATTTTTGAGTTGCAACTGAAAATTTGTGTCAGAAAAAGACAGAAAAATGTAGGGAAAGATCAAAGACGTCAAGTGAAGTACTTAATAGGTGAATTCTGCAGTGAATTTTGAAGAAAAAAAAACAAACATTTATAGAGCTCAATGCTCCAGGGTCCCGATAGCAGGAGCCAGCAAAAAAGAAATGAAGTAACTGTCACTGGCTATGCATGATGGGATACTCGTGGTCTCTCTATTCTTAAAGGCACAGCTTCTAATTTTAGGAAATATGGCAGCCTATGGGGCTACTCTGTCCTCTCCTTTCATCTCTATCATAAAAAAGATGATTTGTGAAGGTGTGTTTTCTGGGGGTCAACCCCCACAAAAAATTTAACAAAATGTAGTATACGGACTTACCTTTTTTCATTGCATATGAAGATTCAGCCAGTGTAGCCTATGTATTTAGGCTGCATTATTGTCTTTCTATCTCTTAAGTGTTGCAGGCCTTACTGAAGAAAGGCGAAAAATACCCACTAAAGAACATATATCTAAAGGAGTGCTTCGGGGCCCCAGCATATGGGCGAGACTATTTTAGTGCTTATGACTATACATGGATATCCCCTACAAGAGAATATTAAGTTATTGTATTTCTTACAACAAAGCCAAGTCTCGTGCAGGTAAGTGAAATTAAGGTTTTGCTAAAATCTTATGCAATGTTTTACAATTGAATGCAGGTTCAAATGCAGTTGACTGAATTACAGGTAAGTCAATGTTTCAAAATGACTGTTCAGTTACTTTTCAGATTAATATCCACAATACTTTTCAGATTACTTTTGCTAACCTGTGCCTAGATATCACACAGACATCTCCTAGACAAAACGTAATTAATTCAGTTTTAGTACAGTCAGTTTTTCAATGTTCCATACAAACCAACTACACACACAATACAATTTAAGGAAAAATAGTCATTGTATTCCTATGGAGAAAAATGAAGTTAACTGATTGCAGGTAATTACTGGTTTGTGGGAATTGGTATTCTGGGGTTGGACTCAGGGTTCCCCCCCAGGGTCAAGGATCCATTCTTAAAACACCCTCAGTGGCACTAGGGCGGTCAGGTGCTAAGGCCAATGGTAACCAATGGGGGAAAGGGGGCCTCCGGCTGGTGGTGGCTCAAGAGCAGGCCACAAGGTTGTGGGAGCAAAGCTCCTGGTGTTAGGCTCAGGGCAAAGGGGTATCCGAGTTAGCACCAAAAGTACACCAGCAGTGGCGCAGGGTGCTCTTTTGGCGCCTTGTTGATTTCAATGGGGATTCTCCAGCTGCAACAAAGACTGCAGGCTCGGGACGAACATTTTCTGGAGGTGACCACTGGTTGGAGAGGTAAGCTGGGATGCCTGGGGATGCTGAGACGCCACCGGTTGGGCCATCAAAGGCTGTGGGACATCGGGTGCAGGGGTGTCTTTATGAGTCCGGTTTTCTTACCAGCTCCGGTAACGGTCGTGGGGGTTATCCAGAAAGAGACTGCAGGCTTTGCTTAGAGATTAGAGGTATGTCAGATCACCAGATCTCAGGTCAGGATCGGCGGGGAAACCTCCTCGTGGTGTTGGGCCACTAACTCGGTCGCGAGTGCACACACTTGGCTTTGGCCTGAGTCTGTGGGTGAGCTCACTATAGACTATCTTCGGCTTGGAAGGCAGGGCAAGTCCTTCAGGTATTTGAGGCTGCTGGCTGCAGGACATACTGGGATTTCGCTTCTGCAGGTTTGAGGTGGAGACAGGCCGGTGGGGCTGGGGCCAAGTCAGTGAGCGTTCTCTTCTTAGCTATAGCACATAGCACAGCTTCTTCAGTCCTCCTTTTCTTCTTAGTCGGTTCTTGTCTGATGAGGCATGGGTCAGGGGTGCCCCTAAAAACGTTAGGGATGTTACAGGTAGGTAAAGGTTGGGACCAATGGGTCGCTTCCTTGGGAAGGGTCCACTCCCCAAGGAAGGGACCTCCTTGGGGAGTTGGCCCCCCTCCAGTGAGAGGGGGGCAAATGCTGGGTCTCCTCATCTGAGAGATGGCAGGGGACAGAGTTGTGGTTTACCTCACCTACCACACCGGAGGGGTAGGGTTGGCAAAGGTGGACACACCTCTCTTCCTCACTTGGTTTTTCCAGCCGATTCTCCTGCCCAAGGTGGGGTCAGAACCGATGGGGGCAGTTGCTGGAAGAAGCAATAGGCCTAGGGAAGCTCATAAAGGCGGCAAGCCTTGGAAACTTCCCCTTCATTGACCTTGCCCATCCTGGGTGAGGAGACATGGCTCCTCGTCCTAGGATGTGCATTGTTTAGGACCCCTGAGAGCAGCAGGCTCTCAAACCAGGGGTCCAGAAACCTTTCTGGTGGTGGCAGCTGATGAGCAGCCACTCAGCCGGGACACTAGTGTTAGATCGTTTTTCAGGGGGCATCTCTAATGTGTCCTGTGTGTTCATTAAACCCAAAACCCTCATCAGTGTGTGGGTTTAATGTGCTGAGAAGTTTGCTACCAAACGTCTCAATTTTCAGTGAAGCCATTATGGTGCTGTGGAGTTCGTAAAGACAAACTCAGAGTGCCATATGCTCTTAATGGCATTACTGCACTTCCGTTTAAGAACGAATATGCTACTTACCAGTATGCACCCATTCTTGGCATGTAGGGCTGCTGACATTCATATCTGTGCATAGATCGCCGCCTAGTGTTGGGTCCGGATGATTGCACATTGTTGTCCTGGAAGAGTCTTCGAAGTATCACGAGATAGGTGGCTCCTCCCCTGGACTACAGTGCGCATGGGCATCGACTCCATCCCCAGATTGTTTTTAGCCATTGTGGCCAAGATGGAGTGAAACTCCGTGAATGATGACCATGCTATGAGTATATGTGAATACTGCAGCTGCTACAGGCGCCGCGGGCGATATGAATGTCAGCAGCCCTACATGCCAAGAACAGATGCATACTGGTAAGTAGCATATTCGGTTCGAGGCATGTGGGCTGCTGAATTCATATCTGCCTGAAAAACAATTTACCTATGCCTCTATGTACATGATTGTAACATTTAATGTAACTCAAAGAGAAAACCACACTGTTAGTTAACTCAGACAATTGCTTTATGTCTATTATTTTCCGAACTCAGAGATTGTCAATAATTTACGACAAGAGAAAAATACATAGTCAACTTTACATTGAAAACACAAAACAAGAATTTTGCAAAGGAAAAAGCATAATAAACAACGTGTAAATCATAGTTTTAAATGTGTGCGTTATAGTGAACCAATCAGTAAAAAATACATACACATTGTGAACAGTGATTATGAAATTGTGTCAAAACAGTATACCACAGACTTTCATAAATTGCAAAAAGATAATGAGCGAATGTTGGGGCTACGTATTGATCAACTGCCCAACCTCCTGTAACACTGTTTGTCATAGGATATACAATTGTGTGGATACAGGAAAAAGCCCAATGTTAATTAGGACATGCCAGTGATTTTTGGCCAAAACAATGATACTACATGCCAACGCGTTTCGAATGCCAATGGATGAATCATCGGATTCTCATCAGGGCGTGGAGTTTATCCGTTGGTACTGTTTGGGGGAAAGGGACAAGGGATTGATTTATTACAAAATAAACTGTACTAATGCAAAAAGAAGCTTTTTCCATATAAATGCATCAACTGATGCAGCATACCTTTTGCGACCAGCTAATTAGGGTCGATTGGTTCTTTTTAGGAAATAGTCATCGTATGCCAAGGGAGTCGACCTGCAAGTTGGTGACATAGGCGTGGTAAGTATGCAGAAAATGAAGTACAGGAAGGGACTAAACCGTGTGGACCTTTGTAAAAAATTACCTCTGTTTCTGGAGCAGCCGCTCCGAGGTCGAGGCCGGGGGGGACTAGCTCTTGGTTCAATAATGTTCCTTAACAAATCTACAAACACAAGCATTGTGTATTAGCGAGGGAAATTAATGATTCTTATGCCCCAGGAAAATGAAAAAATTGGTGGATCTATACCTTATCTCCAAACATTTGGAAGGCGGAATGTCACATCACCATATTTCTGGAAAGAAAAGAGCGGGACAGCGGGGAGCTGATCAGTGCACTGTCTAGAAGTGTTGCACAACAGAGCAAAACAATGCGGATATGCGCCGTGCGGCGTCTTACCGTGAAAAACGACCCTCAGTGCTTCGGGTCACCCGTCTGTTTTAAAGGGGATTTTCTTGTTCCAAAAAACGAATGAATCCTGTGAAAAGGGGAACCGAGCGGGATTAGCGTCCGGTTGCACCAAGAGGAGCGCGCGTCTGTGTGCGCTAATTACAAAAGTGGCTCTCACCTCAGATTGATGGAAAGCAACTTTGTATGTTGCAGGTTCAGAATGGACTCAACAGCTCGCCGCCGCGAGTAGACAGTACTAAGTTGTATCTGTTGGTCACATGGATTCAGGAACCAACCAGACCATCGGGCCATCTCTCTAAGGATTGTGGGAGATTTAGTTTGTGGGGGCATGAGTAAAACATGATACAGGGAGCCAACCCAGGCGTCAGGCCATCTCGCTAGGAATTGTGGGAGATGTAGTTTATAGGGACATTGGTTAAAACAAGAAGCCAATTATATTCTGGTGACTTCACTGAGTACATTCAGCCCGTTATTAACAGTATTAAATTTCATGATAAGATAGGCCTCCTTGCGGAGTAGTGCCGCCTCAATGTCCTGTACATACTGTTTGGGGTCCGTCCATGCGAGGACCGTCCACTTAAAATCATTTTCACCATGGTTGTGACTTATGAAGTGCTCCACCATGGGTGCAGAGGAAACTTTTTTCTTTATTCGCGATCGATGTTGTGTGATGCGTGAATTGACAGGTTGAGTAGTTTTGCCTATGTACACTTTGTCACAGGGACACACCACGGCATAGATGACATTTTTTGTACGACAATTGGTAAACATCTCATGCTTCCATGTGACCCCATCATGGTTAAAACTGTTACCTTCTAGGGTGGAGGAACACGATACACAATTGCCACACTTGTGATGCCCGCTCACAGGTTTCAAGTTCCATTGCGAAATCAAGTCGCTTTTGGGTTTCGGAATGTAGCTGTCTGCCCTGATCAATTGTTAACCGATGCTTTTATTTTTGCGCATGGCAAAAATGGGCTTTTGTAGGGGACTTGGTAAATCTTCCAATAGATGCCAATTTTTCAAAATAATACGTTTAAACTGATTTGTGTGTGATCCATAAGTTGTAACACACACCAGTTCATTTGGTACATTTTTGTCTTTTTTCACCAGGAGGTTCTCCCTGGCGGTGCATCTGGCACGTTTCTTGGAGTGGTTAAGAAGTTTCTTTGGGTAGCCCCTTGTTGCCATCTCTGCGCAAAAATTTGAGGCATGTTGATCAAAATCCGAGATTTCACTACAATTTCTTCTTATTCTTAGCAGTTGCCCAAAAGGAAGATTTTCTTTCAGGCACTGTGGGTGCGAGCTTTTGAAGTGAAGGATGGTATTCCTGTCTGTGAGTTTCTTATGTAAGGTCGTTGTGAGGATGTTGTCGCGGACGCCTACAGTGATGTCCAAAAAAGTCATTTTACTTGTGCTAGATTCTATGGAGAAACTGATGTCACTGTGCCTGGAGTTAAGCCAATTGTAGAACTGGTCTAGTTCCGTCTGGCTCCCCTGCCACAGGAGCCAGACGTCATCAATGTATCTCAACCATTGGGTTATATGGCCAACGAATGGATTGTTCTGAAATATGAATCTTTGTTCATATTGCGCCATATAGAGTACCGCCATCTCAGGTGCATATGGACAGCCCATAGCGATGCCTTTAACTTGAATGTAGAACTCGTTCTCAAATTTGAAATAGTTGGTACGTAGCGTGATTTCAGCCAATGAAAGGATGAAAGAGGTGGGAACCCGGTGCGGTCTTTCCCGTTGTTCAAGGTATATTTCTAAGACCTGCAAAGCCTCATCCTGAGGGATTTGGGTGTAAAGTGAGGTGACGTCTAGGGTCACCATCAGCGGAGTAGTTTGATTGAATGATTGTCCCTCTATCTTGTTAATGAAATCAGTTGTATCTCTGAGATATGACTTGACCTGCGGTAGAAAGGGTTTGAGGAAAAAATCAATATATTGTGAGACCGGTTCAAGTGCAGAATCGCACCCCGACACGATTGGTCGGCCAGGCGGTGTTTTGTCATTTTTATGAATTTTTGGTAAAAAATACAGGACAGGTGTCCTTGGTGTTTTTTTATTCAAAAATTCAAATTCCTTAGGGCCTAGGAATCCCTTATCAAGTCCAGTCTTGGTGATGTTTGCGATCTTACTTTGTATGGCATGCAAAGGATCCTCCTTAATTGGTCTGTACCAATCAGGATTGTTGACATGCGTTGTGCCTTCCTCCAGATACATGGTGCGGGCCATATTACGACTGCCCCACCCTTGTCTGCTTGTTTTATTAAAATAGACGTATCTGATTTTAGGTTCTGAATGGCAGATGTTAAACCTTTAGACATGTTTTTGTGAACAAAATGTTTTTGTTTCTCCAGCTTTGAAAGGGAGGAAAGGACGGCTTGTTCAAAGGCCATGACCTGTTTAGGAATGTTTTGGGTCGGAGTGAATCTGGATTTCACTCTAAGCCCTGTAGTTTCAGACTGGGACATCATTTCGGCGTCCGCGAAAAACACCTTCAGCCTAATCTTACGACAAAAATCTAATGCCTCTAATTTTAGTTGGGTGAAGTCAGTTCTTTTATTGGGGACAAACTTGAGGCCAAGGGATAAAAGTTTAACTTCATCCTGGGTAAGTTGTTTATCGGATAGATTAACTATGGCTGATTTCTCTAGCTCTTGTAGGTTTTGTTGCGTGTGCGCATCTCCCATGGTTGTTTGAAGCGGACCCGTGACTGTCCGCCTCTGCCTAAAAAAGGAGATGATACAGCAGCCCCTCGTCTTTTAGAATTATCTTGTCGAGACTCAGATGATGAGTCAGACGATGTTGTATCCGAGAAAGTGAGGAACCTATTCCTAGATCTGCCTTGGAATGATGTTAAAGCCCCTCTTGATTCACCTGACGTGTAGAAATCCTCTTTTAAAAATGGATAAAGTTGTTCCAATTTGAAGGATTTAGAATCCCTTTCAAATTGCGCTACTTTGGCGTTTAGTGTGTTATCCTTGAAAAGTTGAATTTTTTTCAATCTTATCTAAAAGATTCTTGGCTTCAGTTACCGTTTGATTATCAGATATGGTCTTAATTAACTCCTCAATTTCTTTCTCTTCTTGGCTGCAGATACGTTGGGCTGTCTGTATATTATTATACAGACAGCCCAAAGAGGATTTCTACACGTCAGGTGAATCAAGAGGGGCTTTAACATCATTCCAAGGCAGATCTAGGAATAGGTTCCTCACTTTCTCGGATACAACATCGTCTGACTCATCATCTGAGTCTCAACAAGATAATTCTAAAAGACGAGGGGCTGCTGTATCATCTCCTTTTTTAGGCAGAGGCGGACAGTCACGGGTCCGCTTCAAACAACCATGGGAGATGCGCACACGCAACAAAACCTACAAGAGCTAGAGAAATCAGCCATAGTTAATCTATCCGATAAACAACTTACCCAGGATGAAGTTAAACTTTTATCCCTTGGCCTCAAGTTTGTCCCCAATAAAAGAACTGACTTCACCCAACTAAAATTAGAGGCATTAGATTTTTGTCGTAAGATTAGGCTGAAGGTGTTTTTCGCGGACGCCGAAATGATGTCCCAGTCTGAAACTACAGGGCTTAGAGTGAAATCCAGATTCACTCCGACCCAAAACATTCCTAAACAGGTCATGGCCTTTGAACAAGCCGTCCTTTCCTCCCTTTCAAAGCTGGAGAAACAAAAACATTTTGTTCACAAAAACATGTCTAAAGGTTTAACATCTGCCATTCAGAACCTAAAATCAGATAAGTCTATTTTAATAAAACAAGCAGACAAGGGTGGGGCAGTCGTAATATGGCCCCGCACCATGTATCTGGAGGAAGGCACAACGCATGTCAACAATCCTGATTGGTACAGACCAATTAAGGAGGATCCTTTGCATGCCATACAAAGTAAGATCGCAAACATCACCAAGACTGGACTTGATAAGGGATTCCTAGGCCCTAAGGAATTTGAATTTTTGAATAAAAAAACACCAAGGACACCTGTCCTGTATTTTTTACCAAAAATTCATAAAAATGACAAAACACCGCCTGGCCGACCAATCGTGTCGGGGTGCGATTCTGCACTTGAACCGGTCTCACAATATATTGATTTTTTCCTCAAACCCTTTCTATCGCAGGTCAAGTCATATCTCAGAGATACAACTGATTTCATTAACAAGATAGAGGGACAATCATTCAATCAAACTACTCAGCTGATGGTGACCCTAGACGTCACCTCACTTTACACCCAAATCCCTCAGGATGAGGCTTTGCAGGTCTTAGAAATATACCTTGAACAACGGGAAAGACCGCACCGGGTTCCCACCTCTTTCATCCTTTCATTGGCTGAAATCACGCTACGTACCAACTATTTCAAATTTGAGAACGAGTTCTACATTCAAGTTAAAGGCATCGCTATGGGCTGTCCATATGCACCTGAGATGGCGGTACTCTATATGGCGCAATATGAACAAAGATTCATATTTCAGAACAATCCATTTGTTGGCCATATAACCCAATGGTTGAGATACATTGATGACGTCTGGCTCCTGTGGCAGGGGAGCCAGACGGAACTAGACCAGTTCTACAATTGGCTTAACTCCAGGCACAGTGACATCAGTTTCTCCATAGAATCTAGCACAAGTAAAATGACTTTTTTGGACATCACTGTAGGCGTCCGCGACAACATCCTCACAACGACCTTACATAAGAAACTCACAGACAGGAATACCATCCTTCACTTCAAAAGCTCGCACCCACAGTGCCTGAAAGAAAATCTTCCTTTTGGGCAACTGCTAAGAATAAGAAGAAATTGTAGTGAAATCTCGGATTTTGATCAACATGCCTCAAATTTTTGCGCAGAGATGGCAACAAGGGGCTACCCAAAGAAACTTCTTAACCACTCCAAGAAACGTGCCAGATGCACCGCCAGACAGAACCTCCTGGTGAAAAAAGACAAAAATGTACCAAATGAACTGGTGTGTGTTACAACTTATGGATCACACACAAATCAGTTTAAACGTATTATTTTGAAAAATTGGCATCTATTGGAAGATTTACCAAGTCCCCTACAAAAGCCCATTTTTGCCATGCGCAAAAATAAAAGCATCAGTCAACAATTGATATGGGCAGACAGCTACATTCCGAAACCCAAAAGCGACTTGATTTCGCAATGGAACTTGAAACCTGTGAGCGGGCATCACAAGTGTGGCAATTGTGTATCGTGTTCCTCCACCCTAGAAGGTAACAGTTTTAACCATGATGGGGTCACATGGAAGCATGAGATGTTTACCAATTGTCGTACAAAAAATGTCATCTATGCCGTGGTGTGTCACTGTGACAAAGTGTACATAGGCAAAACTACTCAACCTGTCAATTCACGCATCACACAACATCGATCGCGAATAAAGAAAAAAGTTTCCTCTGCACCCATGGTGGAGCACTTCATAAGTCACAACCATGGTGAAAATGATTTTAAGTGGACGGTCCTCGCATGGACGGACCCCAAACAGTATGTACAGGACATTGAGGCGGCACTACTCCGCAAGGAGGCCTATCTTATCATGAAATTTAATACTGTTAATAACGGGCTGAATGTACTCAGTGAAGTCACCAGAATATAATTGGCTTCTTGTTTTAACCAATGTCCCTATAAACTACATCTCCTACAATTCCTAGCGGGATGGCCTGACGCCTGGGTTGGCTCCCTGTATCATGTTTTACTCATGCCCCCACAAACTACATCTCCCACAATCCTTAGAGAGATGGCCCGATGGTCTGGTTGGTTCCTGAATCCATGTGACCAACAGATACAACTTAGTACTGTCTACTCGCGGCGGCGAGCTGTTGAGTCCATTCTGAACCTGCAACATACAAAGTTGCTTTCCATCAATCTGAGGTGAGAGCCACTTTTGTAATTAGCGCACACAGACGCGCGCTCCTCTTGGTGCAACCGGACGCTAATCCCGCTCGGTTCCCCTTTTCACAGGATTCATTCGTTTTTTGGAACAAGAAAATCCCCTTTAAAACAGACGGGTGACCCGAAGCACTGAGGGTCGTTTTTCACGGTAAGACGCCGCACGGCGCATATCCGCATTGTTTTGCTCTGTTGTGCAACACTTCTAGACAGTGCACTGATCAGCTCCCCGCTGTCCCACTCTTTTTTCTTTCCAGAAATATGGTGATGTGACATTCCGCCTTCCAAATGTTTGGAGATAAGGTATAGATCCACCAATTTTTTCATTTTCCTGGGGCATAAGAATCATTAATTTCCCTCGCTAATACACAATGCTTGTGTTTGTAGATTTGTTAAGGAACATTATTGAACCGAGAGCTAGTCCCCCCGGCCTCGACCTCGGAGCGGCTGCTCCAGAAACAGAGGTAATTTTTTACAAATGTCCACACGGTTTAGTGCCTTCCTGTACTTCATTTTCTGCATACTTACCACGCCTATGTCACCAACTTGCAGGTCGACTCCCTTGGCATACGATGACTATTTCCTAAAAAGAACCAATCGACCCTAATTAGCTGGTCGCAAAAGGTATGCTGCATCAGTTGATGCATTTATATGGAAAAAGCTTCTTTTTGCATTAGTACAGTTTATTTTGTAATAAATCAATCCCTTGTCCCTTTCCCCCAAACAGTACCAACGGATAAACTCCACGCCCTGATGAGAATCCGATGATTCATCCATTGGCATTCGAAACGCGTTGGCATGTAGTATCATTGTTTTGGCCAAAAATCACTGGCATGTCCTAATTAACATTGGGCTTTTTCCTGTATCCACACAATTGTATATCCTATGACAAACAGTGTTACAGGAGGTTGGGCAGTTGATCAATACGTAGCCCCAACATTCGCTCATTATCTTTTTGCAATTTATGAAAGTCTGTGGTATACTGTTTTGACACAATTTCATAATCACTGTTCACAATGTGTATGTATTTTTTACTGATTGGTTCACTATAACGCACACATTTAAAACTATGGTTTACACGTTGTTTATTATGCTTTTTCCTTTGCAAAATTCTTGTTTTGTGTTTTCAATGTAAAGTTGACTATGTATTTTTCTCTTGTCGTAAATTATTGACAATCTCTGAGTTCGGAAAATAATAGACATAAAGCAATTGTCTGAGTTAACTAACAGTGTGGTTTTCTCTTTGAGTTACATTAAATGTTACAATCATGTACATAGAGGCATAGGTAAATTGTATTTCAGGTATTTACAGGCCCTACCTACCCTCTTCCCCACTGGGCCAAACCCCCCCTTCTTGTTACGAATTCATATCTGTGCATAGAATACATAGCAGTCCCTCCATTAGCGGCGGCCGCCCGTGCCAGCTGCAGCAGTATGGAAAAGCGTTCTGAGAACAGCCTGCCCTACAGCTGCCTGCTGTTTGGAGTGCACATCAACACAGTAATGCTTAGTAAATGTGTGTGTGGTAGACCATGTGGCTGCTCTACATAGGTCTTCCAAAGGAATGTTTCCAAGGAATGCCATAGAGGCCCCCAACTTCCTGGTGGAGTGGGCTCTTGGCGGAATGGTAAGAGTGGGTTTTGCTTTTAGATAGCAGATCTGGATACATTTAACGATCCACCTAGCAATACCAGCCTTGGAAATAGGGTTACCTTTGTGGTGTGGTGCAAAGGCGACAAAGAGTTGCTTAGTTTTCCGAAAATCCTTGGTCCTATCGATGTAATACATTAGGGCCCGTTTAACGTCAAGGGTATGGAACATCCGCTCCGCCAGTGACTCAGGATTTTAAAAGAAAACAGGTAATTCGATTGTCTGGTTGATATGAAATTGAGACACAACCTTGGGTAGAAATTTAGGGTTAGTGCGAAGCACTACCCTGTTGGAATGAATCTGAATAAATGGCTCTTGGATAGTGAGGGCTTGCAATTCACTAACCCTCCTGAGCGATGTGATTGCTATGAGGAAAGCCACTTTCCACGTCAAGAACTGAATCTCGCAGGAATGCAGTGGTTCAAAGGGAGGACCCATCAGCCTGGTAAGGACCACATTGAGGTTCCACTCAGGAGCTGGTGGAGTCCATGGCGGAATGACTCGTTTGAGCCCTTCCAGAAAAGCCTTAATGACAGGCACCCTGAAGAGGGAGAGGTGCTGCCTATTCTGGAGATAAGCGGCCATTGCAGACAGATAAATGCGAATGGAAGCATAGGCCAGATTACACTTGTACAGATGGAAAAGGTAACAGATGATGTTCTGAATAGAAGCATCCAGCGGGTTAATGTGGTGCTCTGCACAATAAATGACAAACCGCTTCCATTTTGCTGCATAGCATGCTCTGGTGGTGGGCTTTCTTGCCTCCCGAATGTAGTCCATACAGTCGGAAGGTAAGTGCAGGTAGCCAAACTCTAGGACTTCAGGAGCCAGATCGCCAGGTTGAGCTGTTGCGGATCCGGGTGCTGAATGTCGCCATGGCTCTGCGTCAGAAGGCTGGGTGTGAGATGTAGCTTTTGATGCGGCACCACGGACAGTTCTAGAAACGTGGTGTACCATGGTTGGCGAGACCACGTTGAAGCAACCAGGATGAGAGTCATCGAGTGCTGCCTGAGCTTGTGTGCCACTAGTGGTATCAGAAGTGCTGGGGGAAAAGCGTACGCAAATTTGCCTGACCAGTTCATACATATCGCATTGCCCTGAAACTGCGGGTGTGGGAACCTGGCGGCGAAGCTTTGGCATTTTGCGTTCTCCCTTGTGGCGAAGAGGTCGATCTCTGGATGACCCCACCTTCGGAAGTACGGTTGGAGAACTGATGGATGTATCTCCCACTCATGCATTTGGTGGCTGTTCCTGCTGAGCCGGTCCGCCATCTGATTGTCTTTGCCCGGGAGGTGCTCTGCCATGAGGAAGATGTTCCTCTGAATGGCCCACTTCCACATGCAGATGAGACAGCTGCGGAGAGTGTGTTCCCCCCTGCTTTTGAATGTAGTACATTGCCGTCATGTTGTCCGTCCGGATCAACACGACCTTGTTGCACAGATGTACTTTCAAGGCTTTTAGTGCCATGAAGATTGCCATCAGTTCCAGAACATTGATGTGCATCTTCCCTTGTTGTTGCGTCCATAGTCCCTGCACAGTGTACTGGAGTACATGCGCTCCCTAACCCTGGAGAGAAGCGTCAGTCGTCGGGATAATCTGTGGCACAGGCTCTTGGAACGGTCAGCCCTTGCAAAGGTTTCGTGGATTCCACAAATGCAGAGAGTTGTATGCCCGACCGCTCACCAACACTAGGTCTTTCAACTGCCCGTGAGCCTGAGTCCACTGACGTGCTAAGCACTCCTGAAGCGGGCGCATATGTAGTCTCGCATGCGGGACAATGGAGATGCAGGAGGCCATCATGCCTATCAACTGCATGAACACTCTTGCTGGAAGCGAGTGTTGAGGCCTGAATTTTTGTATCAGCGATTGAATTCTGTTGACTCTCACCGAATTCGGCTGTGCTGTGGCCGCCAGAGTGTCTATGGTCGCACCCAGATACTGCCGTATGTGGGCGGGCTGGAGGTGGGATTTCGGGTAATTCAGTGAGAATCCCAGATCGTGCAGGAGGTGAATGGTGTGGGACACGTGGGCAGCACAATGCTGGGCTGACTTCGCTTGGATGAGCCAGTCGTCCAGATAAGGGTAGACGTGGATGTTTTGTCTCCTCAGATGTGCCGCCACCGTCGCCAGGCACTTGGTGAACACCCTGGGAGCCGTGGTGACAACGAAAGGCAAAACCTTGAATTGGTAGTGCTGGTTTTGGATGGTGAACCTGAGATATTTCCTGTGTGAAGGGTGTAGTGGAATGTGAAAGTACGCATCTTTTAGGTCTAAAGTTGCGAGAAAGTCCCCCTGCTGGAGCAGCGGGAGCACTTGCTGCAGGGTTAGCATATGGAAGTGCTCCGACAGGATGTAGAAGTTGAGGGGCCTGAGATCCAGGACGGGCCTGAGGGACCCGTACTTCTTTGGAATTAGGAAGTACAGGGAGTAATGCAAATGCTACTTACCAGTATGCATCTGTTCTTGGCATGTAGGGCTGCTGACATTCATATCTGTGCATAGATCGCCGCCTAGTGTTGGGTCCGGATGATTGCACATTGTTGTCCTGGAAGAGTCTTCGAAGTATCACGAGATAGGTGGCTCCTCCCCTGGACTACAGTGCGCATGGGCATCGCCTCCATCCCCAGATTGTTTTTAGCCATTGGCAGAGATGGAGTGAAGTATGTGAGTGATGACCATGCTATGAGCATATATATACATATGAATAAACACTGCAGCTGCTACAGGCGCCGGGGAGGAGGGCGGGCGATATGAATGTCAGCAGCCCTACATGCCAAGAACAGATGCATACTGGTAAGTAGCATTTGCAGTTCGAGGCACGTGGGCTGCTGAATTCATATCTGTGCATAGAATACATAGCAGTCCCTCCATTAGCGGCGGCCGCCCGTGCCAGCTGCAGCAGTCTGAAAAAGTGTCTTGAGAACAGCCTGACCAACAGCTGCCTGCTGCTTGGAGTGCACGTCTACACAGTAGTGCTTAGTGAAAGTATGTGTGGTAGACCATGTGGCTGCTCTACAGATATCTTCTAAGGGAATGTTACCTAGGAAAGCCATAGAGGCCCCCAACTTCCTGGTGGAGTGGGCCCTTGGTGGGATAGTGAGAGTGCGCTTAGCTTTAGCGTAGCAGATTTGAATGCATTTCACGATCCACCTAGCGATGCCAGCTTTGGAGATAGCGTTTCCCTTGTGGTGTGTGGCAAAAGCAACGAAAAGCTGCTTGGTTTTGCGAAAATCTTTTGTCCTGTCTACATAGTACATCAAGGCTCTCTTAACGTCAAGGGTGTGGAAAAACACCGGCAACTCAATTGTCTGGTTTATATGGAATTGAGATACAACCTTGGGTAAGAATTTAGGGTTAGTGCGGAGCACAACCCTGTTAGCATGTACCTGGAAGAAAGGTTCTTGGATGGTGAGCGCCTGCAGCTCGCTAACCCTCCGTAGTGATGTGATTGCTACTAAGAACGCAACCTTCCAAGTTAGAAACTGAAGCTCACAAGAGTGCAGTGGCTCGAAGGGAGGACCCATCAGTCTTGTAAGAACCACATCGAGGTTCCATTCTGGAGCTGGTGGTGTCCTTGGTGGAATGACTCTTGAGTCCTTCCAAAAAAGCCTTGATAGCAGGGACCTTAAAGAGCGACAGGTGTTGCCTATTCTGGAGGTATGCTGCCATAGCAGACAGGTGAATGCGGATGGAAGAGTACGCCAAATTGCATTGATACAGGTGGAACAGGTAACAAATGATGTTTTGAATGGAAGCATCTAGCGGGTCAATATGGTGGTTAACACAGTAGATGACAAACCTCTTCCATTTAGCCGCATAACAAGCTCTAGTAGTGGGCTTCCTTGCCTCTCGAATGATGTCCATGCAATCGGGAGGAAGATTGAGGTAGCCAAACTCTAGGACTTCAGGAGCCAGATCGCCAGGTTGAGCTGTTGCGGGTCTGGGTGCTGAATGTCACCATGGCTCTGCGTCAGAAGGCTGGGAGTGAGATGAAGCCTTTGATGCGGTACCACGGAGAGATCCAGAAACGTGGTGTACCATGGTTGGCGAGCCCACGTTGGAGCAACCAGGATGAGAGTCATCGAGTGCTGCCGGAGCTTGCGTGCCACAAGCGGTATCAGCGGTGCTGGGGGAAAAGCGTACGCAAATCTGCCTGACCAGTTCATCCACATCGCATTGCCCTGTGATTGCGGGTGTGGGAACCTGGCGGCGAAGCTTTGGCATTTTGCGTTCTCCTTTGTGGCGAACAGGTCTATCTCTGGATGACCCCACTTTTGGAAGTACGGTTGGAGTACTGATGGATGTATCTCCCACTCGTGCATTTGATGGCTGTGCCTGCTGAGCAGATCCGCCATCTGATTGTCCTTGCCCGGGAGATGCTCTGCCATGAGGAAGATGTTCCTCTGAATGGCCCACTTCCACATGCTCTGAGCCAGATGAGACAGCTGTGGAGAGTGTGTGCCTCCCTGCTTCTGAATGTAGTACATGGCCGTCATGTTGTCCGTCCGGATCAACACGACTTTGTTGCACAGATGTACTTTGAACGCCTTTAAGGCCATGAAGACTGCCATCAGTTCCAACACATTGATGTGCATCTTCCTTCGCTGTAGTGTCCATAGTCCCTGCACTGTGTACTGGAGTACATGCGCTCCCCATCCCTGGAGAGAGGCGTCCGTCGTCAGGATAATCTGTGGCACAGGCTCTTGGAATGGTCGGCCCTTGCAAAGGTTTTGTGGATTCCACCAATGCAGAGAGTGGTATGCCCGACCGCTCACCAACACTAGGTCTGTCAGTTGCCCATGAGCCTGAGTCCACTGACGTGCTAGGCACTCCTGAAGCGGACGCATATGTAGTCTCGCGTGCGGGACAATGGAGATGCAGGAGGCCATCATGCCTATCAACTGCATGAACACTCTTGCTGGAAGCGAGTGTTGGGGTCTGAATCGTTGGATCAGCGCCTGGATACTGGCGATTCTCACTGAATTTGTCTGCGCAGTGGCTGCCAGAGTGTTGATTGTCGCGCCCAGATACTGTCGCACGTGGGCAGGCTGGAGATGGGACTTTGGGTAGTTCAGAGAGAATCCCAGATCGTGCAGGAGATGAATGGTGCGTGACACATGGTCGACGCACTGTTGTTCTGTCTTTGCTTAAATGAGCCAGTCGTCCAGGTAGGGGTAGACGTGGACGTTCTGGCGACGGAGATGCGCCGCCACAGTCGCTAGGCACTTTGTAAATACCCTTGGCGCCGTGGTGACCCCGAACGGCAGAACCCTGAACTGGTAATGCTGGTCTTGAATCGTGAATCTGAGATACTTCCTGTGGGAAGGATGCAGGGGGATATGAAAATATGCATCTTTCAGATCCAGCGTAGCCAGGAAGTCCCCCTGCTGAAGCAGAGGGAGTACTTGCTGTAACGTGAGCATATGGAAGTGCTCCGAGAGAATGTACCAGTTGAGGGGCCTGAGGTCCAGGATGGGCCTGAGGGATCCGTCCTTTTTGGGGATTAGAAAATACAGGGAGTAAACCCCTGTTCCCCTTTCCTGCCATGGAACGAGCTCTATTGCCCCTTTTTGCAGCATGACTAGAACTTCCTGCTGCAACAAGGTCAAGTGCTCGCCGGACATAGGACGGCTCCTTGGGGGTATGTTTGGTGGAGTGGAAGTAAGTTCCAGACAGTAACCGTACTGGATAAGAGACTTGACCCACCTGTCCGTGGTGATGGATTTCCACGCGGGCAGGAACTGCTGGAGTCTCCCCCCGGCCGGTGTTGTATGGTCGGGGGGCAGTGACAAGACGTCACTGCTTGTTGGCGGTGGTGGACCTGGAGCTGTTGTTACCACGTCCCCTGCCCTTGACGTTATTGCCTCTGTAGCCACCTCTACCCTTGTTGTTGTATGAGGTTTGGGTGTTACTTTTGTAATACTGTGTGGACTGCGATGCCTGACCCCTTGAGGTGCCTCTGGAATTGGAGCGGCGAAAGGAACCACTCCGAAACTGCTGAGACTGGAGGGCCCCCATAGACTTGGCAGTGTCTGTATTTTTGTTCATTTTTTCCAGCGTCGCATCCACCTCAGGGCCAAACAGGTGGTCAGGATTAACTGTTTGGTTCAGTATTGTCGTTTGAATATCGGGCTTGAACCCTGAAATTCTAAGCCAAGCATGCCGTCTAAGCAACACACTGGTGTTGATTGCCCTGGAGGCTGTATCGGCCACATCCAGCGCACATTTTATGGATGCGTTTGTGATGAGCTTTCCTTCCTGAATCAGCATTTCTCCTGCCTCCTTGTACTGGTCAGGCAAGTGTTGCAGTAGTGATTCTAAGGTGTCATAATGAGCCCTATCATAGCGTGCAAGTAGGGCCTGTGTGTTTGAGATTCTCCAAATATTAGCTGCCTGTGCAGCAATTCGTTTCCCTGAGGCCTCGAAGATTTTGGACTCTTTGTCTGGGGGAGGAGCGTCACCAGTGGTCTGCGAGTTTGCCCTCTTCCGAGCGTTGGATACAACCAACGAGTCCAGTGGCAAGTGTCCCTTGATGTATGTTGGATCCGAGGGCGCTGCCTTATATTTTTTGTCAATGCGAGGGTTGATGACACGCGCCCGGGTGGGCTCCTTGAAGACCTCCGTTGCGTGTTTTAGCACCCCCTTAAGCATTTGCAGTGTTTTGACTGACTTTTCGGCTACTGAGAAAGTGTCAAATAAAAAGTCCACATCCACAGGGTCTGAGTGCAGCTCGACATCGTGATTAGCCGCAGCTCTCTCGATTAGAGCGTTGAAGGCCGCCGAGTCCTCCGTCGGTGATGTCTTGGCCGCAAAAAGCTGCGTGTCCTGGCCCGACTGCGGGTCCTCTGGGTCGCCTCCGGCCGACCAAGGTTCGTGTTCCTCCTCCGGATCCGAGTACGCCGGGTAGTTGTACTCGACGTCCTCATCATCAGCATCGCCTGCGGTGGAACGAGTTGGCGAGTGTTGTAGGGCTTGTGGAGACATAGGCTCTATCGGGGCCGAAGACCCCGCAGAGTCCCTCTTATTCTTGAGAGGGATCCGAAAATGTTCCAACACCGGCTCCGTGGTGATTTTCCTGTTGAGGAGAGACAGTTTTCCAGTATTGGCGTCGATGATGACCTCTCGACGCTCCTCTTCAGCAAGTGGCTGGAGCCGAAGCTTCGACACCACCAAGGCTGCTTTTGGTGTCAAGACCTCCTTCGAGGGCCCGCCCTGTTTCGGCTCGAAAGCCTTCGGCGTCGACTTTGGCGGCAGGGTAAAGCGGATAGGCGTTTGCGCCTTCGCAGGCTTTGGCGTGTGCTTAGGCGCCACGTCGTCCGAATCGGGAACCACATCGTCCTTCCGTATCCGCTGCAGGGATTCCGCTACCTTCTTCGTTAAGGCCGGAGAGGGCTTGACCGGCTCGAGCGATCTCCCCTAGTCGGGAGTCGGTTCGATGAAAGGCACCTTCTTCGGGGCCGACACCTCACGCGCCTTGTCTCCAAGGGCCGGCGCCGGCTGAGCCTGGGTTGCGGCGTCGCCCCGACGCTTCTTCGGAGCCGTCTTCGGGTCTTCGACCCAGACCGTCTTCGGCGCCGACGCAGCCGCGTCGGACAACTTCGCCCTCAGCGTCGACCCCGATGTTTTCGGGTCGGCCATCTTGGCGTGGCTCTTCAAGTCGGCCATTTTGAATTGTTTGGAAGTTGACGCCTCCAGAACCTTCTGCACCACCGCAACTTTCACTTTCGGTTTTGAAACCAAGGAAGCGTGACCCGATGGCTTCACTTAGTTTTCTTGGACGGGAGTGTCGCCTCAGAAATGTCCGTGACCGGGCCCGGAGGCGGGGCTGCTGGACTTATAACAAGGTCTTGGGTAAGGCCCGAAGGCGATCCCTCGACCTGGGCCGCATGAAGGGGATTGACCCCTGAGTCTGGTTGGGGATGCTCCTCCTCCGAGCTATCCCCCACGGTGGCAATAGCCCGATCGTCGTCCCCTACCTCGTCGGCGACTTCGTCAAAGTCCTCATCTCCCGCGTCGTAGGCATCCCCGTCGGACGCGGGACTAGAGTCCGAAACTTGTACGTCGTCGTCGTCTCCAACAGATTCTTCGAATATGTTGTCTGGTGGGGGCGCCGGGGTAGCCGATAACTTGGCCTGGAGTCTAGCGGCCCGACTAATCTTGAGAGTTTTCTTGCACCGGAATTTCGAACACGCCATGCAGCTGTCTTCGTCATGGTCCGGTGACAAGCATTTATTGCACACAGGGTGCACGTCGAGGTGTGGATATTTGGAGTTACACACCGGACACTTCTTGAACGGAGTCCGCTCCATAGCAGAAGTGTAGTGTAGGCCCGTCCGCGCCGAGAGCACGCGGAAGGGTAACAAGAGTTCGGAGCTGAGAGTCAGACAAGAAACCCGAACGAAACTATACCGACGCTCAGCCTAAAGACCTTTTGGCCTCGAGTAGAAAAGTTGAACAACTATCGATTCCGACAGAGGGAACCGAAACACATCCGAACCCAATGGCGGAAAAAAACAATCTGGGGATGGAGGCGATGCCCATGCGCACTGTAGTCCAGGGGAGGAGCCACCTATCTCGTGATACTTCGAAGATTCTTCCAGGACAACAATGTGCAATCATCCGGACCCAACACTAGGCGGCGATCTATGCACAGATATGAATTCAGCAGCCCACATGCCTCGAACACTCCTGTGCCTCTTTCCTGCATAGGCACAAGCTCTATTGCCCCTTTTTGCAGCATGACGTTGACCTCCTGCTGCAATAAGTGCAAGTGCTCGTCCGACATAGGACGGTGCCTTGGGGGTATGTTGGGTGGAGTGGATGTTAACTCCAGACAATAACCAAATTGGATAAGCTTTATGACCCACCTGTCCGTGGTGATGGACTTCCACACGGGCAGGAACTGCTGGAGTCTCCCCCCGACCGGTGTTGTGTGGTCAGGGGGCAGTGACAAGGCGTCACTGTTTGCTGGCTGTTGTTGCCACGTCCTCTGTCTTAGGCGCAGTTGCAGCGATATCCACCACGACTCCTGTTGGTATAAGTAGTCTGGGTGTTGCCCTTGTAGAATTGCGCGGACTGTGAAAGCTGACCCCTTGAGGTGCCTCTGGCATTGGAGCGACGAAAGGACCCACCCCGAAACTGCTGGGACTGCAAGGCACCCATGGATTTTGCAGTGTCAGTGTCCTTCTTCATTTTCTCTAGGGTGGTGTCAACCTCTGGGCCAAACAGGTGATCTGGGTTGACCGTTTGGTTCAAGATGGTGCTTTGGATGTCTGGCTTGAAACCAGAGATTCTGAGCCAGGCATGTCTCCGAAGCATAACACTGGTGTTAATGGCTCTCGCAGCGGTGTCAGCTGCGTCCAGAGCACACTTAATGGAAGCATTGGAGATCAGCTTCCCCTCCTGGATTAGCATCTCAGCCCCGTCTTTGTATTGATCAGGCAGGTGCTGCAAAAGGGTCTCTAGTGTATCGTAGTGCGCTTTGTCATAACGCGCCAGAAGCGCTTGTGTGTTTGAGATGCGCCATATGTTGGCTGCCTGTGCTGCTACCCTCTGCCCTGAAGCCTCAAAGACCTTGGATTCTTTGTCTGGGGGAGGAACATCACCCGTAGTCTGAGAATTGGCCCTCTTCCGGGCATTCGAGATGACCAGTGAGTCTAGAGGCAACTGTCCTTTAATGTAAGTTGGATCAGTAGGCGCCGCCTTGTATTTTTTGTCAATCCTTGGGTTGATGACTCTCGCCCTGGTAGGTTCTTTGAAGACCTCAGCAGCATGCTTCAAAACACCTTTCAGCATTGGCAGAGTTTTCACAGTCTTTTCAGACACGGAAAAGGTGTCAAAGAGGAAATCCACATCCACAGAGTCAGCATGGAGCTGGACATTGTGATTGGCAGCGGCCCGTTCAATGAGGGCATTGAAAGCAGCAGAGTCTTCAGTAGGTGAAGTTTTAGCAGAGAAGAGTTGAGGGTCTTGTCCCGAATGAGGATCCCCAGGGTCACCACCAGCTGACCAGGGCTCAGTAGTATCCTCCGGGTCTGTGTAGACCAGATAGCTATATTCATCCTCCTCATCGCCCTCACCACGTCCACATCGGAGTAAGTGGGCGAGACCTCATGAGCTTGTGGTGAAAGGGGCTACACCAAGGCTGGAGTACCAGCAGAGTCCATTTTCTTCTTGAGGGGGATCTTGTAAGACTCCAATTGGGGTTCTGGGGTGATTTTCCTCTTCAGAAGGGAAAGCCTGCCCGTTTCGGCGTTGATGTAATGTTCTTGACGCTCCTCCTCCGAGGGTTGTCTAGGCCGTGGACCACCAACGACGCCTTCGGCGCCGTAGAGACCTTCTCGGGCACACCGGCCCCCGGCCTAGCAGCGAAAGCCTTCGGTGCCGTCTTAGGCGGCAAGGTAAAGAGGATCGGCGTGGACGCCTTAGCTGGCTTCTCGAGAGGCTTGGCAGGCGGAGGGTCCTTCGGCTCGACTGCCGCGGTGCCGTCCCTAATGCGCTGCAGGGAGTCGGTGACCTTTTTTGTGAACGCGGCAGATGGACGTGCCGGTTTAACGGAGTCCTTCGAGGACGGTTTTGGAGTTAAGTCCTTCGAGGTCACCTTCGGAGTCGACTCACGTGGCGCAGCACCCTGGGCCTTGTCGTGTGGAAGCGGGGCAGAGAGGACCTTCGGGTCATCGGGCCACTTCTTCGGGTCGACGAGAGACTTCTTGGGGTCGTCGACAGCCTTCTTGTGCTCGACCCGACCCTTGCCGGCGTCGATCGTCTTCGGCGCCGATGCGCCTCTGTTGAGCACCTTCACCTTATCTTTTGACGCGGTAGCCTTAGGCTCGGCAAACTTGACTTGGCCTTTCGGCTCGACGGCCATTTTAGGTTTCTTCGGCGCCGAGGCCTCAGAAGACTTCGATCCAACCAGTGCGACGCGCAATTTCGGTTTCGATATCTGCACCTGTGCAGTATCTGGCGTCGAGACCGTAGATTTCACCTTCGGTTTCGTTTTCACCGGGAGTGACTCGGTAACAATGTCAGTGGCCGGGCCCGAAGGCGGGGCCGAGGAACTCATATCGAGGTATTGGGTAAGGCCCGAAGGCGATCCCTCGACCTGGGCCTTATAGATTGGCACGGCCCCAGAGTCAGTCTGAGGGAGCTCCTCTTCTGAGCTATCCTCCATGGCCCCGAGGGCCCCGTCGTCGTCTCCTACCTCCTCGACGACTTCTTCGCTTTCGAAAACTTCGGTCGCAGCGTCGTAGTCTTCTTTGACGTCCGACGCGGGGTTTGATTCAGAGATGTCCTGGATATCCTCATCCTCGACCTCCCCAGCATCGAAAATGTCCGTAGGCGCCGGTGCAGATGTTGGGCCTCCAGGCACGCAGCTCGACGGAGCTTGAGTGTCTTTTTGGACCTGAATCGCGAACAGGCCATACACTTGGCCTCGTCGTGGTCCAGCGACAGACACTTGTTGCACACCGGGTGGACGTCGATGTGCGGGTACTTCGATTTACAGACCGGACATCGTTTGAATGGACTTCGTTCCATGATGGAAAGTCGATAATTCTGGAGCGTCAACAAGGCCTTCCGCGCAGAAAGCACGCAGAAGTACAGAGCTCGGCTCAGAGCCGAAGTAGAGTTGTTAAGCCGAACGCAAGACAATACCGACGTAAGACTTAAGACCTTTTGGTCTCAAGGAAAGTTTTTCTATCGATTCCGACAAGAAGGAACCAAAGACATCAGAACCCAATGGCGGAAAAAAACAATCTGGGGATGGAGTCGATGCCCATGCACACTGTAGTCCAGGGGAGGAGCCACCTATCTCGTGATACTTCGAAGACTCTTCCAGGACAACAATGTGCAATCATCCGGACCCAACACTAGGCGGCGATCTATGCACAGATATGTATTCAGTAGCCCACATGCCTCGAACTTGGGTTTTACACTGTAGGGGTACAGGGCTCATGCACCCGTACCCTCACCACTGGTATAGTGCACCCAGCTAGAAGGGTGGCTGGCCTATGCCAGGGCAGTGGGTTGTAGGCTTTGCACACAGATGTGTGCCATGTCGGCGCTTCACTTAGTTCTGTCCCAAAACATGCAACTTACTAAGGCAGTGTGTGAGTGTAAAGGTACAGGGTCTCTAAGGATGGCACTTTCAGTGCTGCAGCCCTTAGAGGCCTTCCTGGCCACAGTGTCCTTAGTACCTGTGGGACCATTTACAAGGGACTGACCTATGGTCAAAGAGTGACAACTGGGTTTTGTTTTCAATGCAATTTAGGGAAATAACATAGGCCTTGGGCACCTGTTTGGCAGGAACCCACGGCACGCTCAGTCAAAGCACAACAGCAGTTTAGCAAAAAAAGTGAGGCAACCACGAAAAAAGAGGGCAATTTCTTACCCAGACTCCTGCCCCTATGTCTTATGACCTCATGAAGAATACTCTGAGGGTTTTGGACTCACAATGGAGGAATATAGAATTAGATTCAGGGTGGGGGGTGTCACAAAAAAAATCCTGGATTGACTTTGTGGACTACTCAGTTAAGACACTAGATGGATGTTAACTGCAAATAAAGTGCATGATATCAATAGAATTAACATCGTTTTATGAAAGAATATATTCTGAGTAATTGCACTAATGAAAACAAATAGTTTCTTCCCTGTTGGTGTTGTTTTGCAGCTTGAAGATCTTTCTGGATTCACTATGCTGTGGCTTATTCTGCGGTCTATTGGTCGGGTCCAGAATGGTAGTCTTTTCTTTCTTTTTTGTAGCCCAGGTGGGCATCAACGTCCCACCTTTTGGTGTACTTCCTGTGGAAGCTCCCACCTTCGGATTCTTTTTTCTTGTTTTTGTGTCCCGTTTGTGAATTCTTTGGCAATGTTTTCTAGTTCTTCCTCCAAAGTAAATGATTTTTCCGCTTTGTCTTTTAAGGTGTCTGTTTGTATATTGTCCTTGTATTTCCACCTTCTTCTCCTGCCTCATCTTTCTGGCGGAGGTGGGTGGGTTTGTTAGTGAATCCAGAAAGATCTTCAAGCTGCAAAACTACACCGACAGGTAAGAAACTATTAGTTTTGCAGCGTGAATCTTTCTGGATTAATTATGCTGTGCACACACTTTGTAGCGGTTTGTTATGTTTGTGACGGCTGGGTGGAAGATGAGCGTTGGTTGTTGAATATATGTTGAAGCACCTTCTGTCCTACTTGTGGTTCCTTGTTCATTTGTATATCCACACAGTAGTGCTTAGTGAACATGTGCACTGAAACCCATGTAGCTGCCAGGCATATGTCTTGAATGGGTGTGTTAGCCAGGAAGGCTATTGTTGCTCCTTTCTTTCTGGTAGAGTGGTATCGTGCCCCCTCTGCTAGTTCTTGGCCTGCCTGTTTGTGGCAGAATTGTATAGTTTGTGTGATCCATCGTGCGATGGTTCCCTTCATTACTGGTCTACCCAGGAAACTGCTTGCGAAGGACACAAAGAACTGCTTTGTATTCCTGTGCTCTTTAGTTCTTTCCATGTAATGCATTACTGCTCTTCTAGCGTCCAGAGTGCGCAGTGCCCTCTCTGCGCTTGTGGAGGGTTTCTGAAAGAAGCTTGATATTTGTACTGTCTGGTTCATGTGAAACCTAGACACCACCTTTGGCATGGTGTGGGTCAGTTCTCATTACCACCCATTGTGTATCTGAATGTAGGGTTCTTGCAGTGTCAGCGCTAGCAGTTCGCTTACCCTGCGCAGCGAGGTGATTGCCACCAGAAAGGCTGTCTTCATTGTTAGCATTTGCAGTGAGGCCTTATGGATGGGTTCAAAGGGCGCTTTCATAAGTTCTGTTAGGACTAAATTAAGGTTCCATGCCGGTGGCGGCATCCTCTTAGGTGATGCGATCCTTTATGCCCCTTCCAGGAATCTCTTTACTACTTGTGATGTAAAGAAGCTCTTTCCTGTCTCTCCTCTTGTGTAGGCTACCATCGCTGCTAGGTGTACTATTAGAGAGGATGAACTTAGTTTTGCTTTCAGCAGGTGAGTGAGATCTTAGCACCGTTGATTCCCTGGTCATCTTCTTGTGTAGTTTGTTTCTTGCTGCACCATTGTGTGCACCTCTTCCATTTTGCCACATAGCACCTTCGTGTTGAAGGTCTCCTTGCCGCTCATAGCAGCCCCAGGGTGCTCTCCGGTAGCCTTAGGTGTGCAAACTGTCTTCAGGAGCCAGGCAGCTAGGCTGAGGCTCTCTGGCTCTGGGTGTAGCACTTCTATGTTTTGCATGGAGAGTAAGTCTTTTCTTTTCCCAAGCTTGTGGGGTGGTCCCTGTTGTGAGAAGTTGGCCTGATATGCAGTGCTCACTATTCTAGTGATCACTATGTATCAGTCCAAACAACCCTTATTGATGATTGGTTGTAAGTCAACCGATAGACCAGCTATCCTAGTAGCATGGACAAGAGACTCTAGAGGGCGTGTTAAGCCAGCTGTTATACCATCACATATACCCCTTGAACACCAAGTGAAAGGACACCACACAAGCTGTTATGAAAATAAAGTATATTTATTTAGAACACAACAACCCTGGACTCTTTATGAGGACAGGGTGCTAAGCACAATACAAAGCTCTTAGGAAAATACTCAAATCGCACAATTTACACAAATGCCCGAGGGGCACGGAGAACCATATACTACAAAAGTGGAATGCGAAATTACTAGCAGGTAAGTACTAATCTCATAGGGTTTGGAATCGCTAGGACGGGACTACTGAACCTTCAGATTACTAGCAGGAGGCCTAGGGGACTCGGGTGCAGAGTGTGCACTCTCACGCGGGATGCGGGACAAAGTCTATGGAGGCAAGTAAAAGCAAAGTTAGTGTTCTCGGGCGAACCCGACTAGGTAGGTCAAAAACGAAAGTGGATCTAGGCAGTGAGTTGTTCTACGCTGGAGCACCGGGGTACTCCGTTTACCTAGCCCAGGGGCTGCGGCTGCATAGGGTTCAAGTGTCGTCTGAAACCCTCGTTGACGAACCAGGAGCCTGAAAGAAGAAGTTGCTGGCAGGCGACCAGTGAAGAAATTCGGATGTATCCAAGCCTGGATCGAAGATGGAAGACACCTGTAAGCAGAGGGGACCAAGTCCTGAATCACTAGCCAGTGATCAGATGGGCACCAGGATGGCACCGGATGGAGTCACCTCGACCAGGTGAGTGGGCGACGCTGGGCTCTGCAGTCTCACGGACCAGGAGGCGTTGTCGGCGACCAGGATGGAGGTGCGAGCTGTCCCACGATGGTATCTGCTGTCGACGTCGCTGGACCCAGGATTGGGGCAACAAGTCTTGGCAAATGCAAGCCCACGCGGTGGACTCAAGATGGCGTCTGGAGTGGACCAGGAGGGTCCGGGGTGCTCCTCTGTTGGAGGGGAGCAAGGGCCAGCCTGGAGCAACCAGACCAGCGGGGTTGATGTCGTCGTTCGTCGTCGGGAAGGCCACAAGCCAGCAGGCTAGTAGCCAGACAACGCGGTGAGCAGCAAAGAGCAGAAGGGCCCCACGCAGAGCTCGTGGATGCTGGGAGGCTGAACTTCGGTGCTGGAGCTGCTCAGGGTTGGGGCTTCTCGGACCCCAAAGCACTCACTCGAGGATCCCTCGGCAGTCGTGCTGGGCAAGCGTCGTGCAGTCCTGAAGATGGCCGGTCCCTCAAGGTCTCGTCACACCCACGAATCTCAGCTGGGCTGATGATGCAGGTTGAGGTCAGAGGTGCCAGGGAAGCCGGTTCTAGTCGAGCTGGGCAGTCTTGATCCGGAGGAGAGACTTACAGCAGACCGCGATGCTTGGATGGTGCCTGCGGATGCAGGGTGACTACTCCTTGGTCACAAGGGAGAAATCTTGAGAAGAAGTCGAGAGTTCCTTTCGTAGAAAGTAGTTTCAGGATTCAAAGATGATCTAATTTGGAAGGGGGCCCGCTCCTATCTTTATACTAGGAAAAGGGGCTGGCACGCGACTAGGTCCTGCCCATGGGTGGGACCAGGAAGGGGGGTGGTTACACCCCTCTCCCATGCCGGACTTTCCCCAGCTCAGGGGCTGGTGTGCCCCTGGAACTGGTTCTAGCCGGCAGATGCATTGTGAGCACCGGGGTGCCACTTGCAGTCACCTTCCTCTAAAGCCCTGCCTACCCAGGATACACAAAACCCTGTCTGGGATGGTGCTAGCACCGCCCCTGACAGGAAACCCTTTGTCCAAGCTCCCCTCGCTGGAAGGACTCCCAGCTGCAGGGGATCAGAATTGTGTCTGTGGTGGCAGCATCCATTTTGTGATGCTGAGGCTCGAGTTAACTTTAACCGGGGTTCACAGTTACATACATGTCGTGTCCCTCTAGAAGGGTGGAATGCTAACCCCGTCGCCAGAATTGGCGAGGGGTTAGTATTCCAATTCGTATGACACCTTACTAGACATGTTTTGATAAAGCGATACCAAAGATAGCATATAACCGCGAGAATTATAATGCACTTAAGAGTATATGGTATGCGTTATCATGGAACAGCTATTAGGACTTGGTTCCGCAAGCTGCAAACGGGCTCAGCTCATGCCAGAGCACCATCTCACACGATTCCAAGCACTCTGCCTTCAGGATTGTCAAGGCCTACAATAGGAGTGACTGATAGGAATCTGTGTGTCCATTTTAGGGTTAGATATAGGTATACTATATCTAAAGCAAAGGGTGATTACATCACCTTGCCCCAGCTGTCATGCAGCCAGTTGTGTCAGATTAAATGGTCAGCCAGGGGTGGCATAATACATGCTGTAGGCCCTGGGTACGCCTATGCCCTGAGTTACAGGGTCTGATAAGGTGGCCCAGTACCAATTGGATAATGCACCTAAGGTACATGGAATCCATTTTAGAGAGAGAGCAGTAGGCCTGGGGTCCTGATTGGCAGGGTCCCAGGCCAACTAAGTCGGAAAACCAGCAAAACACTAGGCGAAAAGTTGGGGGCAACCATAGTCAGGTATCCACCTCCCTACATGATGCGCCTGTGGTGATGGTCACCGTTGGGGTTGGTGGTGTTAAAGGCTTCCCTTTTGTTATGTTCTCCCTGCTCCACCATGGTATCTCCTCCTGCACTGCATGCATTACAACCACTAGATCTTCCCAACTTCCATTTGCCCTCCCGCGAAAGGACTGGCCTCGAGGCTGGTACTGCCAGGTTTGTTTTTGCTGTCCCTGCTGGGATCGATTGTCGCCCTGGTGGGCCTGCTGAAATGTCTGATGTGACGTTTCAGACTGGTTTCCTCCCCTTCCGTTTGGTCTCTGTGTCGGGGTACCCCTTCTCATCCCTCTGAATTGTAAGGCCCCCCCCCCCCACGGACCTTGCAGTTTCATTTTCTTTCTTTAGCTGGGTGAGTTTTTCATCCACTGGTGCCCCGAATAGTGTTTTTCCATTGAAAGGAGTACTCGGAATGTTGTTCTGTACTTCCGACTTGAAGCCTGAGATCCTGAGCCAGGCATGCCTTCTTTCTGTGATTCCTATCATCATAAGTCTGCTGGATGTGTTAGCCCCATCCAAGGCTGTTTTAAGGCAAGAATTTGAGATCTTTTTTCCTTCCTCCACCAGGTGTGACGCTCTTTGCTGGTATTCCTCGGGGAGGTGTGCTTGAGCAGTTGTCAGACCTCGTCCCAATGCTGGTACTGGTGGCAGTTTAGCAGGGCATCGGAGGTCACCATGCGCCAGTTTACTGCTGCATTTCTCTATTTTTCTCCAAGTTAGGTCAATCCTCCTACTTTCTTTGTTTGGTGGTGGGCATTATGTTGTTGGGACGTTTGCCGCAATAATGGAGTCCGCCGTGACGGATCGCTGGATGTAGGGAGGATCCTAGAAGGAGTGCTTGTATTTTTTCTCCGTCCTAGGTGTGAGACCTGCGGGTCGCTGGGTCTTTGAACGCCTCCCTTCCTTGGTCCATGACACTCGGAAGCATGGGGAGGAACTGACTCTTTGTTTGAGTGGGGAGCATTGTCTCTAATAGAAAGCATGCCTTTGGTTTTTCCTCCTCCAGTTTGACTCCATAAGCCGCTGCAGCGTTCCTGGTGACCATGTTATAGGCCCCAATGTCATCTGGCGGCGAAGGCCTTGAAGGATACGTTTCCACAGGCTCTTCCGGATTTTCGGAGAATAGGTCCTGCCATTCCAGGTCCTGTGCCATTGAGGATGCCGAGCCAAAACTCATTCGCTGGTCATCGTCGCCTTCTTCCTCGTAGTTTAGGCCCCCTTCTCTAGGTGTTCCTGGGGCTCTGGAGTTTGGCAGCTCTTCGGCGTCAAACTCCTCTTCCTCTTCTATTTCGACGATCGGCGGCGGCGGCGGTTTTAACGGAATCGTGAACCTTTTCATTTTCTCGTTGAACTCTCTTTCTTTGCAGGATGTTATCCGTTTCGGCCTCGAGCCTTCTCTTTTTCCTCTCCATCTCGGCGGCATGTTTGCCGTCTAGCGTTTCGGCCGATCTCTTCGACTTAGTCGTCTACGTCGAAGCAACCTTCAGGTCCTTCTCCTTCGAAGTCGAGCGGTCCTTTTCGGGGACGTGCTTCGACGACCTTTGCTTTGACGGTCTTCGCCGCCTGTGAGTCCTTTCGAAGGATCCGCTGGGCTTTTTGTCCTTGGATGCAGCTGCGGCAGTCGAGATTTTCGGCGCCAGTGCTCCCTTCGAGGACTTGGACTCTGTTTTTGAAGAGGCTGACTCGGGCTTTCGAGAGTCTGTCGGGGGTTTAGTGGTCAACGTCTCTCCTACCTCTTTAGATGCCTTCTTATTGGTCTCTACGACCGTGTAGTCATCTGTAGTCATCTGGTCCCTTGGCGATGTAGTGGGAGAGGAGGAAAAGCGTTCGCAAATAGTTTTGACCAGTTCATCCACATCACATTGCCTTTGGGCAATGGGTGGGGGTATCTGAGGCAAACCTTGGGCATTTCGCGTTTTCGTGGGTGGCAAGGAGGTCTATCTGAGGTTGTCCCCACATTTGGAAGAACGGATAAAGTTCCCACTCGTGGATCTGTTGTGTTTGTCGACTTGGCAGATCTGCAATGGTGTTTTGTACTCCTGGGACGTGTTGGGCTAAGAGGAAGATCTTTACTAGTATAGCCCATCTCCATATCTGCTGTGCTAACAAAGAGCTGCAGAGAGTGTGTGCCCCCCCCCCCTGTTTGTTTATGTAGTACATAGCTGTCACATTGTCTGTGCGGACTAAGACAGCTTTGCCTGACACTTGAGTTTGAAAAGCTTTCAGAGCTAGAAGCACAGCTAGCAGCTCTAAGTGGTTGATGTGTAGTAGCTTTTGTTGCGGTGTCCATTTGCCTTACATGGTGTGATGCAGTAGATGGGCTCCCCAGCCGGGAGCGATGCGTCCGCTGTCATGACTATGAGGAACTGGCTCTAGAAAAGGTCGCCCTTTGGAAAGGTTTTCGGTGTTCCACCATTGCAGAGAATGAGGAGTCCGACCGTCTACCAACAATAGGTCTGTTAATTGACCTTGAGCCTGGTTTTATTGGCGTTCTATTCACTCTTGAAGTGGACGCATTTGCAGTCTTGCGTGAGGTACTACAAATATGTAGGATGCCATCATCCCTTTGAGCTGCATTAACACTTGAGCTGGTAGCGAGTGTTGCGGTTTGAATTTGGGTAGGAGAGTTTGTACACTTGTTATCCTGGCTGGAGAGGGATAAGCTAGTGTTAATTGGATGTTTATTGTAGTGCCGAGATACTGTTGTATGTGCGAGGGTTGCAGATGCGATTTGACGTGATTTACTGTGAATCCCAAGTCGTGAAGCAGTTGAATAGTAGCGCAAGTGTGTTGCACACACTGGCTGTATGAGCTGGCTTTTATGAGCCAGTCGTCCAGATATGGGTAGACATGAATATGTTATCTTCGTAAGTGTGCTGCTACTACTGCTAGGCATTTGGTAAACACCCTTGGCGCTGTTGTGACTCTAAATGGGAGCACTTTGAACTGTTAGTATTGTCAGTCTAGCACGAATTTGATATTTTCTGTGCACTGCATGGATGGGAATATGGAAGTAGGCGCCCTTGAGATCTATAGTAAAAAGGAAGTCGTTTAATACCAGTAATGCGAGGACTTGCCTCTGCCTTTGTTATTGTTATTGTTACCCCTGTAACCACCCCTTTGGTAGCCTTTGCTGTAAGTTGACTGTGTAATGGATTTGTACGAGGTAGAAGCGGTGTCTGAAGTATATCCCCTGGTGGCACATCGATAGGATGAGCGACGAAATGAACGTCTGGGATCCTGCAACTGCAGAGCTCCCATAGATTTGGCGGTGTCTGTATCCTTTTTTATTTTCTCTAGTGATACATCTACCTCAGGTCCAAATAGGTGTTGCTCATCAAAGGGTTGGTTAAGAATGGCACTTTGTATCAGGTTTGAACCCGGATATACGTAGCCAGGCATGTCTGCTTAGTAAAACACTGGTGTTAACTGCCCTAGAGGAAGTATCTGCTGCATCGGGGTGAAGTTTAAGAGTGCGAACATACAATGACTGTACATTGTTTTCCTCCTCAGCCCCAACCCAACATATTACTGGCGCCATCCTTCTACCAAGACTTCAGGGCAATCCCCCCTGACCCTCACAGGTATACTACAGTCCCCTATGCCTTTTGGAGTACCTGCGTGCACTCTTAAACTTCACCCCGTGCACAACACAAGCACTTGTTTTTCCTCTCCAATTGAGACCACTTCGGAAAATAGGCTTTTTACACTTAAGAAGCTGACACTCCCGTTTAGACACTCAACGCCTTTTTAAAAAGATCCTTCACCCTTGAGATCACGCGTGCCATGTTTTGTTCCGTATGGACCGTTTAGTCACTTAGATTCACTGGAAGTCACAAGATACGTTCTGTTCTGTGTTCCTTAACTGAATTATTTCAATTTTCTTTTCCCTAGGCTATTGTGTAGAACAGTTTTTAGGCATAATACTTTGTGTCCTGATGAATCCTTGCATTTTGGTTATGGAATCGAAACGTCGTCGACCTCTTGTCACACCATATATGAATATGTATATTTATTGAGATATGCAATTAATGGTGTCTATGAATTTCTGTCATTTCTTCATTTCACAGAAATCGCTCACTTTCTGCCTAAATATCTTTTTCTTTCCCTATTCTTTCACTTTGCCAATCTGTAAGCGTGAAGGCACAGGCTTGTGTCTCACTCTTTGTTGAATGTAAGAGAATTTTTCCTTGTCTATCTTGTTTATAGTAAAGATTTTTGTGATCACTGTCCGGCTGGACAAATCACTTCAACCAATATAGTTCCACTGTGTCTATATTATTACATTCTTCATTCCTACTCTTGCATAGGACCACTGTTAAATATAAGTGACGTCAGTTCTTAGACACAGCTTTTCCGCGCCAGAAGCGCAGAGCCATGCCAAAAACCAACACTGGTGCCATGAAACTAGGGCCCTGAAAGGGGATGACCTTAACCCTAGATATCGGTTCGCAGAACGGGGAGGATGGGTGGGTTGGTAAGGAATCTATCACTAACTAATGTCTCTTACAGATATATTGTTACACAAGTAGTAACTTGTGCATCTGAAAGAGACACGTTAGTGATCGATTCCTTACCTTAGAATAGATACCCCAGCAATACCAACCCCGTGGTGGTGGGTCTGCGAACCAATAATCACACCAGAAAGTCCTAGAGGACGGAACGGCCAAAGTAGCCATCCCTCCGGACTTGACTGTCCAGGCAATAATGTCTTGCAAACGTGTGCAGCGAGGCCCACGTAGCCGCCTGGCAAATGTCCTGCAAGGGCACACCTAGCCCAAAGCAGTTGTAGTGGCTGTGGCTCGAGTGGAATGAGCCCTCAGCCCAACAGGGGGTTCCTTCTTAGCCAAGGAGTAACACGCCTGGATACACAAGATGATCCACCAGGAGATGGTCCGCTTGTGCACCGCTTTCCCTTTCTTAGCGCCCGTGTATCCAACAAAGAGTTGATCATCCACCCGGAAATGTTGTGTGCGATTCAAATAATATGAAAGCGCACGTTTCGGGTCCAGACGGTGCAGCCTCTCCTCCTCTCTCGAGGGGTGCGGAGGCGGAAAGAAGGTGGGCAAGGTGATGGATTGCCCAATGTGGAAGGCCGTGACTACCTTGGGTAGGAAGGAGGGCTTTGTTCGTAACCCAACCTTGTCCGGATGGACTGAAAGGAAAGGAGGCTTACAAGATAGAGCCTGGAGCTCACTCAATCTCCTGGCAGAGGTGATGGCTACCAGGAAGGCAGTCTTCAAAGAGAGAAGGCGAAGAGGGTAGTTGTGAAGTGGCTCTAAGGGAGCGCACATCAGAAACGTAAGAACCAGGTTAAAGTCCCACTGAGGCATCACAAAAGGAACAGGAGGGAACGTATGAGTGATGCCCTTCAGGAATCGATTAACAATAGGGGACTTATTTTATTTATTTATTTATTTTAAAGTTTTGTAGAGCGCGTAGTCACCACGAGGGTATCCCAGCGCTAAAACCTTGTTACTCATGAGGGGGAGCGGATTGGTAAGAAACCGGAATTAGGGAAAGAGGAGAGTTTTGAGAGTTTTTCTGAACCGGAGTAGATCAGGCTCTGTTCTGAGGTTCAGAGGGAGCGCGTTCCACTTGAGACCGGTGTTTACCGAGAAGCGGCGGCCCCCTATGCGGGCCTTTTTCACCATGGGGACTGTGATAAGGTTTCCATGCTCCGAGCGGAGCGCTCTCGTGGGTCTGTAGGGGGTGATCCAATTGTTTAGAATGGGGGGGGGCAGTGTTATGTAGAGCCTTGTGGGCCAGACAGAGGGCCTTGAAAGTGACCCTTTCCTTAATCGGGAGCCAGTGTAGTTTCCTAAGAGCAGGTTTGGCCGATGATCTGGCCGGGGTGCTTGTTAGGAGTCGGGCGGCGGCGTTTTGAGCCTTTTGCAGAGTTTGAAAGGTGGATTCCGGGGCGCCCAGATAGATGGCGTTACTGTAATCCAGCCTAGATAGAATTAGGCCCTGGATCAGCATAAGGCGCGACTGGAAGGGTAGAAGAGGGAGTACTTTCCTGCAAGATTTAAGTAACCCGTAGCAGGTTCCGGCCGTCTTTCTGGCCTGTGTCCGGAAGGTAAGGTCGGTCTCCAGCCACACACCGAGACTCTTGACCTCCTTCTTGGGAGTGGGAGGTTCGCCCATGCAGGTGGGCCAGAAGTTGGAAGGGATGTTAGTAGTTTTTTGTCCAAGGACCAGGATCTCTGTCTTGGAGCCATTGAGCTTCAAGGCAGAGTCGCTCATCCACTGGTGTACGCTGGAAAGACAGTCGTGGAGGTTGGAGGGCTCGAGCTTAGGGTGGGAGAGTGTGACCACCAGTTGTGTGTCGTCGGCGTAGCTGACGATAGTGACTCCGAAGGGTGAAACAAGTTCCTCCAGTGGGGCCATATAAACGTTGAACAACGTAGGGCTCAGGGAAGAGCCCTGTGGCACACCGCACTGGAGGGGGATGGACGAGGACTTGAACTAAGAAGGTTGATCAGGCAGCCTCAGAAAGGCTGAAAGAGCTGAAAGATAGCCCTTGACAGTGCCCAGAACAGAGCCCTGCTGGGCAAGAGAGAAGAAAGAGGAGAACCTCAGAAAGAGGGGCATTAAGGGGATCCACTGCCTTTGCTGTGCACCATGCCACAAATCTGTTCCACCTGCAGGCGTATACAGACTTTGTGGAGGGACGCCTGGCTGCCAGAATGATGTCGCAAACTTCAGGAGGCAGGTCAAATGGCCTCAACTGTCGCCGCTCAATCTCCAAGCATGGAGGTGGAGACTGGACAGGTTCAGGTGGAGGACCGTCCCCTGCTGCTGCGACAGAAGGTCCTCCTGAAGAGGCAGACGAACCGGGGGATCGACTGACATACTGAGTAGCTCGGGATACCAGTTCCCTGGTTGCCCAGTCCGGAGCCACAAGGATGACTTGTGCCCGGTCTCGCTTGATCTTCTTCAGCACTCTGGGGAGAAGTGGTATAGGCGGAAAGGCGGACAACATACCGCAGCTCCACTCGAGACGAAAATGGTCTCAGAGCGAGTGCCGCCTTGGAAATTCCAACGCGCAGAACTTATGACATTGCGCGTTCTCTTCGGTGGCGAATAGATCTAACCAAGGCTCTCCCCACTGCTGAAAGAGACCTTGCGCCACGTCAGAGTTCAGACGCCATTCGTGATCCATCATGCACCGGCGGCTGAGTTCGTCCGCCCTGGTGTTCAGAGAACCTGCCAGGTGTTGAACCATCAGAGTCACGCCCTGATGTTCCAGCCATTGCCAGAGGCGCAGAGCCTCCTGGCAGAGGGTCCACGACCCCACCCTGTAGGAAGGTACCTCCTGACTATGGTTGCCCCCAACTTTTTGCCCTGTGTTTTAGCTGGTTTTTGACATAGTCGACCTGGGACCCTGCCAATCAGGACCCCAGGCCTACTGCTCCCTCTGTAAAATGGATTCCATGTACCTTAGGTACATTTCCAATTGGTACTGGGCCACCTTATCAGACCCTGTAACTCAGGGCATAGGTGTACCCAGGGCCTACCAGGGGCTGAAGCATGTATTATGCCACCCCTGGATGGCCATCTACATATGACACAACTGGCTGCACGACAGCTGGGGCAAGGTGGTGTAATCACCCTTTGCTATAGATATAGTATACCTATATCTAACCCTAAAAATGGACACACAGATTCCTATCAGTCACTCCTATGGCAGGCCTTGACAATCCTGAAGGCAGAGTGCATGGAATCGTGTGAAATGGTGCTCTGGCATGAGCTGAGCCCGTTTTCAGCTTGCGGAACCAAGTCCTAATAGCTGTTCCATGATAACGCATACCATATACTCTTAAGTGCATTATAATCCTCGCGGTTATATGCTATCTCTGGTATTGCTTTATCAAAACATGTCGAGTAAGGTGTCATACGAATTGGAATACTAACCCCTCGCCAATTCTGGCGACGGGGTTAGCATTCCACCCTTCTAGAGGGACACGACATGTATGCAACTGTGAACCCCGGTTAAAGTTAACTCAAGCCTCAGCATCACAAAATGGATGCTGCCACCACAGACACGAGTCTGACCTCCTGCTGCTGGGAGTCCTTCCAGCGAGGAGAGCTTGGACAAAGGGTTTCCTGTCCGGGGCGGTGCTAGCACCATCCCAGACAGGGTTTTGTGTATCCTGGGTAGGCAGGGCTTTACAGGAATGTGACTGCTGAGTGGCACCCCGGTGCTCACTACGTATAGGCCGGTCAGAACCAGTTCCAGGGGCACACCAGCCCCTGGCCTGGGGAAAGTCCGGCATGGGAGAGGGGTGTAACCACCCCCCTCCTAGTCCCACCCATAGGTAGGACCTAGTCACCGGGTCAGCCCCTTTTCTTAGTATAAAGATAGGAGCGGGCCCCCTGTTCAAATTAGATCATCTTTGGAATCAAGACACGACTTTCTGCGAAAGGACTTCAAGATTTCTTCTTCAAGATTCTCCCTTGTGACTAAGGAGTAGTCACCCTGCATCCGCAGGCACCATCTTAAGAACACTGCGGTCTGCTGCAAGTCCTTCCTCCGGAATCCGACTGCCCAGCTCGACGAGAACCGGCTTCCCTGGCACCTCTGACCTCTACTCATCTCTACAGCAAAGCTGAGAACCGTGAGTGCGACGAGACCTCGAGGGACCGGCCATCTTCAAGACTGCACGACTTCTTTACAGCAAGCCCTCCGAGTAATCCACTGGTGAGTGCTTTGGGGTCCGAGAAGCCCCGACCCTGAGCAGCTCCAGCACCGAAGATCAGCCCTCCAGCATCTCCACGATCTGTGTGGGGCCCTTCTGCTTTTTGCTGCTCACCGCGTTGTTTGGCTACTAGCCCGCTGGCTTGTGGCCTTCTTAACGACGCCTGACGACATCACTGCTGCTGGTCTGGTTGCTCCAGACTGGCCCCTGCTCCCTTCCAAGAGAGGAGCACCCCGGACCCTCCTGGTCCACTCAAGACGCCATTTTAGGTCCACCGCGTGGGCTTGAATTAGCCAAGGCTTTGTTGCCCAATCCTGGGTCCAGCGACGCCGACAGCTTCATCCATCGTGGGACAGCTCGCTCCTCCATCCTGGTCGCCGACAACGCCTCCTGGTCCGTGAGATCTGCGAGCACAGCGTCGCCCACTCACCTAGTCGAGGTGACTACCATCCGGTGCCCTCCTGGTGCCACCTGACTACTGGCTAGTAGTCACAAACTTGGTCCCCTCTGCTTTCAGGTGTCATCTATCTTCAAGAACCAGGCTTGGATCACTTCGAACTCTCTTCACTGGTCGCCTGCCAGCATCTTTCTTCCAGGCTCCTGGTCCGTCTACGAGGATTCCCGACGTCTTTTGAGACCTATGCAGCTGCAGCCCCTGGGCTAGGTAACTTCGGCATTTCGGTGCCCCAGCATAGCCTCACTATCCAAGGGTCAGAATCCACTTTCGTTTTCCTCCTACCAGGTCGGGTTCGCCCGAGAACACTAACTTTGCATTTACTAGCTACCATAGACTTTGTCCCGCATCACGTGTGAGAGTGCACACTCTGCACCCGAGTCCCCTGGGCCTCCTAGAAGTAATCTAACGATTCTATAGTCAAGTCCTAGCGATTCCAAAGCCTATTAGTACTGTACTTACCTGCTAGTAATTTTGCATTCCACTTTCAGAGTATATGGTTTTCCGTGCCCCTCGGGCATTTGTATATACTGTGCTAACTTAAGTATTTTCGTAAGAGTTTTGTTTTGTGCTTAGTACCCTGTCCTCATAAAGAGTACAGGGCTGTTGTGATTTTAATAAATACACTGTTTATTTTCATAACGCTTGTGTGGTGTCCTTTCACTTGGTGTTCAACACGCCCTCTCGAGTCTTTAGCCTTAGACTGCTCGTATCCATGCTACTAGGATAGCTGGTCTATAAGGTTGACTTACAACCAATCATCAATAAGGGTTGTCTGGACTGATACATAGTGTTCACTAGAATAGTGAGCACTGCATATCAGGCCAACTTCTCACACACCCCGCCTTGTTTGTTGCAGTACCATATGGCGGTGGTGTTGTCCGTAAACACCTGCACTACACTCCCTCGGACAGACGGGAGGAATGCCTTCAGTGCTAGACGAATCGCCCGTAGCTCCAAAAGGTTGATATGGAGCCGGGACTCCGTCGGAGACCAGAGGCCTCAGATCTCCGCCTCTCCCATGTGGCCTCCCCAGCCCTGGAGGGACGCGTCGGTCACAACTACGTGCTCCGGTTGGGGAAGGGAGAGGGATCTGCCGTTGACCCAATCGTGGTCCGTGAGCCACCACTGCAGCTGTCTCGCAGTGCCCTCCGAGATCAGGACATGGTCGGACAGGTTGCCCTGATGCTGGGCCCACTGAAACTTCAGGTCCCACTGCAGAGCTGCATCCGCCATCGTGCGTGATGCACCAGAAGGATGCAGGAGGCCATCAGCCCTAGAAGCCGCAGCGTCAACCTGGCCGAAATCCGGAAGAGTGGAATCAGAGCCTGTATATTCCGAACCCGCTGTTCGGGCGGGTAAACGCGAAACTGCGCCGAGTCGAGAACCGCTCCCATGAAAAGGAGCTTCTGAGAGGGGCACAGGTGCGACTTCGGCACATTGATGGAAAATCCCAGCTGGTGCAGGAGATCCGCCGTAGTCTGGAGGTGGCTGACGACTGTCTGGGGCGAGCCCGCCTTCAACAACCATTCGTCGAGGTAGGGGAAGACTGAGACCCCAACCTGCACAGATGAGCTGCGACCACCGCCATCACCTTCGTGAACACCCGTGGGGCGCTGGTAAGGCCGAAGGGGAGCACGATAAACTGAAAGTGCTCGTGGCCTACCGTGAACCGCAGGTAACGCCGGTGGGCCGGCAGGACGGGGATGTGGAAATACGCATCCTGCAAGTCCAACGCTACCATCCAGTCTCCTGGGTCCAGGGCAGCTAAGACCTGAGCCAGAGTCAGCATTTTGAACTTCTCCTTCCGATGGAAAGCCGTTGAAGTTCCTCAGATCCAAGATAGGGCGTAGGCCCCCTTTGCCCTTCTTGGGTACCAGAAAGTAGTGGGAGTAGCAACCACGTCCTACTTCTGGCCCAGGAACGCGCTCGATGGCCCCCTTGGCCAAGAGGGCCGAAACTTCCTCCTGCAGGAGCCGCAAGTGATCCCCTGATACGCGGTGGTGTTGCGGTGGCATGGCTTGAGGAGTCGTCTCGAAGGGGAGGGAGTTGCCCCTCCGGACGATCTGCAGCACCCACCTGTCCGAAGTGACAGTGTGCCAGTGAGAGTGGCGATGGCGAACCCTGCCTCCCACTGGCGTCACATGGGCCGAAAAGCACGGACTAGGAGGGTTTAGAGGTGGATGCTGCGGGGGAAGGTGTGGACTGACCTCGCCTGTTTCTCAGACGGCCTCCGCGGCGGTTTCCACAGCCGCCGCCGCGCTGGATGTTAGTCTGCGGCGAGTGGCTGGCGGCACGCGTGGGGGCACCCCTTCCTTGGCCACGAAAGGAGCGAAAGGAACCTGTTTGCTGGCGCGGGGCCGAGAGGCCCAAGGACTTGGCCGTAGCCCTGGAGTCCTTAAAGCACTCAAGCGCGTGGTCCGCTTTGTCGACAAAGAGGCGACGGCCATCGAACGGCATGTCCATCAGAGTGTTCTGGACATCTGCCGAAAAATTGGCGGATCTCAGTCAGGCGTGGCGTCTCACCGCCACCGTTGTAGCCATCGCTCTGCCTAGCGAGTCGGTGGTATCCAGCCCACACCTGATCGAATATCTGGCTGCATCTCGGCCCTCCACAAGGGCTTGGCCGAGTTTGGCCCGTACCTCCAACGGGCAATCTGGCAGCACCTCCGCCACCGTCTCCCACAGAGAGTGGGTGTAGCGGCCCAAGAGGCATGCGGTGTTCGAAGACCGCAGTCCCAAACTAAGGGAAGAGAATATCTTTTTACCATAATTCTCATACCTCTTGGATTCTCTGTCGGGCGGAGCCGACGGGAAGGCGGTCTGGGAATTGGAGGCCTGGATGACCAGACTGTGGGGTGGGAGGACAAAAAACATGGGTCGCCCAGAGCCGGGCGGTGGCGTCTGGCCACGTTCCCTATCTACGGGCGAACCCATAGCGGGCCTGGACTAAGTGCCCAAAAGAACGTTGGTTAAGGCCTCATTAAAGGGCAGCAGAGGCTCAGCTGAGCATGAATGCGGTTTAAGGACCTCTGTGAGGAGGTTAGTCCTCACGGCCGCGACGGGGAGCTCAAGGCCCAAGGCCTTGGCAGCCCTCGTCAACACCACACTATAGGTAGCCCCCTCCTCCGAAGCCACGGTAGGAGGAGAGACAAAACCAGTGTCTGGAGAGCTGTCCAGGCCACTGGCCTCCCGAAGGTCTCCTGCCCAGTCCTCATGAGACTGACACTCCTTGGTCAGAGGGTCCTCAGACCCCTCCCAATTCTCCTCATCACCCCTCTCCTGAGATTCAGGGTCGTAATTGAATGAGGTCGGCTCATAGAAGTAAAAATCTCCAAACGGCGTCGGGTGCGGCGCTGAGAGGCGCCGCCCCGACGTCGGAACCGAAACAGAGGAGGTATTGGGGCCGGGGGTGACGCCGGACAGACCGACGCCCGGGGGGTTGGGTCTTGGGGGCAGGGTTGTAAGGTCCACCGGTGACGATCCAGAGCCCGAGGAAGGCCCCGCTGTTCCCTGCGGCGCCGGGCCAGAGGGCACCGGCGGTGTCGGGATCGTGGCGCCCTGCGGCGCCGAAGCCCCCGACCCGCTAGGGCCCCCAGATGGGTCCGCTCGGCCCGAAGGCGCCGTGGAGCCCGTCGGAGGAGAAAGGGACCTCATGGCCATGAGGAAGCACTCAATCTCCTCCGGCGTCGCGTTCAGCCCAGGGACCGGAGGGTATGGGGCCTGACGCGACGCCCGCGACTCCCGAGGAGCCGCGTGTGCGGTGTCGCCCGAACCCCCGACCGCATCGCGCGAGCGTCGGGGGGGGGGGGGGGGGGGGGGGTGAAGCGGAAGAGCGATGATGCCTCTTCGACTTCTAGTGTTTCTTACCTGACAACTTGGACTCGGAGGAGTGGTGCCGACTCCCGGAGCTGTGCCGGCTCTGTCCCCGCGACCTGTCCCTCGACCTTCCGTGGGACCGGGACCTCACTCGGCGTGGGGCCGACTGACAGAGTTCAAGCCGCCTGCGGGACCGCCCCCACCTGGCTTTCTTCGAAAGGGCCCGACAGTCGGTGCAGGCCTCGTCGTTGTGTTCGACGCCTAGACGTGTCAGGTACAGGCGGTGAGGAACCGTGACCGACATGGTGCAGTCGCAATCGTCACAATGCTTGAAACCAGGCATCCCTACGGCACCGATCGGAGTCGCAAGACTTCGAAAAGGATAAAAAATAATCACAAAAAAGTTAGTCAAAAATGGACTGGGTTACTGCTTTTTCCAGATCTGTGCTGGCTGGAGCGGAAAAAAGAAGAACTGACGTCAGCACGCGGAGGCGGCGTCTAAGTACTCCGACGACGTCACCACGGCGCCCACGACGGAGCCGCAGACGACGCCTACCGACGCGCAAGGGTACGGCTACGCAAAAGTTTCCGGATCCAGTCTGACGCCTGGGGATATTCTAAGGTAAGGAATCTATCACTAACATGTCTCTTTCAGATCTTTGCTTTCTAAAAGTAAGAGTACATTTATTAAACACACACACTACTCAATACTATGCACCAATTTACAAACATACATACGCTGTTGGAATTACTTTGTGACATTGTGTAACATCTCCACCCCTCCCGCAGGGTGTGGGGTCTAGCACCACCACTCCCATGTCTGCACATTTTCTCCCCCCCTCACCCAATGCAACTGGTTGAACATAACCTGGAACGAGGGTCCTGCGCATTGGCACCATCCCAGTGGCGTCCCCCCCCCCTATTACCTCAAAAAGCATTAAACAGGGGTACACCTGCCTTGATGACAACTCTGACTTTGCATCTCCTACTGACCAAAAAGTATGCACCTCTACATCGTAAGGGCTAACAGTCTGGGTTGTTCCTGACCTAACAGCAGCAGCAAGAATACATGTTAAAGCACCACTTTAGAATGATCAAACTCGTAACATTTGGGTATCATTAAAAATGCATTGCAATTACAGCCCCTAAAGGCATCACAGTATTATGCATAAAAAGCCAGACACCCTAGCAGGAATGTCTAATAACATAACCCAAGTTTGCGTATGCCATCACCGTACACCATTACACATGTGACCTTCTACATTACAGATGTGACCTTCAGTCCTTTAAAGGAAATAACCATTAGTAAAATCATTTCTGGTGCAATTACACCTCTTCATCTGCAGGAGATGCCTTCTTACAGACACCCCCATTCAACCATTCACTCCATGAGGCAATTATGCAAACACCCTCAGCTGAAGAACAAAAGTTGCAGCCCAGAAGGTGATAATTGTGGGCTGAGCCGTTGAAATACTTAGGAAACTTAAGGTGACGTTTCTCTTTGTGCAGGGGGAGGCTGCGTTTCTTCAGCAGCTCCCCTCAGCACCTTTTCACCTAAGAGGGTGACCCCCCCCTCCTCTGGGGGGGGGCCACGAAGCACCAAAACTTCAGGCTTCCACATGCCTGGCAAGGCATTATGGGCCGATTGTGCTCCTCCTCGTGAATATTGTATGAGCGGCTCTCCCGCTGCGCCGGGGAGAGCCGCGCTGGTGGTGCTGGCGGCTTCGCCTTCTCTTCCAGCTTCGGTGGGGGGCCCGGTCCCACCTGGACCCCCAGGTGTTGGTAGGTGGCTCCTCCTGTTAAGGTTTGGGGTCCTGGTCCCACCCGGGACCTCCGCATGCTGTCTTCGTTTGAGGGCAGCCCGGGAAGCGCACCCCCGCCGGCTCCCCGTGAGGCCAGCACTCTTGTGTGCTGCAGCGGGAGTGGGCAGTCCTATTGGGGGAGCCTGTGCTCCCCCCCCCCATCCTGGCACCTCGGGCTCGGGGATGGGGTCCCGGGACCACCCTCTTCTAGAAGGGGTTGCGCGACTGCGACCCATCGCCATTTTCATCGGGGGCCAGGGTGGGCTCCTGGCACCCAGTGGGACAGTGTCACGGGGAGCACAACGGCGCTCCCCGGCCTCCATTGTCGGTGGGAACAGGTTGGGCTCCTGGCACCCCTGAAGGGCACCTTCACAGAGTGCGACGGCGCTCCCCGGCTTTACTTCTCTGCCCCCTGGACCTGACCCACCCCCGGGGGCATCTCAGACCGGCGGCGGAGCCACACGCCCTTTGTTGGTCTTCTTAGGGGTCAACGGTCGCCTACCTTCCGGAGCCATATCTCAGCCCCTGGGGGTCCGATCTGCCTCATTTTTTAGTCTTCTCGTTCCTGGTGGTGCCCCCTAGCCACTGGGAGCACTCTCCTTCACCCTTGGGGTCTCCAAGAGGGTCCCATTCTGCAGGTAACGGTCTTCACTGGCTCCCTGCGACTCTTCTCCCTGCGCACAGGCCCCTGCGTCTGCGCACCGGTCCTGGGCGCTTCTTCTGGTGCTGTTGGGGGCCTGGATGACAGTCAGGGGGTCTCTCCTTCCAACTGCCCATTGCCAGGCTACAGCACCTTCCGCCTCCGCAGAGCACACCCCAGAGAGAGCTTCTCTTCCTGTGCAAGTGCTTTTTAAAAGTTGAGTAGGTGGCTGGCAGGAAGTCTGTGTGTCCTATCAAACAGCGACACATCACTTCCTTGCCCCTCCTCCACCCCCCCCACCCCCCCCCCCTGTCCAGCCTCTGGGTTTGTACGAAATGGCGTCGTCCAGTGTCTCTGGCCACATGGCCTCTGAAACCCAACTCCTTCTCCCCCCTCACTGCGGTTCAGCTTGGTGCCTGGCACCCAGCGACAGCAGTTGATGGATTGGCTTGTAGCTCCACCTATCTTTTCTCTCTGGAGGGAAGATCTTCGCTCTGGGAAGAAAGGTAGTTAATCTAACCTGCCAGGGCCAGTCCCCAGCCAGGGATGCAGTGAAATATGACATTTCTGGACGACCCAAAAGCAGTACAAATACGACTTTGGACTCTGCAGAATACTTATTTTCACATCCGCTATACAGGACTTAAGTGCATGTTTGGAATCTGTAGGCCTTGTTGAAGTTACTCTAGCCATGGGTTTCACCTCCCCATAAGGGAATATTTGAGTGAAAAACACATTAAAACACACCGACATTCCCTGGCATGTTTTTTTCCAGTGCATAAAGATTATTCCATGTCACCACCCATTTCTGCATAGGTCCTGCCACACCATTCAGTTTGTACCTGATCCTGGACTGCGCACGCTAGGAATCTCCCCTATGCATCCCCTACACGGCATGAAACCAACGCGGTGCGCCATACTCCAGCTGCTGCGCAGCGGCCTAGTCAAGCCTGGGGGACACCAGTAAAATCTCCATGCAGTCTCCTTCATTAGGAGTTTACTGTGGGTTAGTCCCAGATATGAGGCTCCCCCACAGTAAAAGCTCAACAATTAGGTGCTCAAAAAATCTCTGCTTTTTGCTACCACTGCTAAGGGTTGTACATAGATGTTAAAGAGAACAGGGCTCAGTTTCGATCCTTTTGGACCCCCATGTCTGATCGCCGACTCCTGGAAATAATAGGGTGGTACTGTGAGCTGAAAAGTTCTGCCCACTACAAAGGAGCTAAACTAGGCCAGAGCCGAGGCCTTAATCCCTATCTCCTATAGCCTGCACAGTAGTATTTCATGCGAGACAGTGTTGAAAGCAGCACTTCAATCTAAGAGAATTAAAGCCGCAGAATTTCCATCATCTAAATTCCTACGGATTTCTTCCGTCACTGCCAGCAGAGCCGACTCAGTGCTGTGACGGGCTATGAAACCGTTTTGAGAGGAGGCCAAGATGGTGTTTTCCTCAACAAACTGTCCGAATAGTATTAACATAGGATTCAGTGACCTTGGCTAGAAAAGATAGCTGAGAAATGGGGTGATAGTTAACCAAAATTTTGGCCTGGAGTCAGTCATTGAGTATGTTTCCCTGCCCGGTATGAGTATGTACACCTAATGTATTCACACTACCCTCTAATAAGCCTAACTGTTCGGCCCAGCTACCACTAAATTGAGTATAAGGTATTATCTACTTAAACCTCCGCCATACCTTTGGGGACTCACTGGATTCTGCACTCTATATCATTTTGGTATAGTATATACAAAACCAGCTTCCTACACTTTACCCTTCTAGTGTCCCAGTGCTTTGATGGAACAATTTCAGAAAACTCCTCAAGACATGGGTCTACAAACTACCAGACTCCTCTGTCCTGGCTGCCATTTAGTTCTCTCTTCCATCCATTCCACTTTTTCAGTTATTCCTCTGCAGCTCGCCCAGCGCCATGATGCTCCCCTGGGAGCGAACGCCTGCGCTTTACAAATGCCCATAAATATCAAATATCAAAATATCAAATTTCCCATGTGTTTGCAACGTCTACTTGTAAGAGATACTTGTCTCAATCGCCGGTTTTCTGTGTGCCTTGCTGATACCATCTTGCTTAAGCTGTGATGTATAAAAAAACTGGAACACTCTACCATTCTGTGTTTGTGCATTAAGTAAAGGTGTGCCAGTCTCTTCATGAGAAGATCTAGATCTGTCCCCATTTTCTAATCCCATTCAAAAAATGCTTTTGCTTCACACTTGAATGGTGTTACTCAATAACTGCAGATCAGAGAACAGTAGCCAAAGCAGTTCGTAACAATTGCCATACAAGGGAGAGAGCTCCCAGACAGTAGCAAACAAAACAGTTTGATGACTGCAGCGGTTACTGTACTTGTGTACACCTTATCTTGCACCAACCTCAGCAAAGTAATATATGAAAAATAAGGCTAAAGTAGCACAGTTGAGCTTGAAGGGAAAGACCGTACCACAAGACATTCTCCCTGGAGTTGGAATGTATGTGCACTCACTTTGAAACTAACCTATTTTGCTTGTGTGGCCCCATTTCAGCTAGAAGGTGCGCATTGGGCCCAGAGAAGTAGTAAAGTAGAGCAAGTGAACACAGACTGTGCACAATACTTGCTGTGTTAGGTCTAGGATGAAAGCGAAAAGTACTTGCCACCAGGCCTACAATTCTAAAGATCAAATAATCAATCTTCTCTAGTATAAACAAAAGCCATGTGGCCAGAGGTGCTAATAAACTCACCAGTTTAACAGCTTCTTGAGCTGCTTCTTTCGTGCAAAAAGTGACAAAAGCATATCCCCTATTTAGACCAGTCAGTGGGTCCATCATTAAACGTAGGTCCCATATCGGTCCAGCCTTTTCAAATAATGGCACAAGTTCATCCTCAAAGAGATCTCGTGGAATTTTCCCAACAAATATCTAAAAATGTTCAAATAAAAAAACTGTTAAGATGATTCTTAAGCATAGTAGTCATCAGAACAGTTTTATGAAATAATTTAAACTACCCTTACCTCTGTACCAACAGAAGGCTGATGTGCTGAATGCACAGAGTCGGGAGGAGGTCCACCATACTTTCTCTGACCCGTGGTAACATCAAGCGTATACCCAGTCCTTCCTAAAAGTGCCTTTAAATAGAAGAACAATTTTTAAATCAGTGCACCAGTAAATTGGTCAATGGAATGTTTAAATTGAGCCCTGGGGAACAAAAAACAAGCTGTCCTTGATATAGAGAACTTATAAAATACATAAAAAGCAACTCCATAGTTGTAGCAGCCAATACTCTTGTTTTTTAATATAGGCATGTAAAAATGCAGTTTAGATTAATTACATGCACAAATGCCATTTTAAACCTTGCAAAATAGGAAGTACACAGGGGATACAGTTTGCTATTTGTGCAAAAAGTACATGGGGGATACAGTTTAATGTGAAAAACAAATTGAAGATGAGGAGTACCTTCAGATGCAAAACAGTACCTCATGTTTTATGTAAGAAATTCCTGGAAGGTAAACGACACACCAATAAGTTAAAGAGCAATACTTGGGGGAGGGGAGTATGGGGATTGAAGCCAACGCCCACAGAGTGCAAATAAAATAATTGGTAAAAATATGTCTTGCAGACAGCTTCATAAACAAGCTGAACCTAAAAGTAACAATCAACTATACAGAGTATAGCAGTAGGTAAACCAAACCCTAAGAACAAAATGGACTTCTTGCTTGCTAATAACCGTGACACCATTTGAAGAACTTCAGCAAAATGTAGTAGACTGTTGATCAGTCCAACAAAGGGTTTCACTTTAGAATTGTATGCAGTATAGGCCCTGACAATGGAAATAGGAGAATGGCATTTTCGCTGTAGCTAGGATGGTGGCCTTATTGGCTAACAGTTTCACTAACCAATACCCTAAGTGCTAACTCCCATTAGGGGCAACCAGAGAGATTACTCCAAGGTAGCAAAATAATTGTTTCAGTAAACCAGACTTGTTGTGCAGATCAGATTTAAAGTTGCATTGACAGAGATGATTTTTAGAAAGTCACCACTTTCTTGCTCAAACCTTCAGTAGCCTTTCCTGTTTAGAGTAGGGATTTTACTGGGTTTGATGTGGATTATAATGATTCACATGCAGACCCAGCCGAGTGAGTCATGACAGCCAGATTGTTGATACGAAGATACCTTGAAGAGTCAATCTTCTAGATATGGCTAGACAATGAATTTCTTTTTTTTTTATTTTAGGTGGGATCCTACAACTGCGATGCATTTGGAAATAAGTATGCAGTACAGATTTGAGTCAAGAAGGAAATTATATGGGTAATGGTCTCTTCCTACAGTGAACTTCAGGGAATTTCTAATATTTAATGGCTATTGGAATGTGAAAGTAGGCATCTTGTAGGTCTGTTGAACATAACCAGTCTCCTTGATGAAGTTGGGCATAGATTTGGTCAAAAGCCAACATTCTGAATTTTTCTTTGCAAATTCACTTGCTCGCTTTCGAGGTCCAAAATAGGTCTGTAGTATTTTTTGGGCACTGTCTTTTTTGCCAGGAAGTAACGGTAATGCAATCCCATTCCAGTCAGGCCAGGTGGGGACCTTTTTCACCGCATGTTTTGGCAAGAGGATGGAGACTTCTTGTTGCAGTTTTTCCCGATGGTAAAACGTTGATTTATTGATCAAATGGTTGATTGAGAATGGTATTTTGCACCTTTTGTTTAAACCCAGATACCCGTAGCCAGGCGTGTCTGCGTAGCAAAACAATGGAATTTATTGCACGTGACACGGTGCCTGCTGCGTCAAGCGCACATTTGATGGTAGTATTGGTTATGAGTTTCCCTTTTTGTATAAGGTCATTGGCTTTGTCGAACAAGTTACTTACCTTCGGTAAGGATTAGTTACTTACCTGTAATCCTAGTTCTCTTCCAGGGGTATCCTCATCAAAGTCATAAGCATTAGAATATTCCCGCCCATGCGCGGGACCCCGGAAACAATATATTATATGTGCCCCACATATACATATATATATAAATATAAAATTAAGCAAGTGCAGCCAAATAAAACAGTAGAGATGGAATATGCTGTGAAGAATTTCCACCAACATGTGTATTAGCATTAGAAACATGAGAAACAACACCAATGCTTGTTTAGAAACTGTTTTAATGCTTAGAAAGCAGTAGAAATTCTTATAACACACTGTAAGCATATACAGCTCCCAGGCTGCATTGCAAATACCCAGTCTAAAAAGACTGAAAAGCTAACCTGTAGCTGCATGTACCAAAACTGACGCTGTGCCTTTAAGGCACCTCTGCCCCTAGCTTCCCATCATACCTCAGGGGTTACAGTTAGGTCAGTTGTTCTTTTCGGAGACTGACAACTAAACCATGGTAATAACAGGTTAAAACATCTCCTACTTTGCCCGGGGAGGCGGGAGGGTTGCTTATGACTTTGATGAGGATACCCCTGGAAGAGAACTAGGATTACAGGTAAGTAACTAATCCTTCTCTTCCAGGGGATCCTCATCAATAGTCATAAGCATTAGAATAGAGTAGCGAGCCTCACCTCATCCCTGCGGGCAAAGGAATCAACAGATAACATTCATATCCGTAGGCCCAAACAGTAGGCCTTATTCTACCCAAATAGGTTTCTCAAGGAGGCTTGCCCTACTTGAGACTCCGCTCTGGAATCAGACTATAGGCAATAATGCCTTGTAAAGGTATGGACTGATTTCCATGTTGCAGCCTTGCATATTTCTGACATAGGAATGTCATGTAAAAACGCTATTGTGGCTGCTTTTCCTCTAGTGGAATGAGCTTTGGGTGATTGTAACAAAGGTTTGCCAGCTAGCTGGTATGCTAGCCTGATACAGGAGACAATCCATCTGGAGATGGATCTCTTGTTTGCTGCAAACCCCGTCCTCATTGGACCATAATTGACAAAGAGTTGGTCTGTCTTTCTGGTGTCCTTCGTCTTCTCTAGGTAAAACTTTAGTACCCGTTTAAGATCTAACGAGTGCAGCGACCTCTCAGCTGGGGTCGATGGGTTAGGAAAGAACGAAGGAAGGGTAATCGTTTGATTTATATGAAATTCCGAGACCACCTTTGAAAGGAAAGAAGGATGAGCCCTCATTACTACTCTGTTGTGGTGAAACACAGTGTAAGGTTCCTTGGTGCAGAGTGCTTGTATCTCGCTAACCCTGCGAGCAGAGGTTATTGCCACCAAGAAGGCCGCCTTCCAAGTGAGATGCTGCAAGGAGGCCTTGTGTGTGAGAAGGTGGCCTGATATGCAGTGCTCACTATTCTAGTGAACACTATGTATCAGTCCAGCAACCCTTATTGATGATTGGTTGTAAGTCAACCTTATAGACCAGCTATCCTAGTAGCGTGGATACGAGCAGTCTAAGACTAAAGACTCGAGAGGGCGTGTTAAGCCAGCTGTTTACCACACATATACCCCTTGAATACCCAGTGAAAGGACACCACACAAGTGTTATGAAAATAAACAGTTATTTATTAAAGATCACAACAGCCCTGTACTCTTTATGAGGACAGGGTACTAAGCACAAACCAAAACTCTTACAAAAATACTTAAGTTAGCGCAGTATATACAAATGCCCGAGGGGCACGGAAAACCATATACTCTGAAAGTGGAATGCGAAATTCCTAGCAGGTAAGTACAGTACTAATAGCTTTTGGAATCGCTAGGACTTGACTAGGGAATCGTTAGATTACTTCTAGGAGGCCTAGGGGACTCGGGTGCAGTGTGTGCACTCTCACGCGAGATGCGGGACAAAAGTCTATGGTAGCTAGGAATTAGAAAGTTAGTGTTCTCGGGCGAACCCGACCTGGTAGGGAGAAAACGAAAGTAGATTCTGACCCTTGGATAGTGAGGCTATGCTGGGGCACCGAAATGCCGAAGTTACCTAGCCCAGGGGCTGCAGCTGCATAGGTCTGAAAAGACGTCGGGAATCCTCGTAGACGGACCAGGAGCCGGAAGAAAAGATGCTGGCCGGTGACCAGTGAAGAAAGTTCAGTCGGATCCAAGCCTGGATCTTGAAGATAGATGACACCTGAAAGCAGAGGGGACCAAGTTCGAGACTACTAGCCAGTAGTCAGTGGGCACCAGGAGGGCACCGGATGGTAGCCACCTCGACTAGGTGAGTGGGTGACGCTTGACTCGAAGATCTCACGGACCAGGAGGCGTTGTCGGCGACCAGGATGGAGGATCGAGCTGTCCCACGAAGATAGAAGCTGTCGGCGTCGCTGGACCCAGGATTGGGCAACAAAGCCTTGGCAAATTCAAGCCCACGCGGTGGACCTAAAATGGCGTCTGGAGTGGACCAGGAGGGTCCGGGGTGCCTCTCTCGAAGAAGGAAGCAAGGGCCAGCCTGGAGCAACCAGACCAGCAGAAGAGATGTCGTCGGGCGTCGTTCAGAAGGCCACAAGCCAGCCGGCTAGTAGCCAAACAACGCGGTGCACAGCAAACAGCAGAAGGGCCCCACGCCGATCGTGGAGATGCAGGGAGGCTGGCCTTGGGTGCTGGAGCTGCGCAGGGTCGGGGCTTCTCGGACCCCAAAGCACTCACCAGTGGAGGACACGGTGGGCTTGCAGTAAAGATGTCGTGCAGTCTTGGCGATCGTCGGTCCCTTGAGGTCTCGTCGCACTCACGGTTCTCAGCTTGGCTGTAGAGGTGAGTAGAGGTCAGAGGTGCCAGGGAAGCCGGGTCTCGTCGAGCTGGGTCGTCGGATTCGTGATGAAGGACTTGCAGCAGACCGCAGTGTTCTTTAGGATGGTGCCTGCGGATGCAGGGTGACTACTCCTTAGCCACAAGGGAGAATCTTGAAGAAGAAATCGTGAAGTCCTTTCGAAGAAAGTGGTATCTTGATTCCAAAGATGATCTAATTTTAACAGGGGGCCCGCTCCCATCTTTATACTAAAAAAGGGGGCTGACCCGGTGACTAGGTCCTGCCTATGGGTGGGACTAGGTGGGGGGTGGTTACACCCCTCAGCCATGCCGGACTTCCCCAGGCCAGGGGCTGGTGTGCCCCTGGAACTGGTTCAGACCGGCCTATGCGTAGTGAGCACCGGGGTGCCACTCAGCAGTCACCTTCCTGTAAAGCCCTGCCTACCCAGGATACACAAAACCATGTCTGGGACGGTGCTAGCACCGCCCCTGACAGGAAACCCTTTGTCCAGGCTCCCCTCGCTGGAAGGACTCCCAGCTGCAGGGGGTCAGACTCGTGTCTGTGGTGGCAGCATCCATTTTGTGGAGCTGAGGCTTCAGTTAACTTTAACCGGGGTTCACAGTTACATACATGTCGTGTCCCTCTAGAAGGGTGGAATGCTAACCCCGTCGCCAGAATTGGCGAGGGGTTAGTATTCCAATTCGTATGACACCTTACTCGACATGTTTTGATAAAGCAATACCAAAGATAGCATTTAACCGCGAGGATTATAATGCACTTAAGAGTATATGGTATGCGATATCATGGAACAGCTATTAGGACTTGATTCCGCAAGCTGCAGACAGGCTCAGCTCATGCCAGAGCACCATCTCACACGATTCCAAGCACTCTGCCTTCAGGATTGTCAAGGCCTGCCATAGGAGTGACTGATAGGAATCTGTGTGTCCATTTTAGGGTTAGGTATAGGTATACTACACCTACAGCAAAGGGTGATTACACGACTTTGCCCCAGCTGTCATGCAGCCAGTTGTGTCAAATTTAGGAGGCCAGCCAGGGGTGGCATAATACATGCTGCAGCCCCTGGTAGCCCTGGGTACACCTATGCCCTGAGTTACAGGGTCTGATAAGGTGGCCCAGTACCAATTGGTAGATGCACCTAGGGTACATGAAGTAATTTAGAAAGAGAACAGCCAGGCTGTGGGTCTGATTGGCAGGCCCACAGCCAGAGAAAGTCGTAAACCAGTGAAACAAAAGCAAAAAATCTGGGTGATCATAGGATTGCAGACCCTACTCTCCTACATGACCCCCCCCCAAACTTTGGGACAATAAGCTAACCTTGACCAGGTGAGTCTTCTTGTTCTAAGTGGAAATATCTGGAGAGCCCATCGGCATTGCCATGATCAGTACCAGGTCTATGTTCCACTGTAAAGTCCATCCCCTGTAGGGAAATGGACCACCTAAGCAGTTTGGGGTTTTCACCCTTCATCTGATTTAGCCACAAGAGGGGCTTATGGTCGGTCTGAATCTTGAAGTGAGTGCCAAACAAGTATGGCCTCAGCTTCTTCAGGGCCCAAACCACAGCAAAGGCCTCCCTCTCAATAGCTGACCAATTCTTCTCTCTGGGGGTCAGCCTTCTGCTTATAAAAGCAATGGGCTGATCCTGACCATCAAAATTCAGTTGAGAAAGAACAGCTCCCACACCCAACTCAGAAGCATCTGTTTGGACAATGAATGGTTTGGAGTAGTCTGGACTCTTAAGGATAGGTGCTGTGCACATGGCCTGCTTTAGGTCATCGAATGCTTTTTGACAGCCTGCTGTCCACTGAACCTTTTTTGGCATTTTCTTACTTGTCAGTTCATTTAATGGTGTCACAATGGAACCATAGTTCCTGACAAACTTTCTGTAGTATCCAGTCAGGCCCAAGAAAGCTCGAACCTGAGTCTGGGTGGTTGGAGGAGCCCAGTCCCTGATTGACTGTATTTTGCTCTCCAGTGGCTGAACCTGGCCTCCACCTACAAGGTGGCCCAGGTATACAACCTGTGTCTGCCCTATCTGGCACTTGGTGGCCTTGATAGTGAGGCCTGCTGCTTGCAGAGCCTCTAACACTTTCCTCAGGTGGACCAGGTGATCCTCCCAGGTGGAGCTAAAGACAGCAATATCATCTAGATATGCTGCACAGAAGTCATCCAGCCCAGTAAGGACTTGATTCACCAACCTTTGGAAGGTGGCAGGTGCATTTTTCAGACCAAAGGGCATTACCACAAATTGATAATGCCCACCAGGGGTTGAAAATGCTGTTTTGGGCTTGGCATCCTCAGCTAACCTGATTTGCCAATACCCAGCTGTTAAGTCAAATGTACTTAAGTAGTTGGCAGAAGCCAATCTATCTATAAGTTCATCTGCCCTTGGTATTGGATGGGCATCAGTCTTAGTGACTGCATTGAGACCCCTGTAGTCTACGCAAAACCTCATCTCTCTCTTACCATCTTGGGTGTGAGGCTTTGGCACTAGAACTACTGGACTAGCCCAAGGGCTATCTGAGGGTTCAATGACTCCCAATTCCAACATTTTCTGCACTTCAGTTTTTATGCAGTCTCTAACATGATCAGGCTGCCTGTAGATTTTACTCTTGACTGGCAGGCTGTCACCAGTGTCAACCTCATGGGTACACCAATTGGTCTGACTGGGTGTCAGAGAGAACATATGTCTGAAAGACTGAAGAACCTGTTTACAGTCTTTCTGCTGATGCTCAGAGAGGCTGCCACAAAAGACAACACCATCTACTGACCCATCATCAGGATTTTGAGTGAGCAGGTCTGGGAGAGGGTCACTCTCTTCCTCCTGTCCCTCATCTATGGCCATGAGCAAGCTCATGTCCTTCCTGTCGACATATGCTTTGAGCCTGTTGACATGGAGTACCCTATGGGGACTCCTGGGAGTTCCAAGGTCCACCAGGTAGGTGACCTCTCCCTTTTGCTCAAGAATTGTGTGGGGCCCAGACCATTTGTCTTTGAGTGCTGCTGGGGCCACTGGCTCCAGCACCCACACCTTCTGTCCAGGCTGATAAACAGTCAGGACAGCCTTTTGGTCATGCCAAGCTTTTTGAAGTTCTTGACTGGCCTTAAGGTTTTCTGATGCCTTCTCCATATACTCAGCCATCCTGGAGCGGAGACCAAGTACATAGTCCATTATGTTGGTTGCAGGCTTTTTGAGAGGTCTCTCCCATCCTTCCTTCACCAAACACAAGGGGCCTCTCACAGGATGCCCATACAAAAGTTCAAAAGGGCTGTAGCCAACCCCCTTTTGTGGGACCTCTCTGTAAGCAAACAGAAGGCAGGGCATCAGGACATCCCATCTACGCCTGAGTGTTTCAGGTAGTCCATGAATCATCCCTTTTAGGGTCCTGTTGAATCTTTCAACAAGCCCATTGCATTGTGGGTGATAGGGTGTAGTGAATTTGTAATTGACACCACACTCCTTCCACATAGCAGTTAAATAGCTTGACATGAAGTTTGCACCTCTGTCAGAGACAACCTCCTTAGGGAAGCCCACTCTGGAGAACACTCCAACTAGGGCCCTTGCCACCACAGGTGCTGTGGTGGTCCTAAGTGGAATAGCTTCAGGATACCTGGTGGCATGATCCACTACCACCAGTATAAACTTGTGCCCTGATGCTGTCTGGGGTTCCATTGGACCAACAATGTCAATCCCCACTCTTTCAAAGGGCACCCCCACCACAGGCATTGGTATAAGGGGGGCCTTTGTTGTGCCACCTGACTTACCACTGGCTTGGCAAGTGACACAGGAGCGACAAAACTCCTTGGTATCCTCATTCATGTGAGGCCAGTGAAAGTGTGAGACAAGCCTGTCCCAAGTCTTTGTCTGGCCTAAGTGTCCTGCTAAGGGAATCTCATGGGCCAAGGTAAGTAGGAAACCTCTCTGAGACAAGGGTACAACCAGCCTCCTGGTCATGCCAGGCTTGGGGTCTCTTGACTCAGTGTACAGGAGTCCATCTTCCCAGTATACCTTGTGGGTACCTGTGGCGTTCCCAGCAGCCTCAGCAGCAGCCTGCTGTCTGAGGGGTTCAAGAGAAGGGCAGCCTAACTGGTCCTTCCCCAGGTCTTCCCTTGAGGGTCCCCCTGAACCCAAGAATTCAACTTGATCAAGTTCAAACTCTCTAGGCTCAGTTTCCCTCAATTCCTGCAGGTCAGCCTCCTCTGAGACTTGATCCACAACCTGGGGCAAGGGGGAAGGCACAGCCTTAACCCTACTGCTCTTTTTCTTGGAAGGTGTCTGGTCCATTGTTCCAGGATCCAGCACCTGTTCAGTGGGGCATCTTCTGGCCTGTGACCTAGTCACAGCAAACACATGTGCTGGCAAACCTAACATTTCCAGATGAGTCCTCTGCTCCACTTCTGACCATTGTGATGACTCCAAATCATTGCCCAACAAACAATCCACTGGGAGGTCTGAACTAACTACAACCTTCTTTTGGCCAGTTACCCCTCCCCAGGAGAAAGCTACAATTGCCATACTATGATTGGTAGTGACATTGCTTGCATTGGTCACCAGGAATTCTGTACCTGGCATGATCTGTCCAGGGTCCACAAAGCTAGGTGTCACCATTGTGACACTGGCACAAGTGTCCCTATAGGCCTGAGCCATTTTTCCATTAATAAAAGGTGTCTGTCTGTATTTGCCCAAAGTATTGGGACTTATGTCAGGGGACATATCCATATCCCCTGTACTGACAAGGACAGCCTGAGTGAGGGTGCCAACTAAGTTGTCACTCCCCTCAGAACCCAGGGTTAACCCTACTAAACCCTTGGGAGGTGCACTACCACTGCTGGCTGTACTAGGGGGCACAGGTGCCTTAGGGGCTGCAGTGGCAGGAGTCTGCCCTCCTCCTTTCTTGGTGCACTCACTAAACCAGTGAGTTTTACTTTTGCAGTATTGGCACCACCTTTTAGATTGGCCTTCTTTCTTCTTTTGGGGAGCCTGACCCCCACCCTCTTTGGGTTGTTGGGGACCTGTCGAAGACTTCTGGTCATTTTGTTCCCCTTTCGAATCCTTACCCTTCTGGTCTGCTTTCTTCTGACCACCTTGATTCTGGCCCTGGTTCTGTTTAACTCTTGTTCTAACCCATCTGTCTGCCTTCTTTCCCAATTCTTGGGGAGAGGTCAGATCTGAGTCAACAAGATGCTGATGCAACAACTGGTTCTGACAATTGTTTAAAATTTGCTCTCTCATCATCAAATTGTACAATCCTTTATAATCAGTAACCTTACTGCCCAGCAACCAGCCCTCAAAAGCCTTAGTGGCACAATCTACAAAGTCAGCCCAATCTTGAGACTGAGTTTTCTGGGTATCCCTGAACAGCACCCTGTACTGCTCAGTGGTTAGGCCAAACCCATCAACCAGTGCATTTTTCAAGACTTGGTAATCATTAGCATCCTCCACCCTTGTGGTGAGGAGCTTGTCTCTTCCTTTACCCTCAAAGGAGAGCCACAAGATAGCTGCCCACTGACTTGGGGGAACACCTTGCACAGTGCAGGCCCTCTCCAAAGCAGTAATCCATTTGTGGATGTCATCCCCTTGTTTAAAGGGGGGCACTATCTTACCAAGGTGTTTTGTATCAAAACTCCTTTCCCTATTGCTAGGTACAATGCTGCCACCAGTGGGGACTGTCCCACTCAATTGTTGCTCTCTAGCAAAGGCAAGCCTTTCTTTGGCCAGGGCAAGTTCTTCCCTTTCAATCCTCAGATTGGCTGCCTTTTCCTTAGCTTCATACATTCTCCTCTGGGGAGATGTCATTCCCCTTTGAGAGGAACGTTGAGAGCCATTGGTATGAAGGGATCTGATAGAGCCTCTTGATAGAGATCTATCTCGTCCATTCCCAATGTTAAGCTGACCTGAGAGTGGCCCCAAGGGTCCCCTAGTGCCCATCTCATGTCTGCTTAAGTTGGACCTGGTTAGTCTGTTGACTTCTACCTGTTCCTTTTCTGCCTCATCCCCTGATACCAAATCATCATCCTCATCATCAGCATCATCTGCTTCCTGAAGAGGATGGTCCTGGGCATCAAAGGGACCCTGTAAGGAGGGCATGTTGCCATCTGAATTAGAAGGGTCTGGGTTACCAGCCCTCCTTGCATCATGAGTCTCTAAGAGACCAATCAGAAAGGCAGTTGTGGGGTTAGACCCCTGCTTAATCTTCCTAGAGGTACACACTTGTCGTAACTCATGGAAGCTAAGCGCAGTATATCTTGAAGGGATGACCTGTGGAGGGTCAACTGACACAAGGGGAACCTCAGTGTTTCCTCCTTTGTCCGACATACTGTTTCTAGTGTGGTGTAAGTGATGCACCTACCTACACTATGTGTTTACCTACTGATCCCTTGCTAAGAGTTGCAGCCAAGGTGTGCTAAGCCTTGAGGAGCTACAACAGCTGGTTCAGTAGAACTCAGAGTATTCTAAGCTTTAGTTATGTGTACCTAACAGTACTTATGTGATCTTTCAACAAGATATTCTTAGGATACGCGTGGTAAAACAACAGCAAGCTCAAATCCCAACCGCTGCTCACCAATGTGAGAAGGTGGCCTGATATGCAGTGCTCACTATTCTAGTGAACACTATGTATCAGTCCAGCAACCCTTATTGATGATTGGTTGTAAGTCAACCTTATAGACCAGCTATCCTAGTAGCGTGGATACGAGCAGTCTAAGACTAAAGACTCGAGAGGGCGTGTTAAGCCAGCTGTTTACCACACATATACCCCTTGAATACCCAGTGAAAGGACACCACACAAGTGTTATGAAAATAAACAGTTATTTATTAAAGATCACAACAGCCCTGTACTCTTTATGAGGACAGGGTACTAAGCACAAACCAAAACTCTTACAAAAATACTTAAGTTAGCGCAGTATATACAAATGCCCGAGGGGCACGGAAAACCATATACTCTGAAAGTGGAATGCGAAATTCCTAGCAGGTAAGTACAGTACTAATAGCTTTTGGAATCGCTAGGACTTGACTAGGGAATCGTTAGATTACTTCTAGGAGGCCTAGGGGACTCGGGTGCAGTGTGTGCACTCTCACGCGAGATGCGGGACAAAAGTCTATGGTAGCTAGGAATTAGAAAGTTAGTGTTCTCGGGCGAACCCGACCTGGTAGGGAGAAAACGAAAGTAGATTCTGACCCTTGGATAGTGAGGCTATGCTGGGGCACCGAAATGCCGAAGTTACCTAGCCCAGGGGCTGCAGCTGCATAGGTCTGAAAAGACGTCGGGAATCCTCGTAGACGGACCAGGAGCCGGAAGAAAAGATGCTGGCCGGTGACCAGTGAAGAAAGTTCAGTCGGATCCAAGCCTGGATCTTGAAGATAGATGACACCTGAAAGCAGAGGGGACCAAGTTCGAGACTACTAGCCAGTAGTCAGTGGGCACCAGGAGGGCACCGGATGGTAGCCACCTCGACTAGGTGAGTGGGTGACGCTTGACTCGAAGATCTCACGGACCAGGAGGCGTTGTCGGCGACCAGGATGGAGGATCGAGCTGTCCCACGAAGATAGAAGCTGTCGGCGTCGCTGGACCCAGGATTGGGCAACAAAGCCTTGGCAAATTCAAGCCCACGCGGTGGACCTAAAATGGCGTCTGGAGTGGACCAGGAGGGTCCGGGGTGCCTCTCTCGAAGAAGGAAGCAAGGGCCAGCCTGGAGCAACCAGACCAGCAGAAGAGATGTCGTCGGGCGTCGTTCAGAAGGCCACAAGCCAGCCGGCTAGTAGCCAAACAACGCGGTGCACAGCAAACAGCAGAAGGGCCCCACGCCGATCGTGGAGATGCAGGGAGGCTGGCCTTGGGTGCTGGAGCTGCGCAGGGTCGGGGCTTCTCGGACCCCAAAGCACTCACCAGTGGAGGACACGGTGGGCTTGCAGTAAAGATGTCGTGCAGTCTTGGCGATCGTCGGTCCCTTGAGGTCTCGTCGCACTCACGGTTCTCAGCTTGGCTGTAGAGGTGAGTAGAGGTCAGAGGTGCCAGGGAAGCCGGGTCTCGTCGAGCTGGGTCGTCGGATTCGTGATGAAGGACTTGCAGCAGACCGCAGTGTTCTTTAGGATGGTGCCTGCGGATGCAGGGTGACTACTCCTTAGCCACAAGGGAGAATCTTGAAGAAGAAATCGTGAAGTCCTTTCGAAGAAAGTGGTATCTTGATTCCAAAGATGATCTAATTTTAACAGGGGGCCCGCTCCCATCTTTATACTAAAAAAGGGGGCTGACCCGGTGACTAGGTCCTGCCTATGGGTGGGACTAGGTGGGGGGTGGTTACACCCCTCAGCCATGCCGGACTTCCCCAGGCCAGGGGCTGGTGTGCCCCTGGAACTGGTTCAGACCGGCCTATGCGTAGTGAGCACCGGGGTGCCACTCAGCAGTCACCTTCCTGTAAAGCCCTGCCTACCCAGGATACACAAAACCATGTCTGGGACGGTGCTAGCACCGCCCCTGACAGGAAACCCTTTGTCCAGGCTCCCCTCGCTGGAAGGACTCCCAGCTGCAGGGGGTCAGACTCGTGTCTGTGGTGGCAGCATCCATTTTGTGGAGCTGAGGCTTCAGTTAACTTTAACCGGGGTTCACAGTTACATACATGTCGTGTCCCTCTAGAAGGGTGGAATGCTAACCCCGTCGCCAGAATTGGCGAGGGGTTAGTATTCCAATTCGTATGACACCTTACTCGACATGTTTTGATAAAGCAATACCAAAGATAGCATTTAACCGCGAGGATTATAATGCACTTAAGAGTATATGGTATGCGATATCATGGAACAGCTATTAGGACTTGATTCCGCAAGCTGCAGACAGGCTCAGCTCATGCCAGAGCACCATCTCACACGATTCCAAGCACTCTGCCTTCAGGATTGTCAAGGCCTGCCATAGGAGTGACTGATAGGAATCTGTGTGTCCATTTTAGGGTTAGGTATAGGTATACTACACCTACAGCAAAGGGTGATTACACGACTTTGCCCCAGCTGTCATGCAGCCAGTTGTGTCAAATTTAGGAGGCCAGCCAGGGGTGGCATAATACATGCTGCAGCCCCTGGTAGCCCTGGGTACACCTATGCCCTGAGTTACAGGGTCTGATAAGGTGGCCCAGTACCAATTGGTAGATGCACCTAGGGTACATGAAGTAATTTAGAAAGAGAACAGCCAGGCTGTGGGTCTGATTGGCAGGCCCACAGCCAGAGAAAGTCGTAAACCAGTGAAACAAAAGCAAAAAATCTGGGTGATCATAGGATTGCAGACCCTACTCTCCTACATTGTGTATAGGCTCAAACGGTGTAGACATCCGCCTGGAGAGAACCAGGTTCAACTCCCAGGGAGGAGAAGGATTTCTCACAGGGGGATAGACCTTCTTTAACCCCTGAAGGAAATCCTTAACCACTGGGACTTGAAAAAACGATGTTTGTGTCGGTGATTTCCTGTACGCTACTATTGCGGATAGATGAACCCTAATAGAAGCGTATTTCAACCCTGATGTAGGTAAGTAAAGGAGGTATGGGAGGACTACCTCTTCTTGTCCTTTGGTGGGATCAAAGCCATGGTCCTTACACCAAATGAGAAATCTTTTCCACTTGAACGCATAAGACGCCCTTGTGGAAGGTCTCTTTGCCTCTCTTAAAATATGCATACATTCCGGAGGCAGATTCAAGTGTCCATATTGCAAGACCTCAGGAGCCATGCAGTCAGGTTCAACAACGGGAGGTTGGGATGCAGGATCTTCCCGTTCATTTTGCTCAACAGGTCTGGCCTGCACAGCAGGCGTCTGTGTGGACACAGCGACAGATGTAACAGATCTGGATACCACCATTGTCGCGGCCAATCCAGAGCAATCAGGATCATGTCCATGCTCGATCTGATGAGCTTGGCCACCACCTTCGGAATCAGCGCCAGAGGAGGAAACGCATAGGCGAACATTCCTGTCCACTCCAGCAGGAGAGCGTTCCCTTGCGTCCCTGGCCGGTGGAACCTGGACGCGAAGGCATGGCATTTGGCGTTTTCGTCGTCCACAAAGAAGTCTATGTCTGGACGACCCCAGCAACGGAAGAGTTCTTCGACTACTTCGTCGTTTAGCACCCAGTCTGGCTGATCTTCGAAGTGCCTGCTGAGCGCGTCTGCTTTTGTGTTTAGCTCGCCTGGGAGGTGCACTGCCACCACCGACAGTCCCCGAGCCAGAAGCCAGTGCCAGATTGTCTGGGCCTCCAGAGACAGAGGGCGAGATCGAGTTCCTCCCTGCTTGTTCAGATAGAACATAGTTGTAGTGTTGTCTGTCTGAACCAGGATTTTGTCCGTTGTTATTGCTGGAAGGAACGCTTTGAGCGCCAGATGAACTGCTCGAAGTTCCAGCATGTTGATGTGATATGTCTGGAGGTTGGTCGACCAGCGACCCTGAATCTGAAGATGACCCATGTGAGCACCCCAGCCTTCCAGAGATGCGTCCGTTACCACAGACAGCGAAGGAAGAGGTTGCTGAAAAGGGACTCCCTGCAGGACATTCCGAGGGCGAGTCCACCACTGTATTGAGGTCAGTGCTGCTTGAGACAGGATGATTCGATCCTCCCAATCTCCTGTCGCTTGGTCCCACTGATCTTCCACAGACTCTTGTAGAGGCCGCATCCTCAACCTGGCGTTTGGTATTAGGAAGATGCAGGACGCCATGGAGCCCAACAGAGACGCTACTTCTCCCACCTTTGGACGAGGAAACTGAAGTAACTTTTTGCATTTCTGCCCCATGGAAGATAGTCTCTCCTGCGAAGGAAACGCTCTTCCTAACTTTGTGTCTAGAATTGCTCCCAGACAGTGGATAGTTTGCATGGGCTGCAGGACCGACTTTTCTGTGTTCACGTGAAGGCCGAGCCTGTGCAGTTGTTGGAGACACAGGTGACAGTCTTTGGTGGCTTGACGAGGGGATGGACTCTTCAGGAGCCAGTCGTCTAGATATGGGTACACAAAGAGACCTTTTTTGTGTAGACATGCCGCTACCACTGCCATGCACTTGGTGAATACCCTTGGTGCGGATTTGAGTCCGAAGGGAAGCACTTTGTACTGGTAATGCTTGTTCCCTACCAGAAATCTCAAGTACTTCCGATGACCTGGTGTTATAGGAATGTGGAAGTACGCGTCCTGTAAATCCACCGAGCACATCCAATCTCCCATTTGTAGATGAGGACATATCTGATGAAGTGCCAGCATGCGAAACTTCTTTTTGACCACCACCTTGTTGAGGGTTCGAAGATCCAAGATTGGTCTGAACTTGTCCTCTTGGTCTCTTTTGGGGACTAGAAAATACCTTGAATACACTCCTCTCCCCCTTTGGGATGGGGGTACCTCTTCGATTGCGTTTTTCTTTAAGAGGACGTTCACCTCCCTTTTGAGGAGTTTTAGATGGTACGAGCGAGTCTTTTTTGGAGGAATCGGTTGTGGTCTCTTCCGGAAACGTAGCGCATATCCATTGCGCAGTATATTCAGCACCCACCGATCTTTTGTGATGCAGACCCACTCTGCCAGGTGTTGCGAAGCACTTCCTCCCACTGGAGTGGGTAACGGCGCCAGGGGAAGCCACTGCTCAGGCCTTGCCTCCTCTAGGCGTGGTAGAGGACTGATGTTGTCCGCCTCTGCCCGATTTTCTTCCTCTGTATTGCGCCTTCCCTTGTGGCTTGTTTTGGGACCATTGAGGGGTTTGAACCCTCTGTTGGCCTCCCCGGTTCTTGTTGGTCTTGAAACGTCGTTTGAACGGCTCTTTCTTTTTCTCCAGACCAACCGCCTTCACTGTGTCCAACTCTGTCTTCATGCGGGTCATTTCCTGATCGGCATGCTCCCCGAAGAGTGAAGATCCTGAAAAAGGTAGATTGAGGATGCGCGGTTGGGCATCTGGTTTGAAACCAGTTAAACGCAGATGAACTAATCATTTGGTTCGCCACCAAACAGCCCTCCGTCACTGTCTCCTCAAAGTCCTTCTGGTCCTCCTTGGGCAATTTCTCTTTGAATCGTTCCATGGAGTCCCATAGGGCTCTATCGTACCTTCCGAGAAGGGCTGATGCACTAGAGACTTTCAGGGATGAAGCTGCTGTGCTGCATACCCTGCGTCCCCAAGAATCTTGCGTCTTGCTGTCTGTCAGGAGGAACTGAAGAAGAAGGAGCGACTGTGTGATTCTTCCTAGCTGAGGCTACTATAACTGAGTCCGCCGCAGGCTCTCCTTTAACAAAGATTGGATCTGAGTCTGCCGGCCTATACTTCTTCTGGATACGTGCCGGTACCGCCCTGATCGTTGCTGGTGTGAGGAAAACCTCTTTGATTGGGTCCATTATCCCTGGAACCAATGGGAGCAAAGGCCGTGAATATGATTTGTGACGAAGGGTCTCAAAAATCACAGTAGTGGAAACCTCTGGAACAGCCATCTCTATATTAAGTTTGTGAGCACCCCTTTGTAATACGTCCAGGTATGTGTTGACGTTGTCAAGCGGGGAAGCTCTGGAGCGAGGGCTGTCTGCCAGCGTTGGAGAGTAATCCCCCTTTAGAAGATCTAGAAGAAGATGAAGAGGAGGATGATGGCGTTCTCCTTCTCCTGTGGTGAGATTTCTGCTTCCTCACTGGCGATCTTCTCGGTCGTTCTTCCCTTCGAGGAGAATGTGATTCTCTCTGATGCTCCCTTCGTGGAGATCTCGATCTCTCAGTCCGTACCTCCCTTCTCGGTGTTCGAGACCTGGGCTGCTCCCTTCGTGGTGATCGGGAGACCCTGGGGGTATGCGACCTTTCCACTCTCCTCTCCCGAAAGCGTGATCGGTGCCTGATAGAAGAGGCAGACAGACAGAGTCCTATCAGTCTCTGAAGAGGCGACCTGTGGAGTGGGCTTACATATCTTCGCAGCCTCTCCGTCGCTCCAGAATCCTTCCACTTGCTCAACGGAGCATTCCATCTTGGCGAGAGTGCTGTCTTTCGCTGGGGCAACGGACTTCTACTCCTGGAAGAGGACCTCGATGAGCTAGAGGTACTTGAGGAGGAATGGTGAGAAGCCGATTGCGTCACTAGAATAGTTGAAGGCACTGAAGGAGATTTTCGTCTCACCGGTGTTGGAAGACGTCTCAAAAGTCTTTGCCTCTGCGGCGTCGACGGAGTGATAACCTTCGACGTCGAACGCCTCGACGATGACCCGTGGTCTCTCGACGTCGACCGGCGATGTCGAGCCGATGACGGAGTCTTCTCCCTCGACGTCGAACGGCGTTGCCCTGCCTTCGACGGAGGTCTCGACGTTGAACGGCGTTGCCCTGCCGTCGACGGAGGTCTCGACGTTGGTCTGTCGGCGATGGAGATGGTAATCGACGGTGTCCTGTCGTCGACGATGCCCTCGACGTCGACCTGGCATGTGGCGACGGCGGAGGATCGGACATCCTCGACGTCGAGCGCCGACACGCCGTCGACGATGATCCCTTTCTCGACGACGATCGTCCGAGGGGGCTCTTGTTCGACGCCGAGCGCCTCCGTGGAGACGTCGGCGGAGGTATCACACTCTTCGAAGCCTGTCGACGTTGAGACGACGGCGAGTGTGATCTGTCTCTCGACGCCGACCGTCGCCTGGTTGACGGCGGCGGAGTTGACTTATGTCTTGACGCCGATCTTCTCGTCGACGGCGATATCGTGGCTTCTCTCGACGCCGATCGTCGCCTAGTTGACGACGGCGGAGCTTTCTTCGTCGTCGGTGAACTTCTTTTCGACGACGATTTCCTCATCGACGCCGGTCCCGACGTCGGCGGAGCTTTTTCTCTCGAACTGTCCATCAGATGCTGTTTTTTCAGCGCCGAGCCCGGTGCTGAGGTTGATGGACGCTCTGACTTGCCTTTGGAGGGAGTTCTAGGTCTCTTTGAACTCTTCCTCTCTGTAGATCTTCCCCTCATGGATCTCTGGGCCAGACCATAGAGCCTGTTCCTCTCTCTGTCTTTAAGAGTTCTGTCAGACAGATTTTTACAATGAGAACAGTCTTTAGGATCATGATCCTCTGGCAAGCATAAAATACAGACCTCATGAGAGTCTGTTTTTGCCTTCTTGTGGCCACAAGAAGGGCATTCATCAAATAATGAGTGTGAGAAGGTGGCCTGATATGCAGTGCTCACTATTCTAGTGAACACTATGTATCAGTCCAGCAACCCTTATTGATGATTGGTTGTAAGTCAACCTTATAGACCAGCTATCCTAGTAGCATGGATACGAGCAGTTTAAGGCTAAAGACTCGAGAGGGCGTGTTAAGCCAGCTGTTATACCACACATATACCCTTTGAATACCCAGTGAAAGGACACCACACAAGTGTTATGAAAATAAACAGTGTATTTATTTAAATCACAACAGCCCTGTACTCTTTATGAGGACAGGGTACTAAGCACAACACAAAACTCTTACGAAAATACTTAAGTTAGCACCGTATATACAAATGCCCGAGGGGCACGGACAACCATATACTCTGAAAGTGGAATGCGAAATTACTAGCAGGTAAGTACAGTACTAATAGGCTTAGGAATCGCTAGGACTTGACTATAGAATCTTCAGATTACTTCTAGGAGGCCTAGGGGACTCGGGTGCAGAGTGTGCACTCTCACGCGTGATGCGGGACAGTCTATGGTAGCTAGTAATGACAAAGTTAGTGTTCTCGGGCGAACCCGACCTGGTAGGAGGAAAACGAAAGTGGATCCTGACCCTTGGATAGTGAGGCTATGCTGGGGCACCGAAATGCCGAAGTTACCTAGCCCAGGGGCTGCAGCTGCATAGGTCTCAAAAGACGTCGGGAATCCTCGTAGACGGACCAGGAGCCTGGAAGAAAGATGCTGGCAGGCGACCAGTGAAGAGAGTTCGAAGTGATCCAAGCCTGGATCTTGAAGACAGATGACACCTGAAAGCAGAGGGGACCAAATTCGAGACTACTAGCCAGTAGTCAGTGGGCACCAGGAGGGCACCGGATGGTAGCCACCTCGACTAGGTGAGTGGGTGACGCTGTGCTCGCAGATCTCACGGACCAGGAGGCGTTGTCGGCGACCAGGATGGAGGAGCGAGCTGTCCCACGATGGATGAAGCTGTCGGCGTCGCTGGACCCAGGATTGGGCAACAAAGCCTTGGCAAATTCAAGCCCACGCGGTGGACTCAAAATGGTGTCTGGAGTGGACCAGGAGGGTCCGGGGTGCCTCTCTTGAAGAAGGAAGCAAGGGCCAGTCTGGAGCAACCAGACCAGCAGCAGTGATGTCGTCGGGCGTCGTGAAGAAGGCCACAAGCCAGCCGGCTAGTAGCCACACAACGCGGTGAGCAGGCAAAAGCAGAAGGGCCCCACGCAGATCGTGGAGATGCTGGAGGGCTGATCTTCGGTGCTGGAGCTGGTCAGGGTGGGGGCTTCTCGGACCCCAAAGCACTCACCAGTGGAGCACACGGTGGGCTTGTTGCAAAGAAGCCGTGCAGTCTTGGCGATCGTCGGTCCCTCGAGGTCTCGTCGCACTCACAGTTCTCAGCTTGGCTGTAGAGGTGAGTAGAGGTCAGAGGTGCCAGGGAAGCCGGGTCTCGTCGAGCTGGGTCGTCGGATTCCGGAGGAAGGACTTGCAGCAGACCGCAGTGTTCTTAGGATGGTGGCCGCTTGATGCAGGGTGACTACTCCTTAGCCACAAGGGAGAATCTTGAAGAAGGAAATCTTGATGTCTTTCGCAGAAAGTCGTGTCTTGATTCCAAAGATGATCTAATTTGAACAGGGGGCCCGCTCCTATCTTTATACTAAGAAAGGGGACTGACCCGGTGACTAGGTCCTGCCTATGGGTGGGACTAGGAGGGGGGTGGTTACACCCCTCTCCCATGCCGGACTTTCCCCAGGCCAGGGGCTGGTGTGCCCCTGGAACTGGTTCTGACCGGCCTATGCGTAGTGAGCACCGGGGTGCCACTCAGCAGTCACCTTCCTGTAAAGCCCTGCCTACCCAGGATACACAAAACCCTGTCTGGGACGGTGCTAGCACCGCCCTTGACAGGAAACCCTTTGTCCAGGCTCCCCTCGCTGGAAGGACTCCCAGCTGCAGGGGGTCAGACTCGTGTCTGTGGTGGCAGCATCCATTTTGTGGAGCTGAGGCTTCGTTTAACTTTAACCGGGGTTCACAGTTACATACATGTTGTGTCCCTCTAGAAGGGTGGAATGCTAACCCCGTCGCCAGAATTGGCGAGGGGTTAGTATTCCAATTCGTATGACACCTTACTCGACATGTTTTGATAAAGCAATACCAAAGATAGCATTTAACCGCGAGGATTATAATGCACTTAATTCCAAGCACTCTGCCTTCAGGATTGTCAAGGCCTGCCATAGGAGTGACTGATAGGAATCTGTGTGTCCATTTTTAGGGTTAGATATAGGTATACTATATCTACAGCAAAGGGTGTTTACACGACTTTGCCCCAGCTGTCATGCAGCCAGTTGTGTCAAATTTAGGAGGCCAGCCAGGGGTGGCATAATACATGCTTCAGCCCCTGGTAGGCCCTGGGTACACCTATGCCCTGAGTTACAGGGTCTGATAAGGTGGCCCAGTACCAATTGGAAATGTACCTAAGGTACATGGAATCCATTTTACAGAGAGCAGTAGGCCTGGGGTCCTGATTAGCAGGGTCCCAGGTCGACTGTCAAAAACCAGCTAAAACACAGGGCAAAAAGTTGGGGGCAACCTTAGTCAGGAGGTACCTTCCTACAATGAGGGCATCCTGACAGGAAAACCTCACAAAAAATCGACTGCAAAGCAGTTATTTACTTGACCCTGATGTAAAAAGTCAAAGTAAATCAAAAAATTGTTCTTTTGAAGATTTTCTGACTGAAAAGGGCAGAAAAATGTGGAGCTGTGTATCCAGGGTCCTTCCTGAAGGAGCCGGAAAGAACAACTGACCTAACTGTAACCCCTGAGGCATGATGGGAAGCTAGGGGCAGAGGTGCCTTAAAGGCACAGCGTCAGTTTTGGTACATGCAGCTACAGGTTAGCTTTTCAGTCTTTTTAGACTGGGTATTTGCAATGCAGCCTGGGAGCTGTATATGCTTACAGTGTGTTATAAGAATTTCTACTGCTTTCTAAGCATTAAAACAGTTTCTAAACAAGCATTGGTGTTGTTTCTCATGTTTCTAATGCTAATACACATGAATGGTGGAAATTCTTCACAGCATATTCCAGCTCTACTGTTTTATTTGGCTGCAATTGCTTAATTTTATATATATATATATATATATATATATATTTATATATATATATGTATATGTATTTGTGGGGCACATATAATATATTGTTTCCGGGGTCCCGCGCATGGGCGGGAATATTCTAATGCTTATGACTATTGATGAGGATCCCCTGGAAGAGAACGATATATCTGTAAGAAACAGTAGTTAGTATTAGAATTCTTAACTTAGAATATCCCCAGGCGTCAGTCTGAATCCGGAAACTTTTGCGTAGCAGTACCCCTGCGCGTCGGTAGGCGTCATCTGCAGGCGTCCCCTGCGGCTCCGCGTCCGTCGTCTGCGTCGTGCGCCGTGATGACGTCGCTGGAGTATATAGACGCCGCCTCCGCGCGCTGACGTCAGTTCTTTGTACACAGCATTTCCGCACCAGAACACGCAGAGCCATGTGAGAACCAACACTGGTGCCATTTGAAACTAGGGCCCTGAAAGGGATGTCCTTAACCCTGGGTATCAGTTCGCAGAACGGGGAGGATGGGTGGGGCGGTAAGGAATGTAATACTAACTACTGTTTCTTACAGATATATCTTTACCGAAGGTAAGTAACTTGTTCATCTGAAAGAAACAGGTTAGTATTAGATTCCTTACCTTAGAATAGATACCCCAGCAATACCAACCCCGGTGGTGGGTCTGCGAACCAATACAATCCTACACCAGAAAGTCCTGGAGGACAGAACGGCCAAAGAAGCCATCCCTCCGGACTTGACTGTCCAGGCAGTAGTGCCTCGCAAAGGTGTGCAGCGAGGCCCACGTAGCCGCCTGGCAAATGTCCTGCAAGGGGACTCCCCGGCCCAGGGCAGTAGTAGCTGCCGTGGCCCGAGTGGAATAGGCCCTCAGCCCAACAGGAGCCTCCTTTCGAGCCAAAGAGTAGCACGCTTTGATGCACAGAACGACCCACCGAGAGATGGTCCGTTTATGTACCGCCCGTCCCTTCTTCGCACCCACGTAGCCAACAAACAGTTGGTCATCCACACGGAACTGGTGTGTGCGATCCATATAAAATGAAAGCGCACGTTTTGGGTCCAGACGATGGAGCCGCTCTTCATCCTTTGAAGGATGCGGAGGCGGGAAGAAGGAAGGGAGGGTGATGGACTGCCCGATGTGAAAAGCAGAGACAACTTTGGGCAGGAAAGAAGGTCTAGTTCTCAAAACCACCTTGTCAGGATGAATGGACAGGAAAGGAGGTTTGACAGAAAGAGCCTGGAGCTCACTCACTCTCCTGGCAGAGGTGATGGCAACCAGGAAAGCCGTCTTTAAAGTCAGGAGACGGAGAGGACAAGAATGAAGGGGCTCAAAGGGAGCACACATCAAGAAGGTTAGAACCAGGTTCAAGTCCCACTGAGGCATCACAAACGGAACAGGTGGATACATGTGTGTGATGCCCTTCAAGAATCTTGTTACAATGGGGGACTTGAACAAAGAAGGTTGATCAGGCAGCCTCAGAAAGGCTGAAAGGGCAGAAAGGTAGCCCTTGATAGTGCCCAGAGCAGAGCCCTGCTGGGCAAGAGAAAGAAGGAAGAGAAGAACCTCTGAAAGAGGGGCAGAGAGAGGATCCACAGCCTTTGCTGTGCACCATGCCACAAACTTGTCCCACCGACAGGCGTATACCGATTTCGTGGAGGAACGCCTGGCTGCCAGAATCACATCACAGACTTCAGGAGGCAAGTCAAATGGCCTCAACTGTCGCCGCTCAATCTCCACGCATGGAGGTGGAGGCTGGACAGGTTCGGGTGGAGGACCGTCCCCTGCTGCTGCGACAGAAGGTCCTCCTGAAGGGGCAGGCGGATCGGGGGACCGACTGACATGCTGAGTAGCTCGGGATACCAGTACCTTCGAGCCCAGTCCGAAGCCACAAGGATGACTTGGGCCCGGTCGCGCCTGATCTTCTTCTGCCCAGAGTGCTGAAGTGGTATAGGCGGAAAGGCGTATAACAGACCGCAACTCCACTCGCGCCGAAAGGCGTCGCCGTGCGAGTGCCGTCTTGGAAACTCCAACGCGCAGAACTGATGACATTGCGCGTTCTATACTGTGGCGAATAGATCTAACCAAGGCTCTCCCCATCGCAGAAAGAGGGCTTGCGCCACGTCCGAGTTCAGACGCCATTCGTGATCCATCGAGCACCGACGGCTGAGTTTGTCTGCCCTGGCATTCAGAGAACCTGCCAGGTGTTGAACCGTCAGAGTCACGCCCTGACGTTCCAGCCATTGCCAGAGGCGCAGAGCCTCCTGGCATAGGGTCCACGACCCCACCCCGCCCTGCTTGTTGCAGTACCACATGGCGGTGGTGTTGTCCGTGAACACCTGCACTGCACTCCCGTTGACAAAGGGGAGGAATGCTTTCAGTGCCAAACGAATCGCCCGGAGCTCCAACAGGTTTATATGGAGCCGGGACTCCGCCGGAGACCAGATGCCTCTGATCTCTGCCTCTCCCAAGTGGCCTCCCCAGCCCTGGAGGGACACGTCCGTCACAACGTGCTCAGGTTGGGGAAGGGAGAGGGATCTGCCTCTGACCCAATCGCGCTCCATAAGCCACCACTGCAGTTGTCTCGCAGTGCCCTCCGAGATCAAGACATGGTCGGACAAGTTGCCCTGATGCTGGGCCCAGTGAAACTTCAGGTCCCACTGCAGAGCCCGCATCCGCCACCGGGCGTGATGCACCAGAAGGATGCAGGAAGCCATCAGCCCCAGCAGCCTCAGCGTCAACCTGACCGAAACCCGGGATAACGGCTGAAAGATGGGAATCAAAGCCTGTATATCCTGGACTCGCAGTTCCGGAGGATAGACCCGAAACTGCGCCGAGTCGAGAACCGCTCCGATGAAAAGGAGCTTTTGAGAGGGACACAGGTGTGATTTCGGCACATTGATCGAGAACCCCAGCTCGTGCAGGAGGTCTGCCGTCATCTGAAGGTGGTGGACGACTGTCTGGGGCGAGCCCGCCTTCAACAACCAGTCGTCTAGATAGGGGAAGACCCCCAATCTGCGCAGATGGGCTGCGACCACCGCCATCACCTTGGTGAACACTCGTGGGGCGCTGGAGGCCGAAGGGGAGCACGATAAACTGAAAGTGCTTGTGGCCTACCGTGAACCGCAGGTAACGCCGGTGGGGCGGCAGGACGGGGATGTGAAAATACGCATCCTGCAAGTCTAACGCTACCATCCAGTCTTGCGGGTCTAGAGCAGCCAAGACCTGAGCTAAAGTCAACATCTTGAACTTCTCCTTCCGGAGGAAGCCGTTGACTTTCTTAGGTCCAAGATAGGACGTAGGCCCCCTTTGTCCTTCTTGGGTACCAGAAAGTAGTGGGAATAGCAACCACGTCCTACTTCTGGCCCAGGAACGCGCTCGATGGCCCTCTTGGCCAAGAGGGCCATAACTTCCTCCCTCAGAAGTGCCAAGTGGTCCCCCGGCACACGGTGGTTCTGCGGTGGCATGGCTGGAGGAGTGGTCTCGAAGGTGAGGGAGTAGCCCCTTCAGACAAGCTGCAGCACCCACCTGTCCGATGTTATTGTGCGCCAGCGGGAGAGGTGATGGCGAACCCTGCCACCCACCGGCGTCACATGGGCCTGAAAGCACGGACTAGGAGGATTTAGTGGCAAATGCTGCGGGGGGAGGTGTGGTCTGACCCCGCCGCTGTCCCCGACCGCCACCACAGCGGTTTCCACGGCCGCCACCGCGTTGAAAAGTCTGTTGCAGCGCGTGGCTGGCAGCACGTGTGGGACCGCCCCTTCCTTGGCCACAAAAGGAGGGAAACGAACCCGTTTGCTGGCGCTGGGTCGAGAGACCCAAGGACTTGGCCGTGACCCTGGAGTCCTTGAAGCGCTCCAGCGCGTGGTCCGCTTTGTCGCCAAAAAGGCGACTGCCATCAAACGGCATGGTCATCAATGCGTTCTGGACATCTGCCGAGAAGTTGGCGGATCTCAGCCAGGCGTGGCGACGAATCGCCACAGTCGTGGACATCGCTCTGCCCAGTGAGTCGGTCGTATCAAGACCACACCTGATGGAGTATCTTGCTGCGTCTCGGCCTTGCCGAGCTTAGCCCGTACCTCCGGCGGGCATTCAGGCAGCAGGTCCGCGACCGTATCCCACAGAGAGTGGGTGTAGCGGCCTAAGTGGCATGCTGTGTTGCAAGACCGCATTCCCAGACTCAGGGACGAGAAGACCTTCTTACCATATTGGTCGTACCTCTTAGATTCCCGGTCGGGCGGGGCCGACGGGAATGCGGTCTGGGAAGTCGAGGCCTGGATCACCAGGCTCGGTGGGGTGGGTGGACAAGAACTTGGGGTCATCCGTACACGGACGGTGGCGTCTGGCCACGTTCCTATCAACAGGCGAACCTGAAGCGGGCCTGGACCACGTGCCCAAAAGAACGTCAGTTAAGGCCTCGTTGAACGGCAGCAGTGGCTCCTGTGGGCATGACTGCGGTTTGAGGACCTCAGTGAGGATGTTAGTCCTCACGGCCGCGACGGGGAGCTCAAGGTTTAAGGCCTTGGCAGCCCTCATCAACACCACTGAATAAGCTGCCCCCTCCTCCGAAGCCACGGTAGGAGGCGAGACAAAGCCAGGGTTGGAGGAGTCATCCAGACCACTGGTGTGAGAAGGTGGCCTGATATGCAGTGCTCACTATTCTAGTGAACACTATGTATCAGTCCAGCAACCCTTATTGATGATTGGTTGTAAGTCAACCTTATAGACCAGCTATCCTAGTAGCGTGGATACGAGCAGTCTAAGGCTAAAGACTCGAGAGGGCGTGTTAAGCCAGCTGTTATACCACACATATACCCCTTGAACACCAAGTGAAAGGACACCACACAAGTGTTATGAAAATAAACAGTATATTTATTAAGAATCACAACAGCCCTGTACTCTTTATGAGGACAGGGTACTAAGCACAAAACAAAACTCTTACAAAAATACTTAAGTTAGCACAGTATATACAAATGCCCGAGGGGCACGGAAAACCATATACTCTGAAAGTGGAATGCGAAATTACTAGCAGGTAAGTACAGTACTAATAGGCTTTGGAATCGCTAGATCTTGACTATAGAATCTTCAGATTACTTCTAGGAGACCCAGGGGACTCGGGTGCAGAGTGTGCACTCTCACGCGTGATGCGGGACAAAGTCTATGGTAGCTAGTTTTCAGAAAGTTAGTGTTCTCGGGCGAACCCGACCTGGTAGGAGGAAAACGAAAGTGGATTCTGACTCTTGGATAGTGAGGCTATGCTGGGGCACCGAAATGCCGAAGTTACCTAGCCCAGGGGCTGCAGCTGCATAGGTCTCAAAAGACGTCGGGAATCCTCGTAGACGGACCAGGAGCATGGAAGAAAGATGCTGGCAGGCGACCAGTGAAGAGAGTTCGAAGTGATCCAAGCCTGGATCTTGAAGAGAGATGACACCTGAAAGCAGAGGGGACCAAGTTCGAGACTACTAGCCAGTAGTCAGGTGGCACCAGGAGGGCACCGGATGGTAGTCACCTCGACTAGGTGAGTGGGTGACGCTGTGCTCTGCAGATCTCACGGACCAGGAGGCGTTGTCGGCGACCAGGATGGAGGAGCGAGCTGTCCCACGATGGATGAAGCTGTCGGCGTTGCTGGACCCAGGATTGGGCAACAAAGCCTTGGCAAATTCAAGCCCACGCGGTGGACTCAAAATGGCGTCTGGAGTGGACCAGGAGGGTCCGGGGTACTTCTCTTGAAGAAGGAAGCAAGGGCCAGTCTGGAGCAATCAGACCAGCAGCAGTGATGTCGTCGGGCGTCGTTAAGAAGGCCACAAGCCAGCCGGCTAGTAGCCAAACAACGCGGTGAGCAGGCAAAAGCAGAAGGGCCCCACGCACGTCGTGGAGATGCTGGAGGGCTGATCTTCGGTGCTGGAGCTGCTCAGGGTTGGGGCTTCTCGGACCCCAAAGCACTCACCAGTGGGACACTCGGTGGGCTTGTTGCAAAGAAGTCGTGCAGTCTTGGCGATCGTCGGTCCCTCGAGGTCTCGTCGCACTCACGGTTCTCAGCTTGGCTGTAGAGGTGAGTAGAGGTCAGAGGTGCCAGGGAAGCCGGGTCTCGTCGAGCTGGGCAGTCGGATTCCGGAGGAAGGACTTGCAGCAGACCGCAGTGTTCTTAGGATGGTGCCCGCTTGATGCAGGGTGACTACTCCTTAGCCACAAGGGAGAATCTTGAAGAAGAAATCTTGATGTCCTTTCGCAGAAAGTCGTGTCTTGATTCCAAAGATGATCTAATTTGAACAGGGGGCCCGCTCCTATCTTTATACTAAAAAAGGGGGCTGACCCGGTGACTAGGTCCTGCCTATGGGTGGGACTTGGAGGGGGGTGGTTACACCCCTCTCCCATGCCGGACTTTCCCCAGGCCAGGGGCTGGTGTGCCCCTGGAACTGGTTCTGACCGGCCTATGCGTAGTGAGCACCGGGGTGCCACTCAGCAGTCACCTTCCTGTAAAGCCCTGCCTACCCAGGATACACAAAACCCTGTCTGGGACGGTGCTAGCACCGCCCTTGACAGGAAACCCTTTGTCCAGGCTCCCCTCGCTGGAAGGACTCCCAGCTGCAGGGGGTCAGACTCGTGTCTGTGGTGGCAGCATCCATTTTGTGGAGCTGAGGCTTCGTTTAACTTTAACCGGGGTTCACAGTTACATACATGTTGTGTCCCTCTAGAAGGGTGGAATGCTAACCCCGTCGCCAGAATTGGCGAGGGGTTAGTATTCCAATTCGTATGACACCTTACTCGACATGTTTTGATAAAGCAATACCAAAGATAGCAATTAACCGCGAGGATTATAATGCACTTAAGAGTATATGGTATGCGATATCATGGAACAGCTATTAGGACTTGGTTCCACAAGCTGCAGACAGGCTCAGCTCATGCCAGAGCACCATCTCACACGATTCCAAGCACTCTGCCTTCAGGATTGTCAAGGCCTGCCATAGGAGTGACTGATAGGAATCTGTGTGTCCATTTTTAGGGTTAGATATAGGTATACTATATCTACAGCAAAGGGTGATTACACGACTTTGCCCCAGCTGTCATGCAGCCAGTTGTGTCAAATTTAGGAGGCCAGCCAGGGGTGGCATAATACATGCTTCAGCCCCTGGTAGGCCCTGGGTACACCTATGCCCTGAGTTACAGGGTCTGATAAGGTGGCCCAGTACCAATTGGAAATGTACCTAAGGTACATGGAATCCATTTTACAGAGAGAGCAGTAGGCCTGGGGTCCTGATTGGCAGGGTCCCAGGTCGACTATGTCAAAAACCAGTTAAAACACAGGGCAAAAAGTTGGGGGCAACCATAGTCAGGAGGTACCTTCCTACGCCATCTAAGAACACTGCGGTTTGCTGCACGTCCTTCCTCCGGAATCCGACCGACCAGCACGACGAGACCCTGCTTCCCTGGCACCTCTGACCTCTACCTACCTCTACAGCTAAGCTGAGAACCGTAGGTGTGACGAGACCTCGAGGGACCGGCCATCATCAGAACTGCACGACTTCTATCCAGCACAACCGCCAAGGGATCCTCTGGTGAGTGCTTTGGGGTCCGAGAAGACCCGACCCTGAGCAGCTCCAGCACCGAAGTCCAGCCCCCCAGCATCCACGAGATCTGCGTGGGGCCCTTCTGCTTTTTGGCTGCTCACCACGTTGTCTGGCTACTAGCCCGCTGGCTTGTGGCCTTCCCGACGACGACAACACTGCTGGTCTTGTTGCTCCAGACAGGCCCTTGCTCCCTTCCAAAAGAGGAGCACCCCGGACCCTCCTGGTCCACTCCAGACGCCATTTTAGGTCCACCGCGTGGGCTTGAATTTGCCAAGACTTGTTGCCCCAATCCTGGGTCCAGCGACGTCGACAGCATCAACCATCGTGGGACAGCTCGCACCTCCATCCTGGTCGCCGACAACGCCTCCTGGTCCGTGAGACTGCAGAGCCCAGCGTCGCCCACTCACCTGGTCGAGGTGACTTCGCCCGGTGCTATCCTGGTGCCAACACAATCACTGGCTAGTGATTAAGAACTTGGTCCCCTCTGCTTTCAGGTGTCATCCATCTTCGATCCAGGCTTGGATCACTTCGAACTTCAACACTGGTCGCCTGCCAGCAACTTCTTTCTTCAGGCTCCATAGACTGCAACGAGGATTCCCGACGTCTATCCAGACCTATGCATCCGCAGCCCCTGGGCTAGGTAACTTCGGCATTTCGGTGCCCCAGCATAGCCTCACTATCCAAGGGTCCAGATCCTTTTTCGTTTTCAGCCTAACTAGTCGGGTTCGCCCGAGAACACTAACTTTGCTTTTACTAGCCTCCATAGACTTTGTCCCGCATCCCGCGTGAGTGCACACTCTGCACCCGAGTCCCCTAGGCCTCCTACTAGTAATCTGAAGGTTCAGTAACGTAGTCCTAGCGATTCCAAAGCCTATTAGTCCAGTACTTACCTGCTAGTAATTCCGCATTCCACTTTCATAGTATATGGTTTTTCGTGCCCCTCGGGCCTTTGTGTTAATTGTGCAACTTAAAGTATTTTCGTAAGAGTTTTGTTGTGTGCTTAGTACCCTGTCCTCATAAAGAGTACAGGGCTGTTGTGATCTAAATAAATACACTGTTTATTTTCATAACACTTGTGTGGTGTCCTTTCACTGGGTGCTCAAGGGGTATATGTGATGGTATAACAGCTGGCTTAACACGCCCTCTAGAGTTTAGCCCGAAGACTGCTCGTATCCATGCTACTAGGATAGCTGGTCTATAAGGTTGACTTACAACCAATCATCAATAAGGGTTGTTTGGACTGATACAAAGTGCTCACTAGAATAGTGAACATTATACATCAGGCCAACTACTCACAGAGAGCATTTGGCGTTTTCGTCGTCTGCAAACAAGTCTATGGTTGGACGACCCCAGCAACAAAAAAGCTCTTCTACCACTTCGTCGTTTAGCACCCAGTCTGGCTGATCTTCGAAGTGCCTGCTGAGTGAGTCTGCTTTTACGTTCAACTCGCCAGGAAGGTGCACTGCCACTACTGTGAGGTCTCGAGAGAGAAGCCAATGCCAGATTGTCTGAGCCTCTCAAGAGAGTGGGCGAGATCGTGTGCCTCCTTGTTCAGATAGAACATGGTGGTCGTATTGTCCGTCTGAACTAGGACTGAGTTGGACTCGATCGCTGGAAAGAAAGCTTTGAGAGCTAGGAATACCGCTCCGAGTTCCAGCATGTTGATGTGGTATGTCTGCTCCTGCGCAGACCACTGGCCTTGAATTTGAAGCGGACCCATGTGCGCTCCACAGCCTTGCAGAAAGGCATCAGTCACTATAGACTGGGATGGAAGAGGTTGGTGAAACGGTACTCCCACCAGCACATTCCACCACTGAGTCCACCATTTGATGGCATCCTTCGCCGCTTGGGAAAGAGTGATACGATCTTCCCATCGCCCTGTCGCTTGGTCCCACTGTTCCTCTAGAGCCTGCTGCAGAGGACGCATTCTCAGCCTGGCGTTTGGGATCAGAAAAATGCAGGACGCCATGGAACCCAGCAGGGATGCTACTTGTCGGTCTGTTGGAAACCGAGACTCTAGCAGAATCCCACATTTCTGAATCATGGAAAGAAGTCTCTCCTCCGAAGGAAACGCTTTTCCCAATCTTGTGTCCAGAACGGTGCCTAGGTAGTGGATGGACTGTGTAAACCGCTGGACTGACTTCTACAGGTTCACATGGAGGCAGAGTCTGTGCAACTGGTGCAGACAAAGTTGTAGATCGGGCGCTACCTGTACCGGAGATAGGCCTTTTAGGAGCCAGTCGTCCAGGTATGGGTAGATGAAGAGTCTCTTTTTGTGAAGAAAAGCCGCCACCACTGCCATGCATTTGGTCAAGACTCGTGGTGCGGACTTGAGACCGGAGGGTAGCACCTTGTACTGGTAGTGTTTTTTCCCTCTGACAAACCTCAAGTACTTGCGATGTTGTTGAGCAATTGGGATATGAAAGTACGCATCTTGCAGATCCACCGAACACATCCAATCTCAGGCTTGAAGATGTGGGCATATTTGGTGAAGCGCTAACATGCAGAACTTTTCTTTGACGATGACTTTGTTCAATAGACGCAGATCGAGTATTGGTCTGAACTTGTCCTCCTGATCTTTTTTGGGGACAAGAAAGTATCTGGAGTAGACTCCCTTTTCTCTTTGAGAGGGAGGAACTTCTTCTATAGCTCTTTTTTGTAGTAGAACTTTCACCTCTCTATTCGAAGCAAGCTTAGCTGGTGAGGGCAAGAGTTCTTTGGAGGAATGCTCTTCGCAGGCGCACGGAAACGTAGCCTGTATCCATTGCGCAGTATATTCAGCACCCACTGATCCTTTGTGATGCTGACCCACTCTGCCAGGTGTTGAGGAACTTCCTCCCACTGGAGTGGGCAACGGGGACAGAGGAAGCCACTGCTCAGGCCTTTCCTCCTCTTGTGGTGTTAGAGGACTGTTAGTGACCTTCTCTACCTTTGTTGGCTTTGCCTCGAAACTGGGATTTACCCTGGTTCTTACTTTGGGACCACTGAGGGGTTTGAACCCTCTGTTGAAAACCTCTCCCTCCGTTAGTCTTGAAGCGGCGTTTGAATTCTTTTTTCTTTTCCAAACCCACCGCTTTCACTGTATCTAGTTCCGTCTTCATACGGGTCATCTCTTCGTCAGCATGTTCCCCGAAGAGAGAGGAACCCGAAAAGGGAAGATTAAGGATGCGATGCTGAGCATCTGGCTTCAGACCTGTGAGGCGCAACCAAGCCGACCTCCTGGCACAAACCCCATGTGAGTAGGATGCGCCGCAAGCACTGCACCATCCGCAGCTGTGCTTATCATCTGATTCGCCACCAGACATCCTTCTGTCACAGTTTTTTCAAAATCCTGCTGGTCTTCCTTTGGCAGTTTGGATTTGAACCTTTCCATGGAGTCCCATAAGGCTGTGTCGTATCGGCCCAGCAATGCAGCCGCACTGGAAACCTTCTGAGTGGAGGCAGCTGAATTGCAAACCTTGAGACCCCAGGAGTCCTGAGATTTGCTGTCCTTGTCTGGTGGGACTGACGAGGAACCGGCAACTGCATGAGTCTTCCTCTCCGCTGCTAATGAATCTGCTGGAGGGTCAGATTTTACAAAAACCGGGTTAGAAGAGGCGGTTTGTATTTCTTCTGAATGCGGGCTGGCACCGCTCTGATAGCCGCTGGAGTTAGGAAAACCTCTTTGACAGGATCCATAATCCCCGGGACTAAAGGCAGCAGTGGGCAAGAGAGCTTTTTTGTGTAAAGTCTCAAAAATTACTGTTGTTGTAACCTGAGGGACAGACATTTCAATGCTCAGCTTCTGAGCTCCTCTTTGCTGGACATCCAGATAAGTGCCAATGTCATCCACTGGGGAGGATCTGGACATAGGACTGTCCGTCAACGTAGGGGAGTAATCCCTCTTGGAAGACCTGGTAGAAGAGGTAGATGAGGTAGACTGAGTTCGTCGATGTGAGAAGTTGGCCTGATATGCAGTGCTCACTATTCTAGTGATCACTATGTATCAGTCCAAACGACCCTTATTGATGATTGGTTGTAAGTCAACCTTATAGACCAGCTATCCTAGTAGCATGGACAAGAGCAGTCTTTAGGCTAAACTCTAGAGGGCGTGTTAAGCCAGCTGTTATACCATCACATATACCCCTTGAACACCAAGTGAAAGGACATCACACAAGTTGTTATGAAAATAAAAGGATATTTATTTATAACACAACAGCCCTGGACTCTTTATGAGGACAGGGCGCTAAGCACAATACAAAGCTCTTAAAGAAATACTGAAAGTCGCACAATTTACACAAGTGCCCGAGGGGCACGAAAAACCATATACTATGGAAGTGGAATGCGAAATTACTAGCAGGTAAGTACTACTCTCAGAGACTTTAGAAACGCTAGGCCTACAATGCTGAACCCTTAGATTAGAAACAGGAGGCCTAGGGACGTCGTGTGCAGAGTGGAAACTCTCACGAGTAATGCGGAACAAAGTCTATGGATACTAGTAAATGCAAAGTTAGTGTTCTCGGGCGAACCCGACTAGGTAGGTCAAAAACGAAAGTGGATCTAGACACTTAGAGAGTTGGTCTACGCTGGAGCACTGTGGTACTCGGTTTACCTAGCCCAGGGGCTGCGGCTGCATAGGGTTCAAGTGTCGTCGGGAATCCTCGTTGACGAACCAGGAGCCTGAAGTGGAAGTTGCTGGCAGGCGACCAGTGAATATGTTCCGGGCTGATCCAGGGACGGATCAGTGAAGAAGAGTACCTGTAAGCAGAGGGGACCGAGTTCTGAATCACTAGCCAGTGATTAGGTGGGCACCAGGATGGCACCGGACGAGGTCACTCAGCCAGGCGAAGAGGTGACACTGAATTCTGCTGCTGCACGGACCAGGGGCGCTGATGTCGACCAGGCTGGAGGTCTGCGAGCTGTCCCACGTCGGATGTCTGCTGCTGGCACTGCTGGATCCGGTGAAGGAGGCAACAAGCCTTGGCAACGGCAAGCCCACGTGGCGACACAAAATGGCGTCTTGGGTGGACCAGGAGGGTCCGAGGAAGGTCCCCTTCAGGAGGAGACTAGGGCCAGTCTAGAGGAGCTAGACCAGCGGTGAAAACAACGTAGGTCGTCGTCTGGAGGATCACTAGCCAACGGGCAAGTAACCGGACAACGTAGCAGCAACCCAGGAGCAAAAGGGCCCCACGCAGATGGTTCAGTGTCGTGCTGGTTCTGATGATCGCCGGGTCCTCTGGTCTCGTCGCACCTACGGTTCTAAGCTGTGCTGTAGAGACAGGTTAAGGTCAGAGAGGGCAGGGAGTCCGGGTCTCGTCGAGCTGGGCAGTCTGGTTCCGGAGGAAGGACGTTTCAGCAAACCGCAAGATACTTAGGTGGTGCCTGCCGCTGCAGGGTGACTATTACTTAGTCACAAGGGAGAAATCTTGAGAAGAAGTCTTGAGTTCCTTTCGTAGAAAGTAGTTTCAGGATTCAAAGATGATCTAATTTGGAAGGGTCCCCACTCCTATCTTTATTCTACAGAAAGGGGCTGGTACGCGACTAGGTCCTGCCCATGGGTGGGACCAGGAAGGGGGGTGGTTACACCCCTCTCCCATGCCGGACTTTCCCCAGCTCAGGGGCTGGTGTGCCCCTGGAACTGGTTCAAGCCGGCCTATGCATAGTGAGCACCGGGGTGCCACTTGCAGTCACCTTCCTATTCAGCTCTGCCTACCCAGGATACACAAAACCCTGTCTGGGATGGTGCTAGCACTGCCCCTGACAGGAAACCCTTTGTGCAAGCTCTCCTCGCTGGAAGGACTCCCAGCAGCAGGAGGTCAGACTCGTGTCTGTGGTGGCAGCATCCATTTTGTGGAGCTGAGGCTTCAGTTAACTTTAACCGGGGTTCACAGTTACATACATGTCGTGTCCCTCTAGAAGGGTGGAATGCTAACGCCGTCGCCAGAATTGGCGAGGGGTTAGTATTCCAATTCGTATGACACCTTACTCGACATGTTTTGATAAAGCGATACCAAAGTTGGCAAATAACCGCGAGGATTATAAGGCACTTAAGAGTATATGGTATGCGTTATCATAGAACAGCTATTAGGACTTGGTTCCGCAAGCTGCAGACGGGCTCAGCTCACGCCAGAGCACCATCTCACATAATTCCAAGCACTCTGCCTTCAGGATTGTTAAGGCCTGCCATAGGAGTGACTGATAGGAATATATTTGTCCATTTTAGGGTTAGATACAGGTATACTATATCTAAAGCAAAGGGTGATTACACCACTTTGCCCCAGCTGTCGTGCAGCCAGTTGTGTCAGATTTAGATGGTCAGCCAGGGGTGGCATAATACATGCTGCAGCCCCTGGTAGGCCCTGGGTACACCTATGCTCTGGGTACCTAAGGTACACTGTACAGGGACTGATAAGGTGACTCAGTATCCAATTAGATATGTACCTAAGGTACATGGAATCCATTTTACAGAGAGATCAGTAGGCCTGGGGCCCTGAATAGCAGGGTCCCAGGTCAACTAAGTCGGAAAACCAGCAAAACACCAGGCAAAAAGTTGGGGGCAACCATAGTCAGGTATCCACCCTCCTACAGTCGACGCCTACGGTGAGCACTGTGCCTCCTCTCCCGCGATCTTTTTGAACGCTCATCCCTTCCTGAGATGTGGATATATTTGGTGAAGCGCCAACATGCAAAATCTTTCCTTTTTGACGTGCAGATTTAGTGTTCGCAAGTACAGAATGGGTCTGTATTCTGCCTTCTGTCCTTTTTTCTTGACCAGAAAATAACGGGAGGACACCCCTTTTCCCCTCTGAGAGACCGGCACTCCATCGATAGCTGACTTTTCGAGTAGAGTTGTGTCTTCTCTTTGCAGTAGGTGCAGCTGATGATTTGATGTGGACATCGGGGGAACCGGTGGAGGCAGATGATTGAAACGATGACAGTACCCATTCTGAAGCGTAGACAACACCCAACTGTCTTTTGTGATGCTTTGCCACTCTTTCACATGATTTGCCAGGCTTCCCCCCACTGGAGTGGTCCACGGCGCTGGGGGAAGAAACTACTCATTGCTTGGATTGAGTCTTGCCGGTGTTGTTGCCTTGGCATGGATTACTTCCTCCCTTGTAATTACGTTTTCCTTTGTACTGGGGCTTTTGCTGCCCCTGCTGATCGTGGGTTTTCTGCAAGTTCGGGGTTTGAACCCGCTGCTTTGTAGAGCCCTTGTTAAAGGAGCGAAATTTCATCTTGAACTCCTTCCCAAGACCCACCGCCTTGAGTGTTTCCAGCTCTACCTTCATGCGCTGGATCTCTTCGTCCGCACTTGTGCCAAACAACGAAGCACCTGAAAAAGGCAAGTTAAATATGCGCGCTTGGGCTTCTGGTTTGAAAGCCGTTCGGCGCAACCATGTTGACATCCTTGCAGTTACCCCATGAGCATACCCATGAGCTGCTAGGGTAGCCCCATCCACTGCGGCGCTTATAACCTGGTTGGAGACTTGACTGCCTTCCAGGAGGATTTCTTCAAAGTCCTTATGATCCTCTGCTGGGAGTTTCTCCACAAAATGCTGCAGAGAATCCCACAGGGATCGGTCATAACGCCCCAAGAGGGCTTCCGCATTGGCAACTGAGAAAAGCCGCTGATGTATTGCAGACCCGCCTTCCCCACGAGTCATTGCATCTTACTGTCCTTATCCGGAGTCACAGTGGAGGATGAGGCGACTGCATTGGACTTCTTCGCCGCCACGACAATCACTGAGTCCGGGGGAGGATCAGCTCTGAGGAATAGCAGGTCGTCTTCTGGAGATTTGTACTTTTTAAGGATCCGCGCCGGAGCCGCTTTGACCGTCGCTGGGGTTAAGAAGACGTCCATAACTGGCTCTATAATCCCCGGCACCAAAGGTAGAAGAGGTTTGGGTGCAGACCTATGCTGTAGTGTTTAAAAAATTACTGAGGTCTTGATCTGCGGAGCTTTTAAGGTAACTCCCAGCTTAAGAACTCCCCTACCAAGTATGTCCTGAAAAGTGAAGATATCATCAATCGGAAAAACCCTCGTTGAAGGATAGTGTTAGGGTAGGAGAGTAGTTTCTGTGAGAGCGGGTTGAGGAGGAAGAAGTAGAAGGAGTTCTTCGCTCTCTCCTTCTGCTCCTTGATCGTGATCTACGCCTGCTGGTTCGCACCCTGGAGCGTGATCTTTCCCTCTGGCGAACTGGGGAGCGTGATCTTTCCCTCTGGCGAACTGGGGAGCGTGAGCTTTCCCTCTGGCGAACTGGGGAGCGTGAGCTTTCCCTCTGGCGAACTGGGGAGCGTGAGCTTTCCCTCTGGCGAACTGGGGAGCGTGAGCTTTCCCTCTGGCGAACTGGGGAGCGTGAGCTTTCCCTCTGGCGAACTGGGGAGCGTGAGCTTTCCCTCTGGCGAACTGGGGAGCGTGAGCTTTCCCTCTGGCGAACTGGGGAGCGTGAGCTTTCCCTCTGGCGAACTGGGGAGCGTGAGCTTTCCCTCTGGCGAACTGGGGAGCGTGAGCTTTCCCTCTGGCGAACTGGGGAGCGTGAGCTTTCCCTCTGGCGAACTGGGGAGCGTGAGCTTTCCCTCTGGCGAACTGGGGAGCGTGATCTTTCTCTCTGGCGAACTGGGGAGAGTGATCTTTCTCTCTGGCGAACTGGGGAGAGTGATCTTTCTCTTTGTCTCACCGGAGAGCGTGACCGTTCTCTAGGCCTAGAGAGCGGTTGCTACATCCGATATGCCATTTCCTTGTCCTTAGCCCAATGATGAAGTGGCCTGTACCATCTCGGTGAAAGCCTGACAGTAGGCGACTTTGGAGTTGAATCTTCCACTGGAGAGTGTGATGGAGGCGTTGATGCCCTTTGCGAATGCCTGGATTCCTCGCTGCCCGACTTATAAATAATTAAATCCGGGCCAGAGTCTGAACCTGAGACAGCCACAGACCTGGAGCGACTGCGAGAGTCCCTCTGCTCTGGAGACCTCGTCCGCTTGGCAGCGTGACACTCACTTCCGATCCCTGGTCATCCTTTGCAGCTGAAGCGGATCCAGAAGACCTCAGAGACTGCTGCGCCACTGGTTGAGGCTGAACCACTGGAGTCCCATGCCTCGACGTCTACTTCCGAGGAGGTGAAGTCCATAAAGGCTTTTCCAACGTTGAACTTTGTTCATCAGTCGACGGCGAGTGTCTATGTCCTGCCGACGTTTCTGAATGCCTCGACGTCGAGCGTCGATGGTGTGACGCCGACGGAGGAAGCTTCGACGTGGTCCTTCGAGGACAATGAATGCCTCGATGTCGAGTGGCGATGGGTCGTTGACGGAGAATTCCTCAACGTCGATCGCCGATGACCTGGTGACGACAGAGGATGCTTCGACGTCGATCGCTTCATCGACGTCGATCGCTTCATCGACGTCGATCGCCGATGACCTGGCGACGACGGAGGTTGCCTCGACGTCGGAGGTCGATAGCCAGACGTCCTCGACGCAGAGCGCCGATGACTAGGCGACGGCGGAGGCTTCGACGTCGAAGACTCTACCTGAGCCTTCGACAACGGAGGTCTCTACGTTGAGCCGCCCTGATTCAACAGTGACCTCTCGACAATGCACGTCGCCCGGTTGACTGCAGCGGAGATTTCTTGACTTTCGACGCTGAAGACTTCACCTTCTTCGTCGTTGGAGACCTAGACGCCGAAGGAGAGCAGGTCGGGACTTTTTTCGACGTCGACCACTTCTTAAGTCTCTTTGGAGTTTGGAAACCTACCTTTCTCACAAAGTCCATAAATCCTGCTTCTTTCTCTGTCCTTGATAGTTCTGGATGACAAGGCCTGGCAGTGGACACAAGATGCTACCTCATGAGAGTCGGGTAGACAGCGAATACACACTGGATGTGTATCTGACCAAGCCTGCTTATGCCCACAGGCAGGGCAGGTGTCAAAAAGAGCCTTAGGCATTTTGACAAAAAAATTCACCTTTTTTGAGCCCAAAAAAGGTAAAACTCTCTCTAGGATAAAAACCTGTCGAGTGAGATCAAAAAAGAAAACACCAAGTAATTCAGACAGAAAGTCAAAAAAAGGTGGGAGCTGTTAACAAGGGTCCTGACAGAAGGAGCCGGAAAGAACAACTGACCTGTCACCCCTGAGGCATGATGGGAAGCCTGGAGTCAGGGCTGCCTTAAAGGAACAGTGCCAGTTTTTTGGTTGAAAATGCTTTCATTTTTTATGTTATTGCTGTTCAATGCAGCCTGAGGCTAACAATGTCTTTTTATGAGCAATTTTCAGGAGTTATGAGTGGTTTTACTCATTAAAACACAAAATTCAAAGGATATTTGATTTAATGTGTTCTTTGTTTCCTTTATAATTGCAGTACATGTACAAGGTTTTACATTGTGTTAGCCTCTTTTTAGGGCTGCATTGGTGTGAGAAAAATAATATATGTACGTACATATATGTGGAGTTAGATATATGTGTTTTTACATATATATTTTGATATTGTTTCCGGGGTCCCACACATGGGCGAGAATATTCAGTGCTTATGACTATTGATGAGGATCCCCTTGAAGAGAATTAACAGCTCTCGTCGATGAAGATGTTGTCGACGACGAGTGAGTTTTTTTTTTTTTCGTCGACGAGAGGATAGGAATCGTCGACGAGACAGGTCTAGAGCTCATAGACACCTTATAGGACGTCGAGGTAACGGTCGTCGACGAGCCAGCAGCAGATGTCGTCACAGTTGCCGAGCCGGAGACGGCATATCTCGTCGTCGGGGCGATTGTCGACACTCCAGTCGACGATTTTACATGTTTCTTGGTGGAAACCTGACTGGAAGGAGAAGACGCCCGAGAGTCATATCTCGTGGGCGAAGCAGGAGGAGGTGAAGAAACCGCAGGAGCCATAGAAAGAGAGAGTTTCTTTTTCTTTAAAAATGGAGAAGGCAAATCCTGCACACTGCTACGCTTACTGGCTGTTTTAGAAGTACCAGACATAAGGCTGTCTGCGTCAGAAAGTGTGTTATCCTTGTCCTTAAGTCTCTGCAACCAGAGGAGAAGACCTTCCCTGTCTTTAAGGGTCTTAGTAGAAAAAGTCCTGCAAAATTTACATTTGTTCACCTCATAGTTCGGGTAAAGACAATATATACACTTGCTGTGGGGATCTTCAGAGTATAAGCGCAGCTTCCTACAGGAAGAACAGGGTCTAAATAGAGACAGCTTACTTGAAGACATGTCAAACACTGGAATCTTGAAGAAAAGTTAAGAAAAACTGAGCAGAGCTCAGGAGAATCCCTTCACAGGACGTGCGGTAGAAAATCTGAGGGACTGAGCTCTGAGGAGAAGGTTCTGGAGGGGTGCTTGCGCCTAACTGGCCGCAGTTTGGACTAACATAATGACATTGATATGTTGCAAGTGTTTTTTCTCTCTGCCATGTATTCCTATGTAGGAATTATGTCTTGGTATTTCTATGCATTTCTACTGTGTATTTTTAGGTTATGTTTTTACATACTTAGGTTATTAGCATCTTAATGCTATGATATTTATCGTGGGACTCCCACTTCGACGACGGGGAATATTCAAGCATGTGAATCTATGAAAGACACCCCAAAACTGGAGAACTTCTTAGTGTGTTGTGTAAGCGAGTAGTAGGCATTCTCTAAGACAGCTGGTTATGAAGACATGAGTTGTTAGCAGCACCCTTATTAAAGAAGACACATACAATTCTAACAGCTTGCAAAACATTAAAAATTACTTCTCAGCAGGGAGTATTATGCACCTCTGTATGCTTTAATCTAATGGTGCATGCATTTAATCTTGATCTGGTGCTGTGCTTTTACAACCAGCAGTAGGCAATTTAGGTGAATCTTACTAAACTGTGCTGTTAATGAATATGGGAAATTAACATAAGAGGCCTGACCAAGCTCATGAATAAATAATCTACCTTAATTTTGGCTTCATCTGGTCCTTTGCTGGAATCTGCCACCTTGGTCCCTTGTTTTTCCCTTTGTCTGTACGTTTTCATTACGCCACATAAAAAGGCACTTTTGTTCTGTGGAAAGAAAAAAGAAAGTCACAATCCAGCAAGCCAAGTCCCAAGGCATGCTCCATTTTTAGGTAGCTAGGCCTTATGCTATGTAGCCAGCATGGTTTGCCACTGGTGACCATTGACCACAATATTACTGCACTTCAACTTAACTGGATAAGTATGACCATTCAGTGCTTCGTTCTCAGAGGAGAAAGACGAAAAGTCTTAGAAACTCAAGCATTTAACTTTTACATTGCATTCAGAATGTCCAATTAGTAAGACATGGAAAATCACTAAATCATGTAAATAGGCAACACACAAATTGTGAGTCACAAAGAATAAACAAGCATTTACAATGCAATGGTCTCAGCATTATTAAAGGTAGAGCTATTAGCATTGCTCATGACTTTTTTTTAATCATAAATAAATGGCATTGTCATTTACATTGCCAATAGCTTAATCGTTAAATAAATGGCATAAATGGCAAAATGAAATAGAACTTAGAATGAGAATGGGTCTCATGGGCAAGAGATACGATTTAAAAACAAGGTATGTGATTTGGATGCATGCACAGATATTTTACATTGATTGCAGTGGTCTGATTTTGACATGACATTACAGGTAGGCTCTGTGGAGAGCTAGACACCAGTTCCCTATTGAATGCTTGTGATTTGTAGTATATTACATACTATCACTGATACTCAGAATTGTTGTGATAAAACGGTTTGCATGCAGCTTGTAAGACCCATTCCATGCATAGGAACCCTAGAGGCTTATCTTGCAGTTTCTCATGGGAAAATAAGATTTTGCAAGGGTATTTTATAGAAATCAACGACCTCTGTCTTTAGTATTTCTAGAAGTGTTTCTGTGCATATGTTTCAGTCTTTTTATAAGACTTTCATTCTTTGAACAGCATACCATTTTTCTACACTTGTTGAGCCCAGATGGATTCTCGGCTATTTCTTTAGAAATGTACCCAACTTCTTCTTTGATCATTTTGACAATTTGCCTAACCCTCTTCTGATTTAAGGAATATGGTTTCAACGGTTTATTTTCTGAGCGCTAGAGAATGATTAACATTCTGTATAAATGATAAGTATGCAGGCTTAAAGTGTTTTGAAAAATATTCACTGGTGTCAGGAGAGCAGTTACCTTAAGAGAGTACATGAGCTCCTTGACATAACTCTGATCGCCATACTGTTATTAAATTTTGAATTCGCAGGAGGAGCATGGCTGAAAATACAGCATTATTGGCAGTCCAAGTAGGTGTAGCTGGCTAAGGGAATTTTAATGCTCCTACAAGACCTCTCTGTAACTCGGATTCACACCCTCTATCAGCATGCACCCAGCTTCACCCTGCAACCTGATGAATCTGCAAATCAAGGACTGTGGTGCAGAAAGGTCCCATGAGAGATGCCATCCCCATCGAAATTAAAATTAGGGAGGGGGGCTGCTTGAGCCACATTTGAATCAATCATATCATTAATAAAGCACAACAGCGAACAGCTACTCCAAACAGAGTCCCAGCGCTAGGAAAGGCTGCCTAATATACAAACTACAGGATGAATGGCCCTTAAAAATCCAATTTAAAGAGACAGGTTTTAATGATTTTCCTAAATAATGTCTCATAGCAAATCTCACGGACATGGTGCGGAGGCTGATTCCGGACACAAGTTGCCAAATAGGTGAAAGACCGCCCCATTCCTTACGGAATAAGCAGCAGGTGTTTGATGAACAGGAGATCTACTAGGGTGGTGATGCTGCAGTCTTGCTGTAGTCCTTGGATTTTCGGTGCCATTCGAATGTTTCACAATCGTGTGGCTGCAGTGATGTAACACTGATGGCAGCAGCCCCCTCTGAACGTTGTCCCAGCACCTCTGCACCCCTCGCTGCTTCCTCACCACTGCTCTCGCCTCAGCCAAAGTCTCTGTTTATCTCTTTGGCACCTCTGTTTGTTTCTCTGCATTTTTTTTCTCTATTTCCCGCTGCACATTCTTATTTTTTTAGCTTCATTCTCTGTGCTGCTGCTCCACTCTCCGGTCCTCATTGTTCTTGTGAGAAGGTGGCCTGATATGCAGTGCTCACTATTCTAGTGAACACTATGTATCAGTCCAGCAACCCTTATTGATGATTGGTTGTAAGTCAACCTTATAGACCAGCTATCCTAGTAGCGTGGATACGAGCAGTCTAAGGCTAAAGACTTGAGAGGGCGTGTTAAGCCAGCTGTCATACCACACATATACCCCTTGAACACCAAGTGAAAGGACACCACACAAGTGTTATGAAAATAAACAGTATATTTATTAAGAATCACAACAGCCCTGTACTCTTTATGAGGACAGGGTACTAAGCACAAACCAAAACTCTTACAAAAATACTTAAGTTAGCACAGTATATACAAATGCCCGAGGGGCACGGAAAACCATATACTCTGAAAGTGGAATGCGAAATTACTAGCAGGTAAGTACAGTACTAATAGGCTTTGGAATCGCTAGGACTTGACTATAGAATCGTTAGATTACTTCTAGGAGACCCAGGGGACTCGGGTGCAGTGTGTGCACTCTCACGCGAGATGCGGGACAAAGTCTATGGTAGCTAGGAATTGCAAAGTTAGTGTTCTCGGGCGAACCCGACCTGGTAGGAAGAAAACGAAAGTGGATTCTGACCCTTGGATAGTGAGGCTATGCTGGGGCACCGAAATGCCGAAGTTACCTAGCCCAGGGGCTGCAGCTGCATAGGACTCAAAGGACGTCGGGAATCCTCGTAGACGGACCAGGAGCCTGGAAGAAAGAAGTTGCTGGCAGGCGACCAGTGAAGAAAGTTCGATGGATCCAAGCCTGGATCGAAGGAAGATGACACCTGAAAGCAGAGGGGACCAAGTTCGTGACTACTAGCCAGTAGTCAGTGGGCACCAGGAGGGCACCGGATGGTAGCCACCTCGACTAGGCGAGTGGGTGACGCTGTGCTCGGAGATCTCACGGACCAGGAGGCGTTGTCAGCGACCAGGATGGAGAAGCGAGCTGTCCCACGAAGACAGAAGCTGTCGGCGTCGCTGGACCCAGGATTGGGCAACAAAGCCTTGGCAAATTCAAGCCCACGCGGTGGACCTAAAATGGCGTCTGGAGTGGACCAGGAGGGTCTGGGGTGCCTCTCTAGAAGAAGGAAGCAAGGGCCAGTCTGGAGCAACCAGACCAGCAGCAGTGATGTCGTCGGGCGTCGTTCAGAAGGCCACAAGCCAGCCGGCTAGTAGCCAAACAACGCGGTGCACAGCAAACAGCAGAAGGGCCCCACGCAGATCGTGGAGATGCAGGGAGGCTGATCTTGGGTGCTGGAGCTGCGCAGAGTTGGGGCTTCTCGGACCCCAAAGCACTCACCAGTGGAAGACTCGGTGGGCTTGTTACAAAGAAGTCGTGCAGTCTTGGCGATCGTCGGTCCCTCGAGGTCTCGTCGCACTCACGGTTCTCAGCTTTGCTGTAGAGGTGAGTAGAGGTCAGAGGTGCCAGGGAAGCCGGGTCTCGTCGAGCTGGGTCGTCGGATTCGTGAAGAAGGACTTGCAGCAGACCGCAGTGTTCTTAGGATGGTGCCCGCTTGATGCAGGGTGACTACTCCTTAGCCACAAGGGAGAATCTTGAGGAAGAAATCTTGAAGTCCTTTCGCAGAAAGTCGTGTCTTGATTCCAAAGATGATCTAATTTGAACAGGGGGCCCGCTCCCATCTTTATACTAAAAAAGGGGGCTGACCCGGTGACTAGGTCCTGCCTATGGGTGGGACTAGGAGGGGGGTGGTTACACCCCTCTGCCATGCCGGACTTCCCCAGGCCAGGGGCTGGTGTGCCCCTGGAACTGGTTCAGACCGGCCTATGCGTAGTGAGCACCGGGGTGCCACTCAGCAGTCACCTTCCTGAAAAGCCCTGCCTACCCAGGATACACAAAACCATGTCTGGGACTGTGCTAGCACCGCCCCGGACAGGAAACCCTTTGTCCAGGCCTCCCTCGCTGGAAGGACTCCCAGCAGCAGGAGGTCAGACTCGTGTCTGTGGTGGCAGCATCCATTTTGTGGAGCTGAGGCTTCAGTTAACTTTAACCGGGGTTCACAGTTACATACATGTCGTGTCCCTCTAGAAGGGTGGAATGCTAACCCCGTCGCCAGAATTGGCGAGGGGTTAGTATTCCAATTCGTATGACACCTTACTCGACATGTTTTGATAAAACAATACCAAAGTTAGCATTTAACCGCGAGGATTATAATGCACTTAAGAGTATATGGTATGCGATATCATGGAACTGCTATTAGGACTTGGTTCCGCAAGCTGCAGACAGGCTCAGCTCATGCCAGAGCACCATCTCACACGATTCCAAGCACTCTGCCTTCAGGATTGTCAAGGCCTGCCATAGGAGTGACTGATAGGAATCTGTGTGTCCATTTTAGGGTTAGGTATAGGTATACTACACCTACAGCAAAGGGTGATTACACGACTTTGCCCCAGCTGTCATGCAGCCAGTTGTGTCAAATTTAGGAGGCCAGCCAGGGGTGGCATAATACATGCTGCAGCCCCTGGCAGCCCTGGGTACACCTATGCCCTGAGTTACAGGGTCTGATAGGATGGCCCAGTACCAATTGGAAATGTACCTAGGGTACATGGAATCCATTTTAAAGAGAGAGCAGTAGGCCTGGGGTCCTGATTGGCAGGGTCCCAGGTCGACTATGTCCAAAACCAGCTAAAACACAGGGCAAAAAGTTGGGGGCAACCATAGTCAGGAGGTACCTTCCTACAGTTCTCCCATTCATTCCAAAATTCTTACGTGGCATCTTCCCAGAACCGGCAGACAATCACTGTATGCCCTCACACTTTATATATATTTATTTCCAAGTTTTACGATTTTTTTTCTCTATTTTCCGCTGCACATTCTTATTTTTTTAGCTTCATTCTCTGTGCTGCTGCTCCACTCTCCGGTCCTCATTGTTCTCCCATTCATTCCAAAATTCTTATGTGGCATCTTCCCAGAACCCCCAGACAATCACTGTATGCCCTCACACTTTATATATATTTTTTTCCAAGTTTTACGATGATTGTATTTCCTCCCCTGTTGCCGTTAGTAAACCTCACTACTACCCCAATTCCGAGGACCATACTTTGTAAGTTGTCCCTAATGAACTAGCAGCAAATATTGACTAAATCTGACCCGGGTGCCTCCTCCCTGCTCCAGGGCCTCCTCGCCGTCTGTCCTTCCATCCTATCTCACTCCGTATGGCCTTGAATGAGCTACAGTTACCTGAGGACTGAAGACCTCTCTGGACAGCTGTCAGTGCAGGAGCCGATGCACGGATTTCAATGCACAGAAATGCCGTGACAGGTCTGCCTGCTGGGGAACTGCTTGGATAAGTGTTTTTGAGGCTGGATACATTACCGAGACCTAAAAAGGATGCAATGGAAATGTAGCGCTGCGGAGAACGCGGCCTTCATTACTATTCATGGGCCAGTTAAGTAAATAATTTACAAAATAAAGGAAGGTGAGGCAGGGAAGACCACACAGACGCGCGTCTCCTGGTAAAGGGTCATGTTAAATATGGCCAATAAATTGCGAATGGTCAGATGCCCTTTGCGATATGGTGCTTCCTTCATCTGTTTCTCTATAGGCAGTGCCAGGCGTGACCTGCCTGTGGGCGACGGATGTGTCTCATTTCCTCCAATATGCATCTGCATATCTAGTTTTTTTTTTTTTTTAGATCATGTCAAATTATAAATTCAATCATCTTTCAGCATTTTTCTCAATGGTGTTTCGTTTACCGCGGAACGGTCTATTTCTACTAAAATTGTACCGTACATGTGCTTTTAAATTAGACTCTTAAGTTCTTCTTGCGTGCACATTGGTTATATTTTATAGTTTCATTTATATAGCGCTTCGTAGCCCTGATGAGGTGATGCACTTACGTTCTCATTTAAGTATAGCAAGGATACAAGCACCAATGACATACATATTTATCCTAATACCCATACATGCATACACACACATATATTTTTTTTTAAATCTCTCTATTGAGTGATGCTTTGCGCGAAATGGAGTGAGGGGTCGAGGGTGGGCTCTGATTCGTTTTTGGACGCCGAACAATAACTTTTTCAGAGTTTTGCCAATACTGTAGTTGTTTTAAGATGGCGTTCCACGACGTCATTGTGAGGAACACTTCAGTGCTTGTTTATGTTGTAGCTTTGCTACACTCGGGAGTTTGGAAGCTACCAGTTTGTGGCCGCAATTAATTGAGAGTTTTGGTTAAAAATACTTTTGCTGGAGCCCAATATTCTCGGACACCTAGTCGGCCTCGCATGCGCATGTGCTGTCTGTGCGCAGAGCCAATTCAGCTCTTCCTCACACTGAAGTCGATACAATGATCCCTAAAGAGGTCGCTTAATAATACATCCTCATGTTAAAGCTGCGAGGAAAGGCTCCCTGGAAGGAAGCACATGAACCTAATAGGCAGTGACGGGGGACGCCCTACAGCACAGGTTCCCAATTCGAAAAAAACACATGGTGAAAAAGTGCGTTGAGAGTTTTCCGCAGGGATGTCTGGAAAATTAAAACTTTTTGATGATGTCCGTTTTGCGAACCGTGCGATGGCTCTCGTGCGCGATCCTACAATGTTTGCAACTTACATAAGGTACCTAGGAGGGCTTATTGCACATTGTGTAAACTCCAAACATCTGTGGTGAACACGCGAAGAAAATACTCTCAAACTGAAATTTCCAACCATATTGGAAACTGAATTACCTTTACCATCAATTATTAATTATAATTCAAACTGTCAATTGGCCGCCAGCTTCACGGACGTAAAGCCAGCCAGCGATGCACAAATGTCGACATTAGTTATGGCCAGAGGCGCCCTGGAGTAACCACATTACTGTCGCACGGCCTTCTATTGAGTGTGAATAGTGTCCCCTCAATCCCCGATGTCTCATAGGTATTCATTAAAATAGAGATAACTGAGGACCCCTTGAAGGAGCGGGGATGGTGTAATTCCATCTGCAGACCGGGAACTATGGTGGGCCTTTGCGCAGGGAAGATCGCCATCTAGCGTCTAGAGAGGAGAAGTCCACAGGCTTTCAACCAAATAAAGTTTGTAGAGATGCTGGTTAAAGAAAGAATCCCTACAGAGCGTCATCTATCATCTTTATTACATATGTCCCTGTGCGGGCGCCGACAGCACTGCTGTCGCAGCTCTTCAGTTCGAGTTTTGGGGAGGGGGGTTGGGGTGGGAGGGGAGAGGGGTGCAAGGAGGGGTTGACTCAGTTGGGGGGGGGGGCTCTAGGGTTGAAAAAACGGTTGTTTCAGGTGTATCTCTGCGATGTACTACTCTTCATCTACTCTTTACTCTTCTTTCTTTCCTTTCTTTATCTACTCGCACTTTCACTCCTTCCTCTTACTTACTAATTATTCTCTACCACCGCGATGTGTGCAACGCGTCCCAAGGCCTTACTAGGCCTGCAGCGCTATCTATTGGAGCTTCCATAGAACACGGACTACCTGGGTGTGCGGTAATCCACGTTACAGTAAGACCATATCCACACAATATCTCGTGGCGGCCCATCACCACAATAATCCGAACAAATATCCATGGCTTCAGATAAGAACTTAGCAACCTCTCTACATATTGTCTCGCTAAACGTTAAGGGGCTTAATCACCCAGTAAAGCGCAAAAAAATCTTAAATTACTTAGCCAAGACTAGAGGAGACATAATACTCATGCAGGAATCCAAATTATCCCAGATTGATGCTGATAATCTTAAACAAAACTGGATCTCACTGACACTTTGCTCCCCCGCGAATCAAAAGAAAAAAGGGGTGATCACCCTGATTGCTAAAAAGGCAAACTTATCCCTGATATCACACTCGATAGACTCAGAGGGTAGACTGAGTATTGCACACCTTCAAAGAGACGAGGACCATATCTATGTGGCAAATATATACGGCCCTAATACAGACATGCCTGAATTTTGGGAATATGTGTCGAAAGAACTTGAAAATATTCCACAAGATGAACTACTAGTGGTCGGAGGAGACCTTAACCTACCATTAGATCCCTTGTTAGACAGGCAATCCAAAAGTACATACCACCGCCCACGAGGCATTGAAACGAATGTGTGCCAAATTCCACCTACATGACTCATGGCGCCTCCAACACCCAGATGGCCGTGAATACACTTTCTACTCCCCTCCTCACAATTCTTATTCAAGAATTGATTACCTTTTGATATCCGACTCTCATACACACCTCATCGACGAAACTGATATAGCCCCCATATTGGTGTCGGACCATGCGGGTATCCATATGAAATTGGCAGGCTCCCATTCTCTTATCCCCCCCAGACGATGGAGATTCAACGATGAGATACTTTCAGTGCCAGAGAACAAATTAAACATAGAACAATGCATACAAGAATATTTCCAGATAAACTCACAACCAGAAACAGACCCCGCCTTAGTATGGGACGCGTTCAAGGCCACATTAAGAGGTAAACTGATAGGTATCAGGGCCCGTATGAATAAAGAATTAAACTCCGAACTGGACTCTAGAGAAAACAATCAAGCAACTTGAGTTGCAACACTCCCGTGATCTGAACAATAAAGTTACCATCGACCAACTGACGAACCTGAAATATAAATACAACGCCATTCTTAGTAAAAGAGCAGGAGTATGGATTAACAAATTCAAGGCATTAAGACTTTGTGAGGGTAACAAAGCAGGGAAACTCCTTGCTTCCTATCTTAAACACAAAAGGAAGCAATTCCATATAACATCGATTAGAGACCAATGCAATAACACCAAAACCAAACAGAAAGACATTCTTCACACATTTCAGTCCTTTTATGAGGAGCTCTACAAAAATAATAACCAATTCGACATGGAAGAATGTAACAAATATCTAAACTCAATCAGACTCCAACGGTTAACCGAATCTGACAAAATCAGACTAGGGGCCCCACTGACTATAGCAGAAATCTCTTCCGCAGTCAAAACACTAAAGAACAATAAAGCTCCGGGGCCTGACGGCTTCACGGCCAATTTTTATAAAACTTTTGAAGGACAACTTAACCCAAGACTCCTTAAACTGTTCCATTCATTTTCACTGTCAAACAGAATTACCCCCACGATGAGTGAAGCGACAATAATAGTGATCCCCAAAGATGGGAAGGACCCCCTACTTCCTAAGAATTATAGGCCGATATCCCTCAAATTTGGACTGCAAGATTTACGCGAAGGCTCTAGCATGCAGACTAAACGAAGTTTTACCTGCCCTAATAAATAACTCACAGGTGGGGTTCCTGAAACATCGCCTTTCTAATGACAATACGAGACTCCTATGTCATGTACTGGAGAAAGCGAAAATCTCAAATGCCCCCGCTGTAGCAATCACCCTGGACGCGGAGAAGGCGTTTGATAGAGTGTTGTGGCTCTTCCTCCGCCAATGCATGCACATATTCAACATGGGTGAGACTTTTATTAATATGGTCATGTCCTTGTACGCCTCCCCTTCGGCTAGAATTGCCATCAACAGTTCATTATCAGAACCATTCCTTCTCGAACAAGGAACTAGACAGGGTTGCCCATTATCTCCCTCTCTATTCCTTCTGGCAATGGAACCTCTCCTCCGCGACATACAACAGAACGCAGATGTTAGTGGCATCAACTTCGGGGATAAAACTGTAAAACTTGCTGCTTACGCAGACGATATTCTGATAGTCACTGAAAACCCTGATACCTCTATAGCCACACCGATGGATTCTATAGAATCATACTCTAAACATTCAGGCTACAAACTGAATCGGGATAAATCTGAAGTTAAACCCCTCAACATATTCACTAATAAAGAATCTTTAGGTTTATCAGGTCTAGTCTGGCAAAACAACTACATCAAATACCTGGGTATAGAATTTGGAAGCTCCATCATAGAAACCCTACTACACAATGAGAAACTCACTCTCGAAAAAATAAAAAAACAACTAGACGGATGGTCACCCCGCTTCATCACTTGGTGGGGTAGGCTGGAGACCATCAAGATGATGATTACACCACTAGTAAACTACCTAATTACCATGCTCCCCTTAATGCTGTCCCAAGAATTTCATAATAAATTAGATAAAACTATTAACAATTTTATTTGGAAAGGGAAAAAAGCACGTATCAGCCTGCAAAAACTGAAACTAGATAAATCCATGGGCGGAGTCAACCTCCCTGACTTTAAAAGATATCAAATTGCCTTCTTAGCGAAACAAGGATCCTATTGGCTGTCCCCCCCAATGGACTACTCGCGGAGTGGTTGGATGTCGAAAAAGCGCTTCTGGAAGGCATGCCTCCCATCTCGATCCTTTCAATGAAAGCGAATCAGATCCCATGTTCTAAACCCATATTTACCAACACCAAAATAGCCCTACTCAGAGTAGATAAACTGTTAGACTCAACGATAAGGAAATCTAGGTGGGAAGCGATCTGGAAAAACTCCTCAATCACCTACAAAGGTAAACCACTATTTAACCCAACCTGGATCAAGAAAGGAATCTTCTTCCCCCACCAACTCTATGACAATGGCTACCCTCTACCCTTTACGAAAATCCAATCGAACTTTGGCATTGATAGTTCCGACTTCTACATATTCCTCAACGTTAAAACTGCCATTACAAAAGAGGGACTGACATCCAAACACCCAGCTCTTCCCTCACTCCTCTCCTCCCTAAATAAAATAGGCCACCAGGTCTCAAGGTTATACAAATTATTGAGCCCGCAATCATCAACATTGAATACCAAAACAATGCAGTTCTGGTCGTCAGTCGCCTCCTTCTCCATTTCAGAGTTGGAGTGGTCCACGGCGTGGAGATCTTGCACAAGCCATAAAATAAGCCCTACATTATCACAAGCCAAGTTCTGGCTCATGCATAAAGTCTTCTGGAACTCGGCTCGCCTATATGCACATAAACTCAGCCCAGACGCATTCTGCTGGAACTGTAAGCGTGCAGAAGGAGATCTAGAACACCTTATACTCCAATGTGACTGTGTCTCACTGTTTTGGGACAGGGTATTTGACTTCGTCCACAAAGTATTTAATATCTCACCGGCCAAGGAACTCCCCTATCTTATTTTCGGATTTACTAAAGAGACCCAACTCCCAGAAATAGACAGGGCACTCCTTGACCTCCTCTTTACGGCAGCTGTGAAAGTCGTTCTAAATAATTGGAAGGACACCAAAAAGGCAAGCTATGCCTGCTGGCTTAACTGGGTGATTAACCTCCGAGGAGCTGATAATATCACTTTACAAAACACACCGGGGCGAACTTCACAAAGGAAACTTTGGAACTCACTTGATATCTACTTCAAAACCCACAAACCACCGTGAAACTTCATGCTCCCAGTTTCTTCCTACAGCTCCCGGTGGGCCACTTATACTTTTGCACAGCTTAAATAACCAGTCACTCGTAACCGGGACGGCCAAGCCGCATCGTGGTGGACATCTAACGTCCAACTTCTTACATCTAGCTTCTTACCTCTTACATCTCACCTCTAACCTTTACTCACTCTTTCCTTTTTCTCCTTCTTCCTCTTATCTACTCCGTTCCTTTCCTTTCCATCTCCAATTCATTTGTTTTGTAGCCCCTCAGGAACCCAGCCTAGAAGGCTGCTTGGTGGTTTTCCATATTGTCTTCAAGATCGTCCCGAATGACCACCACCATGGGTCGTAATGCATTCCTATGCTGAATGATGTGTAATTACAAGTACCGATTGTATGCACATTGCAATTTATGATTTGTATGATATATAACCCTAAAACGCCCAATAAAAACTTTTGAAATAAAAAAAAAAGAGCGTCGCTTCGAAATGAAATGATGCTCTGAGCTGTAAACAAAACATCTTGTCGGCGAGTGAGTATACGTGCGCCAATGTAGGTGACTTGTATTCTCAACTCTACTATTTTCTGATGGGAGGTTTCGAAGGTAACTAGCACAAAACTATCGGTTGGACGCCAGAATTACTGTACCATCTGATTAGAAGAGGCTTTTTACCATCAATGTGTTGGCGATAACGCTACACAAATAGATGTTGACTTACTAAAACATTTCACTGTTTACGTCACCATAATCTTAAAAAAAGTGGCTTAAAGAAAAGCGCCGTCGTTTTCCGATTCGGGGGCGTGTTTTTTGCGCTCTGAGTGACAGATGACGTCACAGGGCTAAAGAACGCAAAAAATCACGCCCCCAAATCCGAAAAAGACAGAGCTTCTTTGGAGGGACGGCTCTCTCCTCCAATGGCTGGCCTCCGTTTAGGAAGCCAGCCAATGGAGGAGAGACAAAAAGAGAGGCGGGCTAAAGCAGCCACTAGTCAAGTCAAGTCAAGGAATTTGTATAGCGCACTACATACCCGGAGGGTTTCAAGGCGCTTAGGAAGGGGAGGAGGATTACTTGTCAAATATCCACGTTTTAAGTTGTTTTCTGAATGCTAGGTGGTTCTGGGTAAGGCGAAGGTAAGCGGGGAGAGAGTTCCATGTTTTAGCAGCCAGGTATGAAAAGGATCTGCCTCCCATGGTGGTCTTGTTGATGCGCGGTACAGTGGCGAGGGCTTGGTTGAAAGAACGTAGTTGGCGGGAGGGGGAGTAGAAGGACAGTCGTGAGTTGAGGCATTCTGGACCGATGTCGTAGAGTGATTTGTGTGCGTGGGTAAGCAGTCTGAAAGTGATCCTCTTATTGACGGGTAGCCAGTGGAGGTCTTTAAGGTGACCCGAGATATGATCGTTGCGTGGGATGTCTAATATGAGTCTGGCTGAGGCGTTTTGGATTCGTTGGAGTTTCTTCTGGAGTTTTGCGGTAGTACCTGCGTAGAGGGTGTTACCGTAGTCCAGTCGGCTCGTGACCAGTGCGTGGGTGACTATTTTCCTTGTTTCGGAGGGGATCCAGCGAAATGTTTTTCTGAGCATGCGAAGAATGTTGAAGCAGGAAGAGGATACGGCGCTGACTTGTCTGTTCATTGAAAGTGAAGAATCCAGGATGACGCCTAGGTTCCGTGCGTGGTCTGTCGGGATGGGTGCTTTTCCGAGGGCCTCCGGCCACCAGGAGTCGTCCCATGCAGAGGGGGATGTACCTAAGATGAGGACTTCTGTTTTGTCTGAGTTCAGTTTCAGACGGCTTTCTTTCATCCATTCGGCAACTTCTTTCATTCCTTCGTGTAGGTTGGTTTTGGCGGTGCTGGGGTCATTGGTGAGGGAAAGGATCAGTTGAGTGTCATCCGCGTATGAGATGATGTTGAGGTTGTGTTGGCGTGCGATGGCCGCGAGGGGGCTCATGTAAACGTTGAAGAGGGTGGGACTGAGTGAGGATCCTTGCGGTACGCCGCAGATGACTTCAGAGGCCTCGGACTTGAATGGTGGAAGGCGGACTCTCTGGGTTCTTCCGGTGAGGAACGAGGTGATCCATTCAAGTGCTTTTCAATGGATTCCAATGTTATTGAGGCGTTGTAAAAGGGTGCTGTGGCAGACTGTGTCGAATACTGCAGAGAGGTCGAGGAGGATGAGGGCGACTGTGTCTCCGTTGTCCAGTAGAGTTCGAATGTCGTCTGTTGCTGCGATGAGGGCGGTCTCAGTGCTGTGTTTTGCTCGGAAAACAGATTGTGAGGGGTCGAGGGATTTGTTGGCTTCGAGGAAGGCGGCGAGCTGGTTGTTGACAGCTTTCTCGATGACTTTGGCCGGGAATGGAAGAAGTGAGATGGGGCGGTAATTTTTGAGTTCGGTGGGGTCCGCTGTGGGTTTTTTCAGAAGGGCGGTGAGTTCAGCGTGTTTCCAGTCTTCCGGGAAGGTGGCGGAGTAGAAGGAGCAGTTGATGACGTCTCGGAGGTGCGGTGCTATGACGGAGTCTGCTTTGTTGAAGATGTGGTGAGGACATGGGTCTGTGGGGGATCCTGAGTGGATGGAATTCATCAGGCGGATTGTGTCCTCAGTGGAGATTGGGTTCCAGACGTTAAGGGTGTTCACGGGGGGAGAATGTTCAGCAGATGGTAGGGTGGGTTGGTTTCCGGGTTGGTTGTCAAAGCTGTTGTGGATGTCTGCAATCTTGTTGTGGAAAAATGAGGCTAGGGAGTCGCAGAGGGTTTGAGAGGGGGTGATGTCGTTGGAGTTGGCCGAGGGATTGGAAAATTCCTTGACGATGTTGAAAAGTTCCTTGCTGTTGTGAGCGTTGTTGTCAAGTCGATCCTTGAATGCTGTTTTCTTGGCTTTTCGGATTAGTTGGTGGTGAGTGCGGGTGGCGTTTTTGAAGGCGTCCTTGGTGCTGGTGGTTGGGTCTTTTTTCCAGGCCTTTTCAAGGGAGCGGCAGAGTTTCTTTGACTTCTTGAGGTCATCGTTGAACCATGAGGCCTTCTTGTTGCCAGGTTTGTTTTGACGTTTTTTCAGTGGCGCTAAGGTGTCAGCGGTGTTGGATAACCATAGGGTGAGGTTGGCGGCGGCTTCGTTAGCGTTAGAAGAGAGGGGTGGGGTGTTTTGAAGGAGCGATGCGGAGATTTGGTCCGTGGTGATTTTGTTCCAGTTCCTTTGCAGGGTAGGTTGGAGGTGAATGCTGGGTTTTGGTTTGTTGTAGGTGAAGTGAACACAGCTGTGGTCAGTCCAGAGGAGGTCCGTAGTGTGGCTGAAGGAGACATGGTTGCTGGATGTGAAGATGGGGTCGAGTGTGTGACCTTCGATGTGGGTGGGGGAAGGGACTAGTTGTTTAAGTCCGAGGTTGGTGAGGTTGTCCACGAGGGTGGCGGTGTTGCGGTCGTTGATCTTTTCGAGGTGAAAGTTGAGGTCTCCCAGAAGGATGTAATCTTTGGAGGGGAGCGCGTGTGGGGTGATGAAGTCCGTGATGTCTTCGCTGAATTTTGCGCGGGATCCTGGTGGTCTGTAGAGGAGGGTGCCTCGGAGTGTGGTCTTGGGGTCGATGTGTATTTGGAAGTGAAGGTGTTCGGAGTTGGCGAGGTTGGAGTCAGAGCTGGTAGAGATGCGGATGGATTTCTTATGGACGATGGCGATTCCTCCTCCTGTATGGTCGGTGCGGTCCTTGCGTGTGATCTTATAATCTTCAGGGATGGCAATGGTGATGTCTGGGGCGGAGGAAGCGTTCATCCATGTTTCTGTTAGGAAGGCGACGTCTGGAGAGATGGTGTCTAGTAGATTCCATAGGTCGATGGCGTGTCTGTGGACCGATCGGGTGTTGAGAAGGATGCATTGTAGGTGGTTAGGGTCGGGAATCTGTGGTGTGGTCGTAGCGGGGATGTTGTCGGTGCCGCTGAATTTGCAGGAATAACAGGAGAAAGGACCATGGGTGTGTCCGGGAGCGGCTTGGACGCAGGTGGGGGCGCGGCCGGGGTTCAGGGCTAGGAGGGTGGCGGCATCGTAGGTGACGTGGGGGAGCTGGGCAGCGTGAGGGGCAGGGGGTCTGGCGCTGGGCGCGGTCCAGGCGCGGACGGGCGTAGACGGGCTTACCTTTGGCGCACCTTCGGCGCGGATTGGGCGCGGTCGCTGCGCGTGAACGCTGCGCGCGGGAACTCCTGTCATATATGGAGAGTGGAGGGGGAGGGGCGAGAGCGGCTCAGCTGGGAGGCGGGTCGGGCACACGACGACGACAACAAACAACCAAAATGGAGGCGGGGGGAGGAGCAGAGCGAGCGGAGCGCTGTTGGTGAATGCGCAAACAAAATAGGAAAGTACTAAATTGAGGGCTAGAGCGCTAATTCCACAAAGCGCTAGACCGAGCACACAGCAGGCTATAAACAAAAGTAGCTTTCAAAGCGAATGTTCAGCAGAGCAGCGCTATGATATTGGTGAGCTAGAGCGCTATTTCCACAAAGCAATATGTAAAGCACACAGCAGGCTATAAACAAAAGTAGCTTTCAAAGCGAATGTTCAGCACAGCAGCGCTACGATACCAGGCTTCAGCCAGGGACCCAGGGAGCGACCACTCAGTCCGTGAAGGAAACATTAATTCTCGGACTTCCGGTCTGCCGAACCGAGACCTAAAAAGTGCCAGGCATCCTGTGGCCGATCCCAAAATGTGTCGGCTTCCTCCTAGGAAAACTAGAAATCTGTATTAACATTAAGGCCCACGGCTAATATTATCCTACTGAGAATTTTTTTGAGTAGTCGTAAGAAACTGGCTCTATAGATTTTGCACCAAAGTGATGTACAGTGTGTATAGAGTCCAAGGGTCTCCAGAGGTAGGCAGAGGTAAAAGTAAAGAGCACCTTACTCTCCAATGGTGGTAGCTTGGTCGAGCAGTAACGCAGTATCAGAGGACAGTGTTAAGCATTTGATGGACACACTCAGTGAGCAAATTAATTCACACACTCAAGAAATGAACTCTAGGCCAATTGTTTTTTTTGTTTTTAATGCTTTTATTAAAGTTTTTTATTCAACAATTATAACCAGTCTTTATCATAGCATAGTCAATAACAGTGAACATAAAAGTCTCCATTGATCATGCACAAGTACATTATATATCATTCTGTCTCATAGCACATAGTTGCTATATAGTTCCCAATTTTAGTTAACAGTCCTCGCCCGACTCCCTCCCCCATCATGATTCCTTTCTGTGATCTAGAGTTTCGTACATTTGTTATAAGCAACCACACAGCTTAGTTCCATCACTTCACAAATACATTACATATATTTGTTATAATCCAATTGGTTATGCCTGGTGTTACCTTATTCCTGTCAATTTGTTCAGCTTGCTTTCCCCATCAGCCATGCCTAATCAACTGCCGCTCCACAGGAGTTCACGGATCGGGTCCAGAGTCAATTGTGGACTGCGGAGGTTCACAGATGTTCCCTCGAGATTCATTCCATTTCCCCCAGATCACAGACCCCTTCCCGGGGCAGCCTCTATGAATATAAACTGCCCTTTCAGCTACCATTGCCATGTCCATATCATTTTCCCATTGTGTCAGTAAATGTAAGTGTAAATGTAAAGGAATTTATATAGCGCAAATCACCAAGCGGTTTCTAAGCGCTTGCTTAGGGAACCCGTCCTGGTATTCCCCTGTGAGATAACCCCGACAGGGTATCCGCAAGGTGAAAGCCAGGCATCCCACCGCGAGGGGCCGTTGTGGAGATTAAGCAAGCTATTGCCCAGATTGGCAGAGCGTGAACCCGTGAATCGAGTAGGCACCGGAGCGAGAATTGTCGAGTCCATGGACATTTTAGGACTCAAGACCCCGCCGAGCCGGGAATTGAACCCTGGTCCCGGGCTGACCTCTGCTTCCAGGTCTGCCTCCTCTAACCAGTGAGCAACACTTCTCCACAATCAGTGTGGGCAGTATCCCAGACACCCAGTTCCTTTCGATATTTCTTTTTGCAAGTGCCATCCCTAACGTTGCCCATATCTGTAATGCTCGGCTAAGGTCAGTAGGCTTCCAGATCTTCAATAAGCAACACCACGGATCTAGGTGAACTTCCGCCCCGCCCACCTCCGAGAATTCAAATAATATCCGTTCCCAGTAGGCTTGTATTCTTGGGCATTCCCATATGATATGGAAATAACGTACCCCTCTGCCCGCAACCTAGCAAGCAAAGTGGGTCAGGCGCACTGCCCAGTTTATGTAGCATGGTGCGTGAGTAGTATACACGGTGTGGCACCTTAAGTTGCACTAATTTCAGTCGAGACGGGATTGCCGCCTCCCTAGCGGATGTCGGTGCATTCATCCAGTCAAGTTTAAGTTTATTTGTTTGATTAATTAAAATCTTACGAAAAAGTACACTTTAAAAGAAAAAGAAAAAAAAAAAATTAAAAAAAAAATAGCTTCAACAATAAAAAGTTTAAGAGCATAAACAGATAATTTTACTAATCTTCTAAAAAGCTGAACTCTAAATAAGATTTGCCTTAAGGCCTTTTGTAATCACAGATAAAAATTTTACAAAAGCGGAGTTCATTAGTAGATCGTTCGTGCTTAAGCACGCCATTAGAGCTTGTCTACAAGTTCTTACACCTCTAGCATTGAATAACCGCCTGAGGATTACTTTCCTTTCTACTTCTATAGCAGGACACAAACATAAAAGATGCAACATATCTTCTTGTCCTCCTTTACACAATCTACAGATCATATTTCCTTCATTTAACTTCCACGGTGGAAGATGACACAAACCTGGCCATAGACCAAAGCGCACACTAATAAATGTTCGCTTACTTTGGACAGACCAAGGAGTTTCTAGATACTTCTGGACTTGTTTTTTCTTATAATCGTTTACAATTGGCCAGGAGTGTTTTCTTTTTACAAGTAGTTCTTTGTCTTTTAGCCGTGATAAATGAATGACCAGCTTATTAATTGTTTTTTTAAAACTTTCCTGGGTGATAGTATTTTCCCAAATTGATGTTAATCCAAAATCTTCTTTTGCTTTGTTTAAGTATACCCAGGCTTGAAGTTTCCTATTGTCTCTTACTTCTTTCCATAATGTTTGTGACAATTGATTAACCTGGTCATTTTTTACCCGGTTCCATACTTTTAAAATTTGGCCTTGCCGGGCATAAAGCTGATTATTTATCCCAAACTCCAGCCTTATTTGTGCCTGTGAAGCATTACATGGTAGGTTGAAAAGAATTTTATATGTTTTTGCCACTGCATTGTTAATTAGCTCCGCATCCTTCCCATTTAGGACTTCGGCACCATATGTTAGAGTTGGTAGTAGTTTGGCGGATATGATTTTTAATAAAGGACCATATGTCAAGGCTGTTACTTTCTTTTGTATGGTTCTAAATGCGGCAACCAAGCTATTTGTTTTCCTAGAGATGTCCTTCTTTTGGGGGAGAAAACTTCCGCTCTCGTTAAATAGGACACCAAGATACCGATAGCTATCAACTTGTTCTAATTGGGTTTGTCCCAGCATCCATTTATTTTTTTGTCTTCTGCTCCGTGTGACTACCATTATTTTTGTTTTTGACTCATTTATTACCATTTGGTTATCCTTTGCATACTTGAGAGATCGATCAATCAGTCTTTGCAGTCCTACTTTTGTGTGGCTCATCAACACCACGTCGTCTGCATATAGCAAATTCGACATTTGTTTTCCCGCTAGCCTCGGTGGATGTGAGTTAACTTCATTCAATGATTCAGAGAGGTCGGCTATGAATAAGTTAAAAAGTAATGGTGCAAGGACACAACCCTGTTTGAGACCACGTGTCACCGGTATTTTTTTAGATAGTGATCGGCCGTCACCGAGCCGCACCCTGACCCAGGTTTCAGAGTACAGTAGTTTGATGAGGGTCAGTAATGAGCCCGGGATACCATAATCAACAAGTTTTCTCCATAGTAGGGACCTATTAACAAGATCGAAGGCCGATCTAAAATCCACAAAACAAAAATAGAGGGACTGTTTAGCTAAAAGTGCTTTATCCGTTAAAACTGATAGGATTAAAATGTTAGTAGAGGTTCCTAAGCCTTTAATGAACCTGGTTTGATTTGGGGGTAATATTAGCTTTTCTTTGACCCAATTAGAGAGAGATAATAATAAGAGGCCCGCAAATAGCTTGGCATCCGTGTCCTGGAGAGTGATCAAACGATAGTTCTCAGGTAGTTGCCAATTACCCTTTTTGTAAACTGGTGATATTAGTGATCCTCTCCAGGATACCGGTATGTGCCCTGATTGGATAACCTCGTTAAATACCATTGTCAGATAGGTAGCCCATAGGGCAGGGTCCTCTTTATAGACTGCAAATGGAATACCGTTAGGTCCCGGTGCTCCGTCCTTTTGTCTCTTAATTAAATTAGCTACCTCGCACTCTGTGAAGTTTTTCTCCAGATCAATTTCCTGTTCCCTCTCAGTGATCCCTGTATGATTGACATCCTGAGAGCAGAGATCTTCTTCGACATATAAGGTCTTTTTTAGGAATTTTACCCAGTCCTCCTCTGATATTGGTGACGCTATCACATGATTGTTAGGTCTGTTTATGGCATTAATTATTTTCCAAAATTCTCTGGAATTCGCTTGGTTACTTGCGTGATAGAGTTTTGCCCACAAGACCTGCTGCCTTAAGTTTTTTTCAGACCACAGTAATTTCCTCAAACTACTGTTCGCACTTTTAAGTTGCTTTCTAATTTCCTCATTAGCTGGTAACCTAGTTAGCTGTTTCCTCAGTGTGTTGCGAGTTCGCCTAACTTTTTTTATGGTATACGGAAGATTAATATTAGTATCTCTATTTGTTTTCCTCCTTAGGTTGGATTTCCTGCAAGTCGGAGTACTTTCATCCAATTTAACTACTTTCTGGGTGAACTGTTCCCAATGCATAAGTATAGACTCGCTCGGATGATCCTTAAAGCATTCTTGTACCAATTTTTGGGCTTTTTTTTCCACCACATATTTTTTATCCGGTTTCCAAATGAGTTTTCTATGGTTAATTGTACAGATCTGACCTTGTGTAGTTAAATAGATATGGTTTTTTGGCAGTTCCAAATAAATTTCCAATATTTGCTGGCTGTGGTCACTCTCAATAACTTGTTTTAATCTATAAGAACCAATTTTATCAAAAATGTCTATTGACAGTAATGTAAAGTCTATTCTTGATTTTGATTCATGGTTGCGGAATGACCAGCCAGCGGGCTGATCGGTTGGGAACCTGCCATTTAGTGCTCGGAGACCCATGGCTTCCAGGTCCATCAGTAGGTTTTTTCCGATTGGGTTTTGTTTGGTATTTATGCTGGGGTCTAGAACTTGTTCGGGGATTGACCATTCATAATTTTGAGAGTAGATAAAATCGTCCCGTGTCATTTGAATCAGCAAGTTTATATTAAAGTCCCCTGTAGCTAGAATATTCACAGACGGGTCAAGTACTATTTGTTCCAGTAGAAATGTTACTATTGCGACGCTTATGTTCTTGCGAGATGACTGATTTGGTGGGATATATATGTTAAGTATTATTAACGTCTTCCAGTTTTTTTGCTCTCCGGTTGCAAATGTTACCTTAACTGCTTGTATGTTTGCGTTATTTGTGTCCAGCTGTTTATGCAAAGTTTGCAAGTCAGCCCCAATGAATATTGCCAGACCCCCACATGGACGTCCAAATTTGGAATATCTAATGGCTGGTACGTAGTATCCTTTGTAATTTTGTAGAAAGAAAGCGTCCGTTTCCCATGTCTCCTGTAAACATATGATTTGATAGTGAGTAGACAAGGATTCTACTTCCGCGTTTGATTTTTTTTCCTAATCCATTAATGTTCCAGGAACATATAGAAATCGGGCGTCGAGGGTAGCCCCTTACCTCAAAAAGTTTCCGTTTATTTTCTTGTCAGTGGTCGTGTAGTGCATTCCTTATCCAGTTTTCGTTTATTTGCTTAGATTCTACAATTTTTTGCTCTTCCGAAATCTCTTCTTTAGCCTCGTGTGAGCCACCCTGGGGGTTTTTTAATATGGAATATACCGGATTCTTCTTTGAATCTTTGGGAGCTTTCCTTAGGAGTTCTTCCTTATTTAACGGCGTTGGATACGGTTTGGGGAGAGGTTGACTAATTTTTATCCCCCAACTTTGAAAGATGTCTTGCTCTAGCATGATTTGATCCACTAAACAGGCTGTGTTTAACGTTAAGACTGAGTGGTTGAGTGCCTTCCAGGTTTTGTGCAAAGCCCACAGATTCAATGTCTTTTGTTGTTACTTTTTCTAATGAAGGTATTGATTTCATTAGTTGGAGGATATTACCTCTATTCAGGATGTCGTTGGAGCCTCTGGAATCGTATAGTGGCGTCAGTATTATTTGTGACAATGTCTTCGAGAGTAGTGAAACCGTTTTATTTTCAGTTTCATTTTGGTGAGTTTTACAGGTAATTAATTTGCCTTGCGCCGTCTTTGTAATTGTAAGTTCTTCATTGTTATGTTGGAAGTCTCCAGTGGCCGTCATTTTATATGATCGTTGTGGGTTAGTCTTGATTACACCTGACTGTTTTTGATTAGGGACTATGTTTTTATTCATTCATCCAGTCCGAATCTTCTATATCTACTAGTTCTATTTCCCATTTGCTCCGCAATACCACCATAGGATGTGGGAGGTTGTTTGATAGGTTTGTGAGATAGCTTTTTGCCCCAGGTAGTCAGTGAGGAGTCGATCCTCGAGAGGGGAGGATTCAGGGGATTGCGCATAGTAGTGCGTGGCGGATTTGGATGTATCGGTACCGCTCCGTATCAGCCATGCCATACCTCTCTTGTAGATCTGCAAACATTATAATGTTACCCTTATTCCACATGTCTCCTATCTTTGTGATACCTATGAGGTCCCATTGCCTAAAACCCTTGGTGTTTGCTAGCGTGCACAGTCGGTGCGTTTCCCACAATGGGGTGGCCAATGTGAGCACTCCTTCCCAGCACAGGGCTCTTTGCGCCGTATGCCAGATTTTGATTGTGTGTGCAGTGGGTCCTGTATAGACCAATTGTTTTTGTATAAGAAGAAAACAAGTTATTTACCTGTAACTTTGGTTCCCCAGTATTTGTAACTTTCATAGATTCCCATGCTTTGTATCATTCCCCGTCGTCGGAATGGGAGCCTCGGTAAGGAATATGCTACTTACCAGTATGCATCTGTTCTTGGCATAGAGGGCTGCAGAGTGGTACATTATGAATAGATCGCCATCTGGTGTTGGGCTCGGATGATTGCACTTGTTTTTCTCTTGGAGAGTCTTTTGTATCTTGGTGACTCCTCCTTTGGTTGCTAGTGCACATGGGCATCGGCTCCATCCTTAGATTGTTTTGCCATAGTAGGGTTAGATGGAGTAGTATGATAGAATACAGATAGAAATGCCCATGTAAGTGTATCTAAATAAGATATTGTTGGAACAGACACAGGTTTCCGGGGAGGCTGGGAGGGCATGTACCACTCTGCAGCCCTCTATGCCAAGAACAGATGCATACTGGTAAGTAGCATATTCCGTTCGAGGCATATGGGCTGCGGATGGTACATTATGAATAGACTATACAGCAGTTCTCTACCTAGCGGTGGTCGCCCGTGTCTGTTGCAACAGTCTGAAATAAAGTCTTTAGTACAGCTTATCCTACTCTAGCTTGTTGTGTTGTGTGCACATCTACACAATAGTGCTTTGTGAAGGTATGCGGTGTAACCCAGGTAGCTGCTTTGCATATGTCATCTAGTGGAATGTTTCCCAAGAATGCCAAAGATGCTCCTAGTTTACGTGTAGGGTGAGCTCTAGGAGGAACAGTGAATGTCCTCTTTGCCTTTAAGTAGCATATTTGTATACATTTTACAATCCATCTGGCAATGCCTGATTTAGAGATGGGATTGCCCTTATGTGTAGGAGAAAACGCTACAAATACCTGTTATGTCTTTCTGAAAGTTTGTGTTCTTTCTATATAATACAATATTGCCCTTCTGACATCTAATGTGTGTAGGGCCCTTTCCGCTACCGTCTGTGGTTTTGGAAAGAAGACCGGTAGTTCCACTGACTGATTGATGTGCAATGCTGAAATTACTTTAGGCAAGAATTTTGGGATTGTTCTAAGAACCACCTTGTTTTGGTGTAACTGCATGAATGGTTCTTGAATTGTAAACGCTTGTAACTCACTTACTCTTCTGAGTGAAGTGATAGCTATGAGGAAGGCCACCTTCCATGTGAGGAATTGTATTTCACACCTATGCATAGGTTCAAAGGGTGGTCCCATGAGTCTGGTAAGTACTATGTTGAGATTCCAGACTGGGGAAGGTGGCAGTCATGGTGGAATGACTCTTGAGTCCTTCCATGAAAGCTTTAATTGCTGGTACTTTAAACAGGGAAAGATGTTGCCTGTTTTGTAGGTACGCTGCTATAGCTGCAAGATGAACTCTGATAGAGGTATATGCTAAGTTACATTGCTGCAAGTGTAGTATATAGCAAATAATCTGTTTAGTAGATGCGTCCAGAGGGTTGATGTGATTGCTGTTACAGTGTACAGCAAACCTTTTCCATTTTGCTGCATAGCATGCTCTGGTGGTAGGACGTCTTGCTTGTTTAATGATTTCCATACATTCTGGAGGTAAATCTAAGTATCCAAACTCTATGACCTCAGGAGCCAGATCGCTAGGTTCAATTGTTTGGGATCTGGGTGCATTATTTCTCCATGGTTCTGTGTAAGGTGCATAGGTAATAATCTTAGATTTTGATGTGGCACCTGTGAGAGTTGTAGTAGCGTGGTGAACCACGGCTGTCTTGCCCACGTGGGTGTCATTGAGTGCTGTTGCAGTTTCCGAACCACTAATGGAATTAGTGGGAGAGGGGGAAAAGCGTAAGCAAATTTGTTGGACCAATTTATCCATAGTGCATTGCCCTGGGACCGGTGGTGTGGGTACCTGGATGCGAAGTTTTGGCATTTTGCGTTCTGATGATTGGCAAACAGATCTATCTCTGGTTGCCCCCATCTTTGGAAGAATGGCTGCAGTATCTGGTTGTGCAGCTCCCATTCGTGTACTTGTTCTGACTCTCTGCTTAGGATGTCTGCTATCTGATTTTGAACTCCTGGTAGGTGTTCTGCTAACAGATCTTTTGAGGAATGGCCCATCTCCAAATGTCCTGTGCTAGTCTGGATAGTTGGAGAGAGTGTGTCCCCCCCTGTTTCTGAATATAATACATTGCAGTCATGTTGTCTGTTCTGATCAGGACAGCCTTGTTGGTTATTTGCATTTGGAAAGCTTTTAGTGCTAGAAATACTGCTAGTAGTTCCAAGTAGTTGATGTGCAGTTTCTTTTGCTGCACACTCCATTTCCCCTGCACTGTGTATTTGTCCATGTGCGCTCCCCATCCGGAGAGCGATGCGTCCGCTGTCAGTATCGCTTGTGGAATCGGTTCTAGGAACGACCGTCCCTTGGAAATGTTTGTTGTGTTCCACCACTTCAGAGAGCGATGCGTACGGTCGTCTACCAACACCAGATCTGTAATCTGACCTTGAGCCTGATTCCACTGTGTCGCTAGACACTCCTGTAGTGAGCGCATTTGTAGTCTGGCATGTGGTATTAGTAGTATGCAGGAGGACATCATGCCTAACAGCTGCATAAACACTCGTGCTGGTAGTGAGTGTTGTGGTTGAAATCTTTGTATTAACTTGACCATTGTCTGTATCCTGATTAGATTGGGGTATGCTTTGGCTCTTTCTGTGTCTATAGTAGCCCCCAGGTATTGTTGAATTTTGTTTGGTTGTAGGTGAGATTTTTTGTAGTTCACCGTAAACCCTAGGTGGTGCAGCAATTGAATGGTCTTCTGTGTGTTGTGAAGGCATTCTTCTTGTGAATTGGCCTTTATTAACCAATCGTCCAAGTAAGGGAAGACATGTATTTGTTGTCTTCTTAGGTGTGCTGCCACCACAGCTAGGCATTTTGTGAACACTCTCTGTGCTGTTGTGACCCCGAACGGAAGGACTTTGAATTGATAATGTTGTCCTTCCACTACAAACCTTAGGTATTTTCTGTGGGCTTTGTGAATTGGGATGTGAAAGTAAGCGTCTTTTAGATCCAGTGTAGAAAGAAAGTCCCCTTTCTTCAGTAAAGGAAGTACTTGTTGGAGCGTGACCATGTGGAAATGTTCCGAATTTATGTATGCATTGAGAGGTCCGAGGTCCAAGATTGGTTTTAGAGACCTGTCTTTTTTGGGGATTAGGAAGTATAGAGAGTATACTCCTGTCCCTTGTTGATGTTTTGGAACCTTCTCTATGGCATGCTTTTGTAGCAGTGATAGTACTTCTTTTAACAATGTCAGATGGTCTTGACTCATTGGACGCTGTTTGGGGGGGATGTTTGGTGGGGTAGCAGTGAGATCTAGGCAATAGCCATGTTGGATAATTTGTCTCACCCACTTGTCTGATGTGATGTTTTCCCAGACAGATAGGAACTGCGCTAGACATCCCCCGACCGGTGTTATGTGGTCTGGAGGAAGTTGTATTAAGTCACTGTTTTGGGGTTGGGGAGTTGCGGTTGTTATAATTTCCGTGACCTCTACCCTTGTTGTTGTTACCTCTGTACCTGCCTCTTGAATTACCTCTGGGTGACGGTGTAAAAGAGGTGGATTGCTGACTTGTTCCTGTACTTTTTGAGCCCCCTCTATAGGTGGATCTACGAAAGGAACCCCTTTGTGTTGGCTGTTGTAATGCTCCCATTGACTTAGCCGTTTGTGTCCTTTTTCATCTTTTCTAAAGTCTCATCTGTGTTTGAGCCGAAAAGTGTTTTCTGATCAAAGGGTTGGTTCAATAAAGATGTTTGTACTTCTTGTTTGAACCCTGAGACTCTAAGCCATGCATGTCTCCTTAACATGATACTGGTGTTGATGGATCTTGCTGCAGTGTCTGCCGCGTCTAGGGCGCACTTAATGGAAGTCTTAGTTATTATCTTTCCTTCCTGTATTAACTGATTAGCTCTCTTCTGATGTTCCTTAGGGAGATCATGTGATGAGTTTTTCTAACTCATCATAATGTGCCCTGTCCTAGAGTGCAAGTAGCGCTGGTGTATTGGCTATGCGCCAGCTATTTGCCGCTTGTGATGCTACTCTTTTGCCTGATGCATCTATTAATTTTGACTCCTTATCAGGTGGAGGGGCTTCTCCTGTAGATAACGAGTTCGCTCTTTTGCGAGCGTTTGAAACTACAAGAGAGTCCAGAGGTACCTGCCCCTTGATAAATATTAGGTCCTTTGGAGCTGCCTTATATTTTTTATCAATTCTTGGGTTTAACACCCTAGCCCTCACTGGGTCTTTGAATATGTCTGCTGTGTGACTGAGAAGACCCTTCAGCATAGGTAGAGTACCTGATGTTCTTTGTGCAGTAGGTAGTGTCTCTAATAGGAAATCCTCTACTTGAGGTTCTGTATGTAGATCTACCTTATGATATTTTGCTGCCCTATTAATGAGCTGTACAAAACCTGTGTTATCAGGTGGTGAAGGCTTTGAGGGGTATAACTCTGGGTCATTGTCATCATCTGACCCTGCGTCATAATGTTCCCATGGGTCATCCTCATCTGGGATAGTGTCATCATCCCCATGAGGTTCTCCCTCCCCTGTATCACTGTCTACATCTGACTGAGGTGTAGATGGTCTTGGTGTAGAAGGTGGAGGAATAGTTGGCATAGTGTGAGGAATAGGAGAAGAGGGTGCGACTCTAGGTCGAGGAGAAGTAGGAGGAGTTGTATTTGTCCCCATTGTTCTCTTTTTAGAAGGAAGAGCTTTGTCCTCTGGCTGTTCATTCTTCCTCTTCTTAGTCACCACTTTGCCAGTTTGTGGATCGATAAACAAAATCTTTTATTTCGGATCTGTTTGTTGCTCCTGTGTCGGTACCGAAGCTTTTGGTTCTGAAAGGTGCCTTTGCTTTCGATCGTCAATGTTCGGTGTCTTCGGCACCGAGGATTTGCTAGAGTCCAATTTTTTCGGTGTCAAGTGAGTCTTCGACGTCGAAGCATGTTTCGGTTTTGACATGGAATGTTTCGATTCAGAGCTTTCCCTTGCATGAAGCTTCGGTGTCGAAGTCGATGTCGACCGCTTCTCGGATCCGACATGGTGGGAGACTGAGAGTTTCAGTTTCAGTTTCGGTTTTGTTGCCGGGCCCGAAGGCGGGACGTCGGAAACTTTTTTCTGCGGTTTGACCGGGCTCGAAGGCGGGGTCGTTACCGCACGGGGTCGCTTTTTTGGTAAGGGGACGTCGTCACTCACGGTTTGTTGAACGTCGAATTCTTCGACCTCCGACTCGTCCCCTTCCGACCCCGACTGTTCTTCATGATCCTCTTCTTCTTCGAGGTTCTGGTCTTCGAACTGCTCCGGGATCGCCTCCGACTGCATTCTGGAAACCTCGTGTCTTCGAGCTCGACTGTTTCTAATCGTCGACTTGGAAGAGAATGCTGCGCAGGCTTCGCAGTCCCTGGATTCGTGTTCAGGCGACAGGCAGAGGTTGCACACCTCGTGTAGGTCCTTGTGTGGGAACTTAGCACCACACGTTGGACATTTCTTAAATGGAGTCCTTTCCATGGACTCCGGGCTTGACCACGTCGAGAAAGGCCTCCTGTTAGTCGACGTAGATTAAAGTTTTTCTTCGATGTTGGAGTCGAAACGTGTCGGAATGGAAATGAAATCGCGTTCGATAACAATACCGTCGAATTGGAAAGGGAATACGCGCCGAAAAGTCACTTCTTTCCGAAGTCGATCTGGAGCGCTTCAATCCTCATCCGAACCCGATGGCGGAAAAAAACAATCTAAGGATGGAGCCGATGCCCATGCGCACTAGCAACCAAAGGAGGAGTCACCAAGATACAAAAGACTCTCCAAGAGAAAAACAAGTGCAATCATCCAAGCCCAACACCAGATGGCGATCTATTCATAATCTACCATCTGCAGCCCATATGCCTTGAACATAAAAAATACCATAGCTATAGGTACAAAAGAGAAAAACTTAGGCCTAGGCCTCATCTCATTTTGTAGCTTATCCACCTTTTTTTGTAAAAGAGACCAAACTTTCTGCAACAACTAAACAGAACAGCCTCACCCCATAGAAGCCTCCTGAGAGAGCCTCAGATTTTCATAGCCGTTGTGTAACAGCAATCATCTCAGTAATAAAGGCCAAGCTTTCCCAGGGAAGGAGGGTGGGCGCATGGGAATCTATTAAAGTTATCAATACTGGGGAACCAAAGTTACAGGTAAGTAACTTGTTTTCTTGCCCCAGTATTGGAACTTTCATAGATTCCCATGCTTTGTATCGGAGTAGCAAGCAGTAAGCCATAAAAGCACATTTTGTTACATGAATACCATTACATGTTAATGTTATGATCTTCTATGTTCATTATGGAGTGTGGAGCACTGTGTTAAGTGCATTCCACATTTCAGTTGTGTGTGGATAATTTAACAGCATGGTCAGTTGATGCAGAATTGCAAAAGGAATAGTACAACCATTTAGTATGGTAATCAAAACAATCAGATATTTGTTCTCAATTGGTAAAACATCATAAGGACCAGAAAAGTCCAAACCTACTTTGTCCCATGGATCCACAGGAAGAGGTACAGGACATAAAGGAGTAGACAGAGTCTTCAAATGTTTGTCAGAAAGAAGACTTTGTGTACAACCATCAATCATCCTCCTGACATGTGTATCCATTGAAGGCCACCAATAAAATTGCTTAACACGTTGACAAGTTTTGACAACACCAAGATGACCTTGATGAGCTGAGTGAATAAAAATTACTTAATTCAGGTGGAACAAATAAATCATAGCGCATAACCATATTGTTAACTAAAGAAAGTTCTTTTGAAACATTTGCAAAAGCCTTTAAATCAGAAGACAGAGTTCTACGCTCAGCTCATTTGTTAACAATAAAATCCTTGATCTTTGAAAGTGTGACATCATTGTAGGCTGAATTCCATTGAGCCTCAGAAATGGTCTGACATTCTGCAATAGCATCACCTGTAGCAACAACACACTCAATATCATCAACCACTGAATTATCATTCAAAGACATTCTAGATAGACAGTCAGCTCTGAAATTTTTGCCCCCTGAAATATGTTTGATAAAGTGAAATTCATGAAGCTTTGATAAAAGACGAACAAGTCTGACAGAAGCCCTGTTAGAAGCACGAAAATATAAAGAAATATTTGTGAGGCAGAAATTCTCACACCGGTTGACACTTGTCAGACAGTGCTTACTGTTGATGCGAGCGCTACAGGCCTGGGTGCTGTTTTAGCACAAATTCATAAAGGTCAAGAAAAGTCTGTGGCGTTTGCATTAAGGACATTAACTTGTTCAGAAAAAAACTATTCTGTTATAGAACGAGAGACCCTAGCTGCTGCTTGGGCTTCTGAATACTTTAGGACTTATCTGTGGGGATCCAAGTTCACACTGAAGTCTGATCACAAACCCCTTATTAGGGTATTGTTACCAGGTGACAATGCTAAATGTTCAGCTAGGTTAGCTAGGTTAGCTTCTCGTCTTCAGGAGTACTGTTATAACAGAGTACATTCAGGGGTGGAAAAACATACAAGCAGATTGCTTGTCAACGCTGTTGCTTGATTGGCAGATGGTTGATAAAGTATCTGTTCTAAAGAAACAGAACAAAGGAGCAGTTGCTTTTGTACAAGATGTTTTGGGTGTCTGTGAACCTCACGCTTTGACCAAGAGTGAGTGGCTTAATGCTATGTCTACACACAGTTCTATGGTAGAACTTAAAAAATTAATACAAATGGGGTGTAAGAGAGCACTGTTTTACTCACCACTAGGTCATTTGGTAAGATTTTGGATGAGTTGTCAGTTTGTGAATATACTGTAATCATGAGGGGTGATTTATTTATTCCTCCAGTCTCTTTAAGAAACAGTTTGATCATGCTAGCCCATGAAGGACATTTGGGTCAAACTAGAACAAAACAAAGGCTGAGAGCGAATTGGTGGTGGCCGGGTATGGATTCGGATGTCAATGCTTGGATTACTAAGTGTGAAGTTTGTAAGGAGAATGATAAACGTCTGAGAGCTGGTGTTCAGGCTTACTCAGGACATATCTCAGATACAGGTCAGCCTTGGAACACCATATGTTTGGACTTCATTGGGCCGATTAATAGTTTGAGGGTTTACGTTTTGGTATTGTGGATGTTCACACGAAATGGTTAATTGTCAAATTCACTAAAGACATCACAACTTCTACGACAATTAGTGCTATGAGGAACATTTGGAAAGAAAAAAGCATACCATTGGTTCTTTTAACAGACAATGGCACGCAACTGACATCTGATGAAATTAAGAAATTCCTCTCCACTTGTGGTATTGGGCAAAGTCGTACCTAGTTATACAACCCACAGGGTAATGGCATTGTTGAGAGAGCTAACCGATTGATTAAGGGTGCTATTCAGATGGCTATCTACAATGGGCAAGATGTGGAGTCAATGGTGTCAGAGATGCTTTGGGCATACCGCTCAAGTGTGCATAGTGTCACCAGTAAGACACCATTTGAGATGATGCGTGGGAGACAACCCAACACAAAACTTGTACCTATTTGGATGAGAGACAGTCACAAAAAACTTTATTCCTATTGATTCATCTTCATTTTCCCCTCAACAAGGTGTGAATTACAAGAAAAAAACTTGATAAAAGAATTTGTCCGGGAGATTGGGTTAAAATACGTGCTGGTAGACCTGGTTCCTCTACAAAATTTCTAGGTCCTTATAAAGTCAAGGTTACCTTACCGTACTGTGTGATATTGGATAGTGGTGAGAAATGGAATTATAAACGGGTGGCCTTGTATCAGAAAGGTAGTGCTGATTGGAGTGTTAATGTCAAACCTAAATGTTATGATATTCCTGTAAGTAACACATTTTGTCCATGTCTGATGACTATTTTATCGGCAATCCTCAGGGGAATAATGTTTCTCAAAGTATTGTACAAGGGGGAGGTGATGCTTCTCTTCCTTCTGGTTCTCCTGTTGTGCGTCAGGTATGGGTGTATAGAAATTGTCCTCCTCCAGGTTATCTAAAAGATTATATTTGCAAATAAGATGCTTAGTTTTTTTATCTGCTTTCAGTTATGTTACCAATGTTTTATTGGCTAGGTTTTAGCAATGTTTTACTATAGCAATGTTTTACTAGCAATGTTCTACTGTTATATTTTTATTATTTTCTTTTTAATTTTCTTCTTTATTTAATTATATAAGAGAAGAGGATAGGTTATGATCTTCTATGTTCATTATGGAGTGTGGAGCACTGTATTAAGTGCATTCCACATTCCAGTTGTGTGTGGATGTTCTTAACTCTGGCAGTTGCTGTCTTGCTGGCCAGGGGAAAGACACACTTTCTTTGCTCAGGTTGCTTTAACTAGAATAAATCATGTATTCTTCTCATACCACTTAGCTTGTCTATGGAATTCACTTACCACAGTTAACATAGTGACCTTCACAGGAAACAAATCATAAATGTTACCATAGCAAGGAATACAACCAGAGATACAAAATGTGCAATACAGGAAGGAGGGATTGTAGGGAAAGCTCACCTAATTGAAAAATATTTCTCAGGACTGCCTGTCCAACAGCTGCATACTCCTTCATGGAAGAATCCAGGCAGTAGTGCTTCGTAAAGGTGTGGGTACTGCTCCACGTAGCTGCTCTACAGATGTCCTTGATAGGGACTCCTGAAAATAGAGCCACTGACGATGCCACAGATCTCGTTGAATGAGTGTGAACTAGTCTTTCAAGCGGTGTGCCCGCTTCCTGATGGCAAAATTGGATAGCATTGGAAATCCAACGAGAAATACTGTGCTTTGACAGCGGAAATCCCTTCCGCAGAGCACTATAAGAGACAAACAGGTGAGAAGACTTCCTGAAAGGTTTTGTGCGTTGCAGATAACATTTCAGACACCTTTGAACGTCCAAAGAATGCAAAGACATCTTAGCTGGTGTAGAAGGTCGTGGGAAAAAAGACTTTAAGATCACTGGCTCATTCAGATGGAACCTTTCAGACGAATCTCGGATTTGTCCTCAGAATCAGAACATCCTTCTTGAACTGTAGAAAAGGTTCTAAGATTGTAAACGCTTGAAGCTCACTTATCCTCCTAGCTGATGTTAAAGCTAACAGAAGAGCCAGCTTCCATGATAGAAATTTAAGGTTCGCCCTATGAATGGGTTCAAACCGGGTTCTCATCAGATGAGCCAAAACCAAATTAAGCTGCCAGACTGATGGTGGAGGCCAGACCAGAGGAAAAGCCCTGAAAAGGCCCTTTAGGAACTGTTTGACAATCCTCACAGACCAAAGCGAAGGACCTGAAGACGTCCGCCTGAATCTATTGATGGCTTCCAGATGTACTTTGACCGAGGAATGATCCAAACCGGAGTTAGCCAGAGAAAGAATATATGGCAAAGTGTATGGGTGAAGATTCTGCCTCTGACACCAGAGACAGAACCTTTTCCACTTAGCCCGATAGGTCTTATTTGTACTTGGAGCTCGGGCCTGAGCCAGAATATCCTTCCACTCCTTGGTGAGGTTCAGATCCTGAAATTCTCTGTACTCAGGAGCCACGCTGTCAATTGGAGTGAGCCGGATCTGGATGGAGCATCTGACCCACAGACATCGTCAATAGAGACGGAACCGGCTGCAGGTGAATTGGGCGATCCCGAGAAAGTAGGAGTTCCGTGTACCAGAACTGTCGGGGCCACGCTGGTGCAATTAAGATCATCCTGCAAGGTTCCGCTTTGATCTTCCTGATCAGTCTCGGGATCATGGGTATTGGAGGAAAGTCATAGAGAAATGCTCCTCACCAGCTTTTATAAGCCTATCGTCTAGGTAGGGAAAGACTTCTAGAGATTGCTTTCTGAGGAACGCCGCTACTGGAGCAAGGACTTTGGTAAATATCTGTGGTGCAGACCTGAGACCAAAAGGAAGCACCTTGAATTGAAAGTGGCTCTTGCCTACTGTGAAGCGTAGGTATTGCCTGTGAGCTGGATGGATCAGTACATGGAAGTATGCGTCCTCTAAATCCAGCGTCGCCATGTAGTCCCCTGGATTCAGTAGACTTAAAATATCTTGAAGGGTGACCATCCTGAAAGACAGTTTTAAGAGATAGGTGTTGAGCTCCCTTAGATCTAAAATTGGACGCCATTTCTCCTCTGTCTTGTGAACCAGGAAGAACCTGGAATAAAAACCTCTCCCTCTTTGGGAGTGAGGGACCGGTTCTATTTCCCCCTTGATGAAGAGTTGGTGGGCTTCGAGACGTAGAAGTCGTAGATGTTTTGACTCGCTGGCGCCAGGAGCCCTGGTTGGAGGAAGCTGTTGAAACTCCAAGGTGTGGCCACTCCGAATTATATTCAAGACCCACTGGTCTGATGTAATGATTCTCCAGTTTTTCAGGCAATTAGAGATCCTGCCACCCACTGATGTTATCGGAGGGGTACGAACAGTAGAGAGAGCCAGGAGGCGGCTATTGACGTTTAGTATTGTCTCTGCCCTGGCGACCTTCACGGCCTTTCCCTTGCTGTCGAGAGAAAGAAGCAGATTGACCTTGCCTCTGTGTATACTGTGGTCTGTAGAACTGACGACTGGGAATATGAGGAATAACGTTGTTGGTATCCTCCTCTGTTATAACTCTTCCCCTTTGAACCTCGGAATGGCACTTTACGATATTGAAGAGTGCCTAAGGACTTGGCTGTTTCAGTGTCCTTTTTTTATATCCTGTAAGGCCTCATCGATATGTTTTCCGAAAAGTACATCACCGTTAAAGGGCATATGTTTGAATAATCTTTATTCGGCAATTTTCACCATAAAAGAACACAATATATAAAACAATTCAATTCTGATAAAAGATTAAAAATACAGTAGGAACAGTGACACAACATTCACAATTTGCTGGCAATAAAATCGTCCTTAACTAATGGATTCCAATTGAAGTCTCAGCAAACGGCAACGTGTCCTCCACGCACTCCCTAGGAATTTAGCCACCCCACAAATCATACTAGCAGATGAAGAGTCTGTAGTAAGGACACGTAATGCCTGGCTATGGCACCTCAGTCCTAGTTCCCTACAGACGGGTTTCAGCCAGAACTTCCGTGCCCCTTTGTAGGCTGGGCAAGCGAAGAACAGGTGGGCCACCGTTTCCTTAGGGGCCGCACAACCCGGGCAGCCCTGTGAACTAGCAACTGTGTTCTTCCATTTACCCGTAAACTCATACACCGGGAGCGTCCCATATCGTAATTTTAGGTACAGTGCTCGGTCCAGTGGTTTAGTTATTAAATCTAAAAAAGGTTCCATTTTGCGCGTACACTTAATGGACAAAAATTGGTCAGTAAGAGAGCCCAATTTCCTAGACCGCATAACATTGTTCTGTACCCAGTCCCAGTATAGTTTTTTTATGACCTCTTTCGGTGGAGGTGATTGCAACTCCCATGCCTCTCTGAGACCCAAAGTAAAAACCAGTTCCTTCAGGTTATTTAACCATGCTATTTTTTTACAGGTGTCCAGTAAAAGTAGTTCATCTAGACCTTCTGCATACTTTGCCAGCTCTTCAGTTCTTCGTAATCGGGACCAAAATAACAACGGGCGGAGCCTCACCAAATCCTTTACTGATTTCCTGCCCAGATCTAATCTTAATGGGATCATAGGGGTGGAAGTGGGAAGGGCTACCACTTTCCTAAAAAAGTTGTTTTCCGCTGTCATCAAGTCAGAAATCCCTTCGAACCCCCACAACTCCGATCCATAAAGTGCTGCAGGTAGGATCTGACCCTCATAGATGGTCATAGCTGGGGAGACCGGTTTGCTGGTTGACTCACGTATCTCCTTCAGCGTCACCCCGGATACTCTTTGGTGGTTTAGTAGCATTTTGGACAAATGATCCTTCCAGGACATGTGGCTGTTAATTCGGACGCCAAGGTAATCAAAAGACTCAACCAGTTCAAGGGGGGCGTTGTTAAGCACAAAATTATTTTTGAATCTTTTCGAGGGTGCAAAGGCCATCAACTTGGTTTTCGATGTGTTGATAGTTAAGCCTCTGATGGTGCAGAAGGAGCTAAACCGATCCAGGAGTTTTTGCAAGCCCACCGGGGATTTAGAAATTAATAGGGTGTCGTCGGCGAAAAGAAGTGTGGGTATTCTCTCCCCCGCCAGGGATGGGGCATCCGACTCCACCCCCATTAGATGGTCCACCACTCCGTTTACGAATAGGGAGAAGAGAGTCGGAGCCATGACACATCCCTGACGCACTCCTCTCCGCACAGGGATCCTATCTGTAAGTTGACCCTGGGATCCCCATCTCACCCTTGCATAGTTCCCCTCGTGCAGCTTAACAATTAGGCTCAGAAGCCCACTGGGAATACCCATCTCTCTTAGAATTCCCCAGAGTTTTGTGCGAGGGACCAGGTCGAATGCGGTTTTAAGATCAATGAACGCCATATACAAACTACCCTTCATAATAACAACCGCCTTCCAATATATGGCGAACAGACGAAAGACCTGGTCCATCGTACCTACCCTCCTTCTGAACCCCGCTTGTAAGTGGGAGAGGATACTAGCCTCCTCTATCCAGTCGCCTACTCTTGAAATGATGACCCTGCCGACCACTTTCTGAATTATATCTATCAGACTAATGGGTCTGTAGTTTGCAGGGTCATCTCTAGCCCCCTTCTTGTACACCGTGACTACCTCGGCCCCTTTCCAAGAGTCTGGGACCTGGTGTCCCCTCATGATCAGATTCATGATAATCGCGATTAGTTTAGCCCAGGCCTCCGGATCCGCCAACAATAGATCCCCAGGGATCCCATCCTGCCCAGCGGCTTTTTTTGGGGTTAGATGTCTAATCGCCAAAACTACTTCACCCGTTGAAAACAGGAGATCGCTTTTATCCGCAGGAACCCCTTCACCCTGGCTATTCACCCCTGGGCTAGTTAGTTCTTCCGAGTCGCCGTAAAGAGATGAAAAATGTGTAAACCATTGCTGACAAGTTATATGATCAGCCAATGGTTGCGATCTTCTCTGCCTTGATCTGTTGACCAATTCCCAGAAGAGGTTTGGGTTCCTGCCACTCGCTGCATTAGCAAGATCCAACCAATGCTGTTCCTCCCACTCCCTCTTGGCCAATGACAATGCTTTCTGGTAATCCCTCCTGGCCGCTCTAACCAATGGCGGGTTCCCTGAAAGCAAAGCATCTGTCAATTTTTTCCTGTAGTTTTTACACTGGACATTATACCATACTTTACTAAGAGTAGAGGGTATTGCAGGAGCCCTATTACCTTTCCTCTTGGAGATGAAAAATTGACCAACTTGGTCTATTGTCATTTTATAGGCAGAGTCAAGGGTGGGGTATTGGGGAGTGTCGGTCCTGTTTTCACCAACCCATATATCTAAGGTAGAAGACAAGCCCTCAACCAGTGCTTTGATACTTCCTATATCACCCTCATTGAGCCTGGCCTTATCCCATTTCAGCCTACGATTATTATTAAAAGGGATAACTTCTTTAGTTGTTTTTGGGATGACCACCCCTCGCCTGTCCTCCCGTGCTCCCCAGTGAAACTTGCAACACAGGGGATTGTGGTCACTATCCTGGCTTGGGACGACCTCCATATCAATCAGGTCCGGCCAGGATCCAACATCTATCAGGATGTAGTCAATTCTGGACGGACCCGAAAGTCTATTGAAGGTCCATGCCCCTGAGCGGTCGGATATTGTCCTGCCGTTCAGGGCTCTTAATTTATGGTCCCTTGTCAGTGCGTTAATTTGTATAGCTCTGGACGACCATTTCCTAACAGGGGGCAGGGAAAGGGATGGAATAGACCATTTTGAATCCTCCTCTTCGATTCCTAAGGGATCGTCTCCGAGAAGGGGTTCAAATGTACAGTTAAAATCACCCCCCACCAGAATTTTAGCTGAGCAGGGGCATTCAGCTAAGGACAGGTCCAAGGATGTTAGGGTCAAGGAGGGGGAGTCACCCTGTGTCCCTCTTGCATAAACATTAAAAAGGTCGAGCCTAACAACATCCTCCCCTCCTTTCACCGAAAGGTGGAGTATATCATTGCACTCCAAGCTGTGTCTTGTAACCACCCAATTCAAATCTAGTTTTATCCATACTATCAGGCCGCCCGAAGGTCTGCCCCTTCCCTTGCTTACAGCGGGCACACAGTGGGTTGTATACCCCGATTTATGTAGCGGAACAAAACTCCATGTCTCCTGAAACAGGCAGACATCGAACTGCTCAATTTGTGTGTGCCACTCCGGGATATCTAAATTCCGCTTTAGCCCAGCAATATTCCAAGAAAGGAGGTTTATTACCCTCCTTCCTCCAGGCATGGAAGTATAACCCACCTTAGGCAACCTCTCCTTAACCACCCTGGTCGGAGGGCGCCCCCCCTCCTGAGTTAGTGTGGTGAGGGTTGCAGAGCAGCCAGTCGTGCTCATCACGGGCCCAGCTGGCCTGGAATCCTCTGTTGATACAAAGGTGGTCACCATACGGTCTACAGCTAGACTAACTTCTTTTTTACCAGTGCTATCCCAACGAGAGCAAGAGTCCACAGCCCCTAGAGGTTCATTATCATTTCCCCCTCCCCCTAGCCCCCACCTTCAATCGCATTCTTCCAGTCCAGACAGCTGGGAGAACCGATTGTAGGTATCCAGCGGGGTAAAGGGCATCAAGTGGTTCATGTTCATGTTAGGACCCTGGTTTAGCATGTGTCTATGGGGGACCATGGACCAGGAGGAGTGTAGGTCTGGCACCCTAGTCAGCTGATGGGCATACTGAAGTTGGTTATTGATATAGGGCGGAATAAGGGGTGGCCTATAACCTTGAGGTCTGTTTGTATGTTTAGAGTTAGTAACTTTTGACCTGGGATAAAAATATGTTAAGGCCCGTGGAATAACACAGGTTTCACCATTCCCAGGTGGCCAGTTTAGAATGTAATCGACTGCCCGGGGGTCTCTAAAATTGACCACAACTAGGTCTCCCTCGATATCTTTGGTTCTACTCCCCAGCCAATTGATCCGTCTAACATGAACTATGTCCCCGTCTATGTTAGGTGCTATCGGCCTATGCAACCTTAACCAATGGATAATTTTGTTTTTAAGGTCAGAGAATCCCTCCTTCTTGTTCTCTGATAATTGCGGGACACCCGTTAAGATCACCACATAGGGCACGGCTTCTGGGGGAATCTCTACTTGTGGGATCTTTTTATGAGTCATTCTGCTTTTACCCTCGTCTCCTTGTGCAGTTTGATTGTTACTCGATGGGGCCTTTGGGGGTGGTTTTGAGGGCCCTGCTCCCAACTCGGTAGCTGGTGTTTTAGGTTGTTTAGATGGCGGTATATTATGAGTTGGGGGCACAACTCCCCCCGAGGGCTGACCAGTTTGCTTAGCCAAAGCAGACGCGGGAGGAATGCTAGATTTACTTTGCGGTGTGGTCGGAGGGGGTATCAGCTGTACCGCCACACTTCCTTTATTTTTGGTATGAGCAGCCATACTAGTTATGGCGGCTTCCAATATAGTTAATCTAATTTCCACCTTTTTAATAGACTCATTAATAGGTAGAAGGAGAGATCTTAACAAAAATTCCAGGTTCGCTGATGTTGTGGCCGGAAGTGGAGGTGATATGATAGGAGGGGTAGCTCTACTGGGGTTATCAAGGACCTCGTCTTGCCTGGTTGCTAAAGCTGGACTAGGACCCGGTGTAGCAACTACCTGTGGGGTGTGCTCCTGCTCAACTACTGTGGGAGTCTCAGATGAGGTCTGGGTCTTAATCCCTTTACCAAACTCAACATGTAGTGCTTTTGCTTTACCTGTGACCACCCTATGTTTCCTTCTTTTTTTACTAGGGGGCGGACGATGGATCTGGGCGACGGGACAGATGTTAACTTTCTGCTTCTTAGATTTGGATTTATCGGTCACATGACTAACACTAGGGGTGGGTGAAACAATTATAATATTATCCTCGGGCAAACAAGGAGTGGCTACAAAGTCACGAAACAATAAGGGGATACCATCTTGACTTACATTATCCTCACTTAGGCCATTCGAGTCACCTTCCTGGTTCAGTTCGAGTAGACTATCAGTGAGGGGTCTGTGTTTCATATTCTCAACAGAGCGACGCCGCTCTGCCCTACGCTCCGCTAAGGTGAGATCCTTATCCCCCTCGCTCCTCTTGGGAAAGTAATTCTCCAGGGATCCATTACGTAATCTAGGTTTTTTCCCCGGGGTTTCTGTTTCGGTAGCCGTATCCATTATGTGGTACACTGTGACCTCCGCTATGCAAATGAAAAATGACCTGGCCCAGCCCGGCCTCCTTCGGCTCCTGACGGCCACAGACGGTCCCGCCCTTGTCCCGGGCTTCTCCCGGCGCGCTCCCGCGCAGCGGGTCTACTACTGACTCTTATTCACTGGTCGCTACACAGGCAGGTGGGCGTGGCCGGCAGGGAGAGCAGCCCAGCTGATGGTTATTGGGCGCGCAGGGACTCCTGGTCCACGGAGTCCCTGCCTGTGCTCGCAGCCCTGCCGGTCCTGGTACGCCTGCCTCTGGTAGCCCCTTACTGGAATAGACGAAGGCCAAAGACAACCCCCTCCTTGGTGAGCGCGCTGCGGGACCCGCGAAGCGGGTCCGGCGAGCTGCAGGCGCTGTGCTGGTTAATCCTCGCGTGGCCGGCAGGGAGAGCAGCCCAGCTGGTGGTTATTGGGCGCGCAGGGACTCCTGTTCCACGGAGTCCCTGCCTGTGCTCGCAGCCCTGCCGGTCCTGGTACGCCTGCCTCTGGTAGCCCCTTACTGGAATAGACGAAGGCCAAAGACAACCCCCTCCTTGGTGAGCGCGCTGCGGGACCCGCGAAGCGGGTCCGGCGAGCTGCAGGCGCTGTGCTGGTTAATCCTCTTCAAACGAAGGCTCCCGCTGCAAAGGTCCGATATACTGTAATTGAATCCCACCAGGTTGGAGGCAGAGGGAGGCTTTATCCTTGGGTGACAGGCGGGCGTGGCCGGCAGGGAGAGCAGCCCAGCTGATGGTTATTGGGCGCGCAGGGACTCCTGGTCCACGGAGTCCCTGCCTGTGCTCGCAGCCCTGCCGGTCCTGGTACGCCTGCCTCTGGTAGCCCCTTACTGGAATAGACGAAGGCCAAAGACAACCCCCTCCTTGGTGAGCGCGCTGCGGGACCCGCAAAGCGGGTCCGGCGAGCTGCAGGCGCTGTGCTGGTTAATCCTCTTCAAACGAAGGCTCCCGCTGCAAAGGCCCGATATACTGTAATTGAATCCCACCAGGTTGGAGGCAGAGGGAGGCTTTATCCTTGGGTGACAGGCGGGCGTGGCCGGCAGGGAGAGCAGCCCAGCTGATGGTTATTGGGCGCGCAGGGACTCCTGGTCCACGGAGTCCCTGCCTGTGCTCGCAGCCCTGCCGGTCCTGGTACGCCTGCCTCTGGTAGCCCCTTACTGGAATAGACGAAGGCCAAAGACAACCCCCTCCTTGGTGAGCGCGCTGCGGGACCCGCGAAGCGGGTCCGGCGAGCTGCAGGCGCTGTGCTGGTTAATCCTCTTCAAACGAAGGCTCCCGCTGCAAAGGTCCGATATACTGTAATTGAATCCCCAATATCTTGTTCTGTACTTCAGGGCGAAACCAGGTCGCCCGAAGCCAGCCTTGTCTCCTAAGGACAGCCGAACCTGCTAGGTCTCTAAAAGCCGTCGTAGCTATATCCATGGCGCAGTCAATTATTTCTGCAAAAGACAGCTCTCCTTCTTCCAAGACTTTCCGTGCATCATCCTTAACACTCTCCAGTAACTGGTCTACAAACTGAGTCATATCGCACCACATTTGGCAATCGTATCGGCCTAAAATCGCCAGTGCGTTGGAGGCACGAACTAGGAGACTCGACATAGATGAAAACCTCTTCCCGACATTGTTCAGGCGTCTATCCTCTTTGTCTGGTGGAGAGGCCAGAGGAGCTGCCGGGTTCTTTGACTTCCTTTGGGCCGCCTGGGAGATCACAGAGTCCGGCCTTGGCTGGCCAACCAGACACGCAGGACTACCATCAGGTGCCCTGTACTTTTTCTCTAGTCGAGGTAAGACTGGAATGACAGTTGCCCGTGATTGCATAGCTTTCACCCCCTCGTACCATATATGCTCTATGATGGGAATAGAGCGGATGGATCTTTTGTATGGTTCCTTGAAATCATAAAGAAAACAGTCTGTTTGAACTGTAATAACTGGCAAATAGTTTTGAAGCCCGCTCCATGAGGTTATGGAAACCACCTATGTCAGCAGGTTCTGGTGAAGGAGAAGGAGGATCTGGAATTATGTAATCGTCCCATTCTCTATCCGGATTAGGGAACTCTGTTAAATTCCCACCATCATCCGAGGAATCAATCATCTTGAACTGTATGCACTTGACCTGATGGCTGACGAACCTCCTCAGGCTCTCGAGTCCGTGGCCGAACATCCGCTGTTGAGGAAGCTAGTAAAGGTGGAGGAGGCATTTGAATGGTTTCAGGAGTTTGTGAAGGAACCTTTTTCCTGAAGTCCATCAGCATCATCTGCAGGTCTGTTATGAGTGAAGAAGGCATTGCAACCATACCCTGCTGAGATTGCTCTTGAATCCTCTCAGAGGAGATTGACGCACCTCTTCATAGTATCCATCAGAATAAGAGTCCTGATATTTCACCTGGAGCTGCGACGGACTATAAGCAACTCCATATGGACTAGCATCTTCCTCATCCTCTTCCTCCTCTGAATTATCCTCATCCAAGAGTAAAGCAGGAGGGAAGGGTGTCACCCTTCGCAGGGACGTCATATCCGGCGTTATTTGGAGTCTTTTTATTGAAATCCGTACTTTTTCCACCATCGACGGGGTCACCATCGACAGGACCGTCGTCGACGAGAGCACAGTCGACGGAGAACCGACCATTGTCGACGAAGGTGTTAGCGTCGACTGCGCCGTTGACGAGCTAGTCGTCGGAATTAAAGCAGTCATCTTAGTCAACACCATCGTCGGAGTCATCCTCGTCGAGGATATCAATCTCGTCGACTAGGAAGATAGTCCAATCGTCGATGTTAAGGCTGCCGTCGTCGACGGTCCCGTCAACGAGGCAGAACTAGCAGTATGATGGATTTTCGCAGTCGTCGTCGACGTACCTGCGGATGTCACTGTCGACGAGCAGGTTTTCTTCACAGATTTTGGATCCTGAGGCAGAGAAGCAGGTTTTTTAAAACCTTTTGGTTTCTCTGAAGGTGGAGAGGTAACAGAAGGCGCTTGGGAACCTTTATGATAGAAATCACCTCAGCACTCAATCCCACTTTCTCCTTTACACCTCGGTGAGGGGGATCAGAACCACCAGACCTATCAGATCTTTTGAGTGGACTTCGAAGAAGGCTCAGCAGAGGTTGAAGGGGATGACCTATCCCTTTTAGTTGATCTCCTTGAAGAGGAAGCCGAAGAAGATTCCTCACTGTCGCTGGAAACTATCTCCTTTCTAGACTTCATCTTTTGGAGCCAGGTCAGAAGTTTTCCTTCTCTGTCTCTCAATGTTTTTGTAGAGAAGGTCTGGCAGATTTGACATTCTGTAGCCTTGTAGTCTGGGTACAAGCAATACATGCAATCTGTATGTTTGTCATCTACATACAGACGCTTTTTAGAGCAAGTAGCACAAGCCTTGAACAAGGCCTTCTTCTCCTTATCAGACATTTGAAAGAAAAAAGGTTGTTTTTGAAGTTGTAGAAGAAAAACTGAGCAAAGTCCAGTGGAGACTCCCTTAGCACAACGTGCGGTAGAAAATCTGAGGCTCTCGAGGGTTCTATGGGTTGAGGCTCTTCTGATTGGTTGTTGCAGAAAGTTTGGTCTCTTTCACAAAAAGAGGTGGATAAGCTACAAAATGAGATGAGGCCTAGGCCTAGTTTTTCTCTTTTGTACCTATAGCTATGGTATTTTTTTATTTACCGAGGCTCCCATTCCGACGACGGGGAATGATACAAAGCATGGGAATCTATGAAAGTTCCAATACTGGGGCAAAAATACTGTTTTATTTCTAGAACCAAGCAAGCCTGGTACAGGTAAGCATAAAAATACTTTTCAGATATAAGATGCTGTTGTTGAATACTTTCAAAATACAGTAGGACTTTGTACCAATTCGAGTTTACAGGGGTTGCAATGCAATACACAAACTTAGTAAACTCAGTACATAGGAATCAATAGGCTTTTCAAGTAAAACGCAGTTAATTACTTTTCGGTTTACTTTTTCTAACAGTGGTGGATCCTGGATTCAGCACTGGGACATTTCCAGAAAACAGTTGAGAGAATGTGTTTTAGTTAAGAAGTACGATTTTTAAAGATTATTCTGGTATTTCAAAAGTTGACATTTGGGAACTTTTTCACATGGAACCACCTATGGAAGTAAAATTCAATTCACAGGCAAGTCCCTTTTACGTTACTTTTCCTACTCAGCGCTGGATACCTAGATTCAGCACTGGGACCTTTCCTGCAAATAGTTGACATAATTTGTTTTGGTTATTTGAGCGATTTAAAAAAAAAATTCTTAGTTTTCAAAAGTCGACACTTAGAAACTTTTTGGGAGAAAAAGTGTCAATGTTATTCTATGGGGAAAAACAGGTAATCGGTTTCGATGTAAGGACTCGGTCTTTGGAGTTAAGGTTCTGGGGTCAGTGATGCACTGTTGCATCCCCAGTGGTACTAGGGCAGCCTTTGGATGTCAGATTTTCTCACCAGCTCTGTTCGCGGTAAGGGAGGGGGGGGGGGTGGTCTTCTGGTTTGAGGCTTGAGGCAGGTATGGGGTCGCCAGATCTCGGATCAGGATCGCCAGGTGGCGACCTCCTCATGGTATTTTTACACTCAAGCTCGGGCCGGGTTTGGCGGGTGCAGAGTGGGCCGCATTCGCGGTTTCTGGCTTGCACCAGAAGCTGCAGTTTAAACACATTTGGTGTTCACGGGAGAAACAGTCTAGAAAGTTAAGGCAGGCAGGTTCTCCTGGGTTTGTGAGGTTGCTGGACATGCCGGGGTTTTGCAGGAGCAGGTTCTAGGGGAGACAGGCCTGAAGGGCTGGGCAAAGTCAGTGAGTGTCATCCTCTTGTTAGCTCTGCACGGCTTTTCGTCCTTCTCCACTTTCCTTGTTGTTGCTGGATCCGAGGACGGAAAGTTCAGGGTGCCACTAAATATATGGGTGTTACAGGTAGGTAAAGGGCAGGGACCAATGGGTCCCTTCCCTGGGGTAGGTATACCCCCTACTCTGCCACACTCCAGTGGGAGAGGGGCAGGAGCCTGTTTGGCTGAGTCCCCCATCCTCAAGATGGCGGGGACTCAAGGTTGTGCTTCACCTCGCCTCCCCCCAACTTAGGGGTTGTGTTGGCAGAGGTGGGCACACCTCTTCTTCACTTGTTTTTCCCTCCGGTTCTCCAGCCCAAAGTGGGGGTAGAACCAGTGGGGACCAGTTGCTGAAAACAGCAAATGGTCTGGAGAGTCTCACAAAGGCTACATGCCTTTGAAGCTTTCCCTTCGTGAACCCTGCCCATCCTGGGGGAGGAGGCTTGGCACCTCGTCCCAGTATGTGCATTGTTTCAGGCCCCCCAGAGCAGCAAGCTCTCGACCCAGGGGTCCAGATACATGTCTGGTGGTGGCAGCCTTGGCAGCCACTCAGTCAGGTCACTAGGAGTTGGTCGAGTTTCAGGGGCATCGCTAAGATTGTTGTGCATTTTACATTAAATCGTACACTGGGATCATTGTGGGTTTAATGTGCTGAGAAGTGTGATACCAAACTTCCTAGTCTTCAGTGTAGCCATTATGGTGCTGTGGAGTTCTTAATGACAAGCTCCCAGCACCATATACTTTTAATGCAGAGGTCTTCAAACTTTTTGATGTCGAGACCCCCTTGTAAAACCTTTTTAGGCGTAAGGACCCCCTTTCGACAAAAGTTTCTAGAAACTGGTACTCCTTTTCATCAACTTTTGACAACCATAAATGTGCCTGTTAGACCTCATTACATCCCTCCTTCATTCATCCACCCACACTTTCGCACATCCATCCATCCACCCTTTCATCCTTCCATCCATACATCCATCCATCATCCATCCACCCTTTCATCCTTGCATTCATACATCCATCATTCATCCATCCACCCTTTCATCCATCCATTCACCCATCATTCATCCACCCATCTTTTTACACATCCATCCATCCATCATTCATCCATCCACCCTTTCATCCATCCATCCACCCTTCATCCGTCCACCCTTTCATTCTTCCATCCATACATCTATCCTTCACCAATCTATCCTTCATCCATCCACCCTTTCATCCTCCCATCCATACATCCATCCTTCATCCATCCACCCTTTCATCCTTCCATCCATACATCCAGAATTCATCCATCCATCCACCCTTTCATCCATTCATTCACCCATCCTTTATCCACCCATCTTTTTACACATCATTCATCCATCCATCCACCCTTTCCTCCATCCATCCTTCATCCATCCACCCTTTCATTCTTCCATCCATACATCTATCCTTCACCAATCTATCCTTCATCCATCCTTTCATACTTCCATCCATCCATCCATCCTTCATCCATCCACCCTTTCATCCATCCATTCACCCACCCATCTTTTTACACATTCGTCCATCAATCATCCATCCACCCTTTCATCTATCCATCCTTCATCCGTCCACCCTTTCATTCTTCCATCCATACATCTATCCTTCACCAATCTATCCTTCATCCATCCACCCTTTCATCCTTCCATCCATCCACCCTTTCATTCATCCATCCACACGTCATTCATCCACCCACCATTTCACACATCCATCCATCCTTCAGCCTTTCATCCATCCATCCACCCACCTTTTCTGTGCCTCTCTCATAAGGGGGGGGGGCGATCAGTATCTCTCTGCGTGGTCGTAGTCCTTCTTTCCCGCTCATGGGAGGGCATCTCTGTGCCTCCCTAGTGGGGGCGGGGGACGTGTCATGGAAGCCACAGCTCCAGGTGCGCAACATCCATTGAACTCAAAGGGCTAAACTACAGCCACTCCCCCCAGCCCTCCCCCCCCCCCCCCTGCCCCCCCAGCTCGTGTATGTGAGCCCGGCTGAAACAGCTTCAGGGACACACACAGTCACACCCAAGTACTTGACCTTTTAGTTGTTAATGAGGCGTTGATGTTTTTCACACCTCGGTGTGAATTAGGCCTCCGCCTTGAGCACCGATCAGCCCAATGCCAGGAACTGCACTCTGCAGAATCTGCGGCCCCCTTCCCAGGACTCCACGACCCCCTGGGGGTCGCGCCCCACAGATTGAAGACCGCTGTCTTAATGGCAGAACTGCACTTACAGTACCGAGGAATGGACTTGGGCACTGTAGGGGTACAGGGCTCATGCACTTGCATCCTCATCACTGGCATAGGGCACCCAGCTAGAGGGGTGACTGATGTGGCCAGGGCAGTGGTTTGTGGGCGTGGCACACAGGGATGTGTGCCACGACGACTCTTCAATTTGTTCTGCACCGAGACACGCAGCCTGCAAAGGCAGTGTGTGAGTGGCAGGGTACAGGGCCTCTGGTAGCACAATAAGAGCTGCAGCCCTTAGACGTCTCTGGTCACAGTGCCCAGGGTACCTGTGGTACCATTTACCAGTGGCTGACATGTGGCCAAAGATGTCAATTGGGTTACTTTTGGAGAAAGAACACAGGCCTTGGAAACCGGATTGGCAAAAAGCGGGGGGGGGGGCGACACTGGAGTTACTGCAACTGAAACCCACTTTCCTACAGTTGTGTCAGTAAAGTTCCCAAGCATTTGATACCCTCTCTAAAAATGGAGGTTTGAGTGATGGGTGTTGTAACGAAGTGCCCTCTATTTGCATGGTTGCCCCCACTTTTCGCAAAACTGATGTACTTTTGACTGAGTGTGCCGTGGGTTCCTGCCTAACAGGTTCCCAGGTCCTATGTTCTTTCCCTAAAACGACATTAGGACTAAATCCAATTGGCACTCTTTGGCCTCAGGTCAGTCCCTTGTAAATGGTACCACAGGTATCCATGGGCACTGTGGCCAGAGAAGGCCTCCACGGGTTGCAGCACTTATTGTGCCACTCTTAGAGGCCCTGTACCTTTACACACACTGCCATTGCAGGCTGCATGTTTTGGTGCAGAACAAAGTGAAGAGTCAACATGGCACACATCCCTGGGTGCCATGCCTACAACCCACTGCCCTGGCATAGGTCAGCCACCCCTTTAGCAGGGTGCACTATACCAGTGGTGAGGGTACAGGAGCATGAGCCCTGTACCTCTACAGCGTCTAAGCCAATTCTTAGACATTGTAAGTGCTGCAATGCCATTAAGAGTATCAGTTGCTCGGAGTTTGTCATTACGAACTCCACAGCATTATTATGGTTTTACTGATAATTGGGAAGTTTGGTTTCAAACTTGTGAGCACATTAAACCCACTCTGATGCAATGAAAAATGCACTCAACAGGCATCTTAGAGATGCTCCCTGAAAAATGAAGTAACACTAGTGTTGAGGCTGAGAGGCTGCTCGCCAGCTGCCACCACCAGACAGGTTTCTGTACTTCTGGGTTGAAAGCCTGCTGCTCTGGTGGGTCTGAAACAACGCACATCCTGGGACAAGGTGCCAAGCCTCCTCCCCAGGATGGGTAGAGTCCAAGAAGGGGAAGCTTCAAAGGCTTGCCGCCTTTATGAGCTACCCCAGGCCTTTGCTGCTTCCAACAACTGGCCCCCAGACCGGTTAACAGCAAAACACACAAGATGGACGGAATGGGGCGTGGCTTAATAGCCGATGAGGAAGGCTGTGTGAGCACTGAGCCCTGCGCTCAAACCCTGTAATTCTCCTGTATTGGACACCTGCCGGGACCCCCAGATTGACCTCCTGCGGTGGTAAGCATCCTGGAGTGGTGGGGGCGCTGAGGTTTGACCGGTGGGGAGCCGGAGCGGGTCGTAATCCCCGCGGGACTGGGAGTAAGTGCTGCGCACCATCGAGGGCAAAATGGCGCCGATTCCGAACTACGCTGAGATTGCTTTGAGAAGTGAAAGGCGCGACACTATGTACTTGGACAGGGGGCGAAAGCTGCACTGCAGTGCAGGGCTGCAGGAACTTACTGTTCGCAACCATGGGCAAGCCTTGTAGTAAAAAGGAGGAAGACCCCCAGCCTTCGGGAGCCGAGTCCCCGCCCCAGGAGAATAGGGGTGAGCGGGACACCCCACAGGAATCTGGGATAAAACTCCAATTGGACAGAATACTGGCGGCCATTACAGACACCCGACTTGCTCTCCAGCAAGACATTGCACCGGTTAAAACGGGACAGGGCTGGTTGCGAGCAGACCACTCCAAACTTGCGGACTGAGTGAAGCAGGCCGAAACTACACTTCAGGAGTTGGGCCCTGCACAGACCACGCTGTCGGCATCAATGATGGGAGTCCTGGATCGGATTGCGGTCCTTGAACGGAGGGCCGAAGACGCGGAAGGCAGGAACAGACGCAACATCCGCATGGTGGGCCTCCCGGAGAAAATTGAGGGGTCCGACATGGTGAGCTACCTGGAAAATTGGCTGCAAACCGTTGTGGCCCCTGAGGGGCTTTCGACTTTCTACACTCTGGAGCGGGCGCACCGGGTGCCAGCAAAACCACTGTTGCAGGGTCGCCCTTCCGCGACCAGTGGTAGCTCGCTTGCTGTACTTTCGTGATCGCGACCTGCTTCTCCGGAGGGCCCGTAGTGACGGCCCTTACCAAGTGGACAACAGCAGTGTTACTCTATTTCCGGACTATTCGCTTGACACGCAACGTCGCATGTCCTTCCAAGCTGTAAAGAAGGAATTACGGGCGGAAGGTATCCAATACTCTCTGTTCTTCCCAGCTAGATTGCGAATTGCAATAAACGGAAAAGCCCACTTTTATGACACGCCGGAGGATGCGTGGGATTGGCTGGAATTATACAGGGCGGGGAAGGATGGACGAGTGCCAGGGACGCAGGAACTGGCCACTGACACTCCGCCACGTAGGTCGCAGCGATGCAGGCGGGGCTTACGGAAACCATTGCTCTCGCAAACTGCCATAGAGCGCAAAGGAGCCCTGGAAGCGGTGTCGGCAATCTCTGTTGAACTGCGGACCACCACACCGGAAGTGTCGGATGTTGGCAGTGATACGGGTTACTCGGAGGCGGATACCTATGTATCGGAGGATTAACAGCTGCCTACAGTTACTCCTGGGACGGCGGATGGACTGCTGGATGAGTAGACTCAATTCTGTCTATGGGACTGGGGCCTTTGGCCTGTGCTGGGGGAATGCAATGTTTGTTCATTGGAGGGGGGGATATAGGGATGTGCCATGTTTGCTGGGGACCTAAAGTAAGATATTGCTCTCCATAGTAAATTCTGACTTAGAGGAAGGATAACTCTGGAATACTGGGGAGGCGGGGCCGGAAGTGCGGAGTAGATTGCCTGGGACTGGGGTGGGAGAGCTGGACGTAAGGGCTCTGGGGGGACCCGGGAGGTATTATACCAGTAAGGGGTTGTTGGGGCGAGCACCAATTGTGTTATAGATTTTCCAGCGGGCCTCCATTAGGCGTTATCCACACCCCACCGGATGGTATTGGTTACAGTGCCTTAATTTTGCATGGGGCATGTCATTGGGGTAGTTTTGATGGGATTCACTATGTTAGTGCCTGTTCTTGGGGGAGGGGGGGGGCAATGTGTTGGGTGGGATGAGGGAGTTGGGGGATGGGTGTTTATTTAAGGGGACTTGCCTGCCGTGGAGTATACCTCCGGCAAGATAATGTAAGCACTTATTCCCCTCACATCGTATGTTTCTTCGTACACAGCAACGTACTTTTGATCTTTCTCACGTAACTTTTCAGACTTTCCATTCCCCTTCACACAGCCACCCCTGGTACTATGGTCCTTTTCTCTGGTTATTTAGTATCTATTCACCTTGAAATAAGTGTTGATTCACACATGAGTTCCTGTCCTCTTAGCATGATGTGCAATTAGAGCTCTGCTGATACTGCCGATTAACAGATGTAATTATCATTTCGTAGATCCCCTGACGAAGGGCACGTTGTTTAGCCCGAAATGCATTGGGATGTATAATCAAATACTGTTGCTTCAGTTCTGGAATTTGTGATTACTCAACAACTTCATAAGAACATCTATTAAATACCCATTGAGCAACAAATCTTTGACAACGGCATCTGCGAAATTTATTTGAATTGTCAAAACTGCATGTTTACTATTGTTGATTTGGAGACATTTATGACTAACTTATTCTACTGTTTGAAGATTTACAATTTACACTCGCTTGAGTGAATAGAGCAGTGCAGTAGGTTCCTGGGAACTTCCCAGGACATTCATTTTGCTTTCAGATTAAAGGTCTAGCAGGGCCTTTCACCTTTTTGCACGCAATGTAAAGTTTTGAGTATTTAACACCACTTGTTCAACTTGTTGGATCACTGAGTGCACACGCTGCTGCGCCAACCCCACAGTTTCGCCAGTAGTGGTCACAGAGAAAAAGGATGTCAAGCTCCGTTTTTGTGTTGATCTTCGATCATTAAATCAGAACATCATTGTAGATACGTTCCCTTTGCCTAACATTTCAGAAATGGTACTTTTGATGGATAAAGTCAAGTTCTTTAGTAAGTTAGACCTAAGATCTGCTTATCATCAAATAGTATTACATCCAAGTTCCGAGAAATTAACTGCCTTTGTAACTATTGATGGTGTCTTTCAATTCAAAAGATTGCCATTCGGTCTGGCCTCTGCAGCCAGCGTGTTCCAACGAATGATGCATTCTTTGCTTAAAGATTTGAAGCACGTCCACTTTTTTCAGGATGACATTTTGATTACAGGAGTGGATGAACTTGAGCATAATTGCAATTTATACAATGTTCTTCAGATCTTATCTAGTGCTAGTCTTACTTTGAGGAGGGACAAATGTCAATTTCTCTTGACTGAAACTGATTATCTGGGGTACACTATTTCTCAAGCTGGTGTGAAACCAAAAGAAGATTTATTAAAGGCTATCAGGTGTGCTCCAGTGCCCTCTGACAAAGATCAGTTAAAATCCTTTTTAGGATTAGTGGAGTATTACTCCAAATTTGTATCAGATTTTGCACATAAAACAGAACCATTGCGTTTGTTGCATAGAAAGGGAGTGCATTTTACTTAGGAAGCTCAACAGTCTCAAGCTTTTGAGGAGATTAAAAGTGAGATTATTAATGCTGGCATTCTTACTACTTTTGAGCCAGGAAAAGACATGTATGTCACTGTTGATGCTAGAACCTATCATAGGTGAATGGGGACTCCCTGTGATACTTTAAGGTCTAGAGGAGGGAGTGACAGTCTATAACAAACAATGAGGGGAACCTCTATACTGACCTATATTTCTTTACATCTGAGCATTAAAGTCTCTACAAGGTTACAATTATGATGCTGCATAAGAACAAGAGATAATTCATTAAGACATGGAATGTATATTTGATTTCTTTCATTTATTTTATATCTTTTGCATAACAAATTATTTTTTTCTTCATTTTCTAGTGATCATTTTATCAAAGTTACAAAACAGTGACATGGTAACATATGTATATATAATTAAAAAATGCATGGTTGGATCATGTCTAAACACAAACCCCTAAGCAATACACATAAAATAACTTTCACTCATACCTTCATTCATACAAATTCAAACTTTCATACCCATTATTCTAACACTACTGACAATAACACAAAACAGTGAAAAAAAGTGAACAACATGTATCGTGTCCTTCGATAGACTCCTCAGAATATGGCTAGACCCCGTTAACTTATTTCTTCCTTTTTGTTTTGAGGGTTAGCAGTTTTTAGTGCTCCTTTCCTTTCCTTCTCCAGATTTTGATTTCTGATTTAGACTGAGGGTGTCTGATGCGTACGGCCTACGTACGTTTCGGTGATGTGCTTAGTTTGCTTCACCTTCTTCAGGGCCAACATGTAAATGGACAACAGACAGGTGCATACATACAGTTAATACCAGGGGGTTTTCATTATCTGTGTCTGCGTGGACACTATTAGGACCCTTTTAGGAAAATAGATTTTATGGACAGTCGTGTCTCTGTGAGGGTAGCTTCCGAAGAGTTTTGGATCCTCCAGATGTATCTGCGGTTAGGATTAAGGGCTATAATGTGAGTTCTCTGGGCCTATGTTATCGGTCATTATTTCTTTGGGACCTATATGCAGAGAAATCTACTCGCATCCATGGGCGCCTCCGGCCAATGTCACTGCCAGTGGCAGTGGCAGTGACATTGGCCGGAGGCGCCCATGGATGCGAGTAGATTTCTCTGCATATAGGTCCCAAAGAAATAATGACCGATAACATAGGCCCAGAGAACTCACATTATAGCCCTTAATCCTAACCGCAGATACGTCTGGAGGATCCAAAACTCTTCGGAAGCTACCCTCACAGAGACACGACTGTCCATAAAATCTATTTTCCTAAAAGGGTCCTAATAGTGTCAACGCAGACACAGATAATGAAAACCCCCTGGTATTAACTGTATGTATGCACCTGTCTGTTGTCCATTTACATGTTGGCCCTGAAGAAGGTGAAGCAAACTAAGCACATCACCGAAACGTACGTAGGCCGTACGCATCAGACACCCTCAGTCTAAATCAGAAATCAAAATCTGGAGAAGGAAAGGAAAGGAGCACTAAAAACTGCTAACCCTCAAAACAAAAAGGAAGAAATAAGTTAACGGGGTCTAGCCATATTCTGAGGAGTCTATCGAAGGACACGATACATGTTGTTCACTTTTTTTCACTGTTTTGTGTTATTGTCAGTAGTGTTAGAATAATGGGTATGAAAGTTTGAATTTGTATGAATGAAGGTATGAGTGAAAGTTATTTTATGTGTATTGCTTAGGGGTTTGTGTTTAGACATGATCCAACCATGCATTTTTTAATTATATATACATATGTTACCATGTCACTGTTTTGTAACTTTGATAAAATGATCACTAGAAAATGAAGAAAAAAATAATTTGTTATGCAAAAGATATAAAATAAATGAAAGAAATCAAATATACATTCCATGTCTTAATGAATTATCTCTTGTTCTTATGCAGCATCATAATTGTAACCTTGTAGAGACTTTAATGCTCAGATGTAAAGAAATATAGGTCAGTATAGAGGTTCCCCTCATTGGATGCTAGAACCTATGGCATCGGTGCGGTCTTGTCTCAGAAGAAAGGGGGCATTGAGAAAACGGTAGCTTTTGCTTCCCGCTGTCTCAGTTCTTCAGAGCGAAATTATGCAGTGATTGAGCGAAAGGCACTGGCTGCAGTGTGTGGTGTGTCACATTTCCGTACTTATTTATGGGGTATGCATTTTTGCTTGAGAACTGACCATAAGACCCTTATTAAAATCTTGTCACCTGGTGAGGCTAACAATGGTTCTCCTCGCTTAATGAAATTTGCAGCTAAATTGCAAGAGTATACGTACAGAATGGAATACATTTCGGGTTGGAGGAACACTCAAGTTGACTGTCACGATTACCCATTGCATACGGAACAGTAGATGATAACTTTGATGATGAAAGTGTGTGTGTGTCATTGCTGGTTTTGAGGATGCTTGTGCAGGAGAGTTTTGTTCAATCTCCAAAGAGGAGTGGCATCAAGCTGTTATTGAAGATTCTGATTTTAGTGAACGTGTTAATGCCATACGGTTAGGTTGGAAAAGAGAAGGTAATGTGAAACTTTCTTTGCGTCCTTTTGTCAAATTGCAGGAGGAACTTAGTCTTGGCTCTTCAAATGATCTGATGTTGCGGGGTGAAAGATTTATTCCACCTACCTCTCTCAGAAAGAAACTCTTCTGTCTTGCCCATTAAGGTCATCTAGGGCAAAATAGGACTCTCAAACGTCTAAAAAAACGTTTTTGATGGCCTGGAGTTGAGGATGATGTTCGGAGGTGGGTAGAGTTATGTTTGTTGTGTAAGGAGAGTGAGAAAAGGTTAAAAATTGTTACTCCGGGGGGCGTGGCTAGCAGCCAAGCATGGCGGCCGCTTAGCGTGAGAGCTCCCGAGGGCACTGCAGCCTTTTCAGAAATCCGTCATACTTATCCGCCATCAAGCGCGCCTGAAGCGGCGGCGTCCGAGTCCGGGACCCAAGCGGTGTCACCGGTCCAAGTCTCGTAAAAATCGGAGCACCGGAGCCCGAGCAGCATCGAGAGGCGAGTTGAGGCCTGTAGCGGGAGGCGAAGCACCGGCCTTGCGTAAAGTCTCGGCCCCGGCGGAAGTGAGACGGACCCGGCCGGAAAAAGTGATCGCACCCCGGTGCGTAGCGCTACCTTCGGACCAAGCCTGCCACTACTAGCGGAATCCTCCGGTGACAAGTAGGCTGCCGCCTACGCCACGCAGGACCGGACCGAAGCAGAGGTCAGTGTAACCCCAGCCTGGGCCACGAGAAACGGAGACATCGCCTTGCAGCAATTCCCCCCCCCCCCTGAAAACAGACATACCTGGCGCCGCGTCGCTACTGGGGGCACTCTCAGACACCACATGCAGGCGGGGAGACGGAGGGCCCGCACAAAGAGCCAGAACAAACGACAATCGGCAAGTGCCCCGGGGGGACGGCGCAACACCGGGCAGTAGCGAAGACCGCAAGGGGACCCCCGGGCCCGCCGTCAGCAGCGTCAACACACCAGCGGTGCCCATCGCACGGCGGCCAGTCCGGATCAAGGTGCAGTGCAGAACAGCAGGGGGGGGACCGCAGAGACAGCTCCGTCTCGGAGAGAGACAACCGGGGACAACGACACGGTACACAGCGGTGGCTCCTAGACCTCTGCGCTACCGTCCAGTGGGACCTACTCCTGGCTGACTGATAACGCTTTTCGGTGACCACCGTCGGCCCACAAGCCGCGGTCACCTGGAACATATCTCGGACACCCACAGGCCCCAGCACTATGGCGGGAAAAGGCCTCAGAAGCGGATCCGCACAAACCAAATTGGATAAATTCGCCTATGGACACCAAGGGCAGCAACAACCTACAGGGCGACCCTCCACGGGCCAGGCCCAGGTAGCGGAAAAGACGTCGACGATAACGCTGGAAGACATCATGAAGACGCTCACAGAAGTAAAAACCACGGTGGGTGCCATCTCTTCAGAAGTATCACTGCTGCGAGCGGACTTCCACAAAATGGCGGAGAGGGTGTCGCAGGTGGAAGTGGTCACAAAGTCACTCGTAGAAGACACCTCAGAGCTCCAATTGGCAATGGAAAAGATGCAAAAAGTCACTAAACTCCTACACGACAAGCTGGACGACCAGGAAGGGCGTTCACGCCGTAACAACGTGCGTATCCTTGGGCTTCCAGAGACGGAGGGGAAGGGGGCCATGGACCTCTATGTAGAAGACCTCATCAAGAACAAGCTCCGGCCCAAGGGCCTGTCGCACTTCTTTTCAGTAGAAAGAGCGCACAGGGTCCCGGGAGGCCCACCCAAGACGGGGGCGACTCCAAGACCGGTGCTAGCACGGCTCTTCAACTTCAGAGACAGAGACGCAATATTACAGGCGGCGAGGAACTCGCCACCAGTACAGATTCAAAATGCAACCTTAGCGTTCTTCCCGGACTACACGGCAGAGGTGGCCAGGAGACGTAAGTCCTTCACGGAGGTTAAGAAAGCACTGCGCGACAGGGAGCTGCCATACTCCATGATGTTCCCGGCTAACCTTCGGATAGTGGCTGAGGGGAAGACCTGGTTTTTTGACACGCCGGAGGTGGCTCAAGAATGGCTAGAGGGCTGGCGGCCAGCAGGGCGACGACACCGCTCACAGCGAGACCAGCCGCGACACCAAAATGAACGGACTTCGCCCAGTCAGTCCTCCCACCGACAACACCTGGGAGGCGAGACAGAACTTGACTCCGACCTCGAGAGGGATCCATTGGACTCAGGACAATCGGCTCCGGTGTAACATTTAACATTTACCTGTATTGTTTCTTGAGACTGTGTGGGCCGCGGAACCGTGGCTCGGACGTAGCTGAGTAGGGTGGGCACAGGCAGTGCCCAGAGGGGACTCACCAACCCTACGAGCAAGTAAGAGGTTTAGGGGAGGGCTGAAGCACTCTGCAAAGTTGGGGATGCGGGCGGGAGTTTGTCCGTGGAGCAGGGTAGCAGGGAGGGGGGGAAGGGACTGAAGTTTATTTGTTGAAATGTTTATTCTTGTTTATAGTCATCACTCACCACCTACACAGCAGTATCACCCTGGCATCAGCAGGCCCCCTACACGACACGACACTAGTCATAGCATGGGCTGAGCCGCAGCACGCGTGGTGTGCCAGACTCCCTCATCAACCCAATGGCCAGGCCACTTAATCACACGCCCGCGGAGGGCCCCTCCACAACCGGCACGATTCCCCCACTGCGCATACTGACATGGAATGTCCGGGGCCTGGGTGACAAAATCAAGAGAGGCTTGGTCCTCCAGGCCATAAAACGGCAGAACCCGGATGTGGTCCTCCTACAGGAAACCCATCTCACAGGATCCACCTGCAAAGCCTTAGACAGACGTGGGTACACAATGGCGATCCACGCCGACTTCACTACTGGCTCCAGGGGAACGGGCATACTGGTGAGAAGGTCTTCCCCCCTTATGGTATCCAATTGTGTGGCAGACGATCAGGGTCGCTTTGCGGCAATCCACGGACAGTGGGAGGGCAGGACCCTAAATGTGATTTCAGTATACATTCCACCAGCCCTACATTCGGTGGCCTTACCAGCTCTGGGCAAATTCCTTCTTGATCTCCCTGATGGCGACATGATTGTTGGGGGAGACTTCAACGCAGTCATGGATCCACTCAAGGACACTTTTCCCTCTAGAACCCGGCCGCGAGGCACTGCACCACTGTCAGACTTTGTGGAAGCAATGGGCCTTGTGGATCTCGGGCGGCAACTGCACACAGAAACCACTTACTACACCTACTACTCAGCGGTACACAACAGCTTATCTCGCATAGACTACTTCATGACGTTGGGCTTGGGACTGGATATGGTAGAAACATTAAACACACTACCCAGGGGGGTTTCAGACCACTCTCCGATTGTCCTATCACTGGCCACCGGAGGGAAGCGAAATGCACGACCATACCCAATTTACCCCAACTTCCTGAAAATCCCCAAGATCCGGAAGAAACTCAAACTGGCAACGTCTCTGTATTTTAATGAAAACATGGGCACAGTGGAGTCACCCTCCGTACTATGGGAGGCGTACAAAACGGTTCTCAGGGGGGCGGCCATTGCCGCGATTACGGGACACAAACGGGACTCACGGAAGGAACTTACTGACCTAGAACTTGCACTGGATACGGCCAATAACGCTCATAGGGCAGACCCCTCCCCAAGCACGATACACACACTCACGCTCCGGCAGCAACAATACCTAGCCCACCTCAAAACGACAGAGAAGGGATACATAGCGAACACTAGACATAGAATCTATGATGTGGGCGACAAAGCGGGGCGAATGCTGGCGTGGCTGGACAAGAGAGGGAATGGAGTGAGAGGTATCCATAGACTCAATACGGAGGATGGGCGGACACTGGTACACCCGGAAGCAATAGTGGGCGAACTGGCTCGTCATTATCAGGACATCTATACACCGGGACGGAGGGTCACACAACAAATGGCGAGGGCAACACTTGCTGACATTACCATACCTAGCATAACACAGGAGGATAGCGACGCACTAGAACTAGACCCAACGGGGGATGAAATCCAGCTGGCAATCCAGGCGTTACAGTCAGGTAAAGCACTGGGCCCGAATGGGATACCGGTAGAATGGTACAAGTCCATGGCGGTGGACCTCAGTGCCCCGCTGCTAGCTATGTATTTAGAGAGTAGAGACAGACTAGAGCTACCGCTGGACCAACGCACAGCAACGATTGTAGCAATACCCAAGCCCGGAAAACCGCCGACAGAATGCACCTCATACCGCCCGATATCATTACTGAACATCGAGGCCAAAATACTAGCTAAACTTCTGGCTACCCGGTTGATGCCCCATCTTAGCACCCTAATCCACCCTGACCAGTCGGGCTTCATGCCCCACCGGAGTACGGCGCAAAATCTTCGGCGAGTCCACGGAGTGTTGGCCCGTGCGCACCTCCTCACGGAACAAGCGGTAATCCTCTCCCTCGACGCCAAAATGGCGTTCGACCTAGTAGAATGGGAATACCTCTTTGTGGTGCTGGAACGCATGGGTTTTGGCCCAAAATACATTCGGTGGATACGGCTGCTCTACACGAAACCCGTGGCACAAGTGGTGGCCAACGGCCACACATCGCCTAGATTCCCACTGGGCAGGAGGACCAGACAGGGCTGCCCCCTGTCCCCCCTGCTCTTTGCGCTGGTACTTGAACCCTTGGCCATCCAAATCAGATCAACGCCACTATTCGCGGGCATCAAATGGGAGGAGGGGTGGGAGGACAAAGTCTCGCTATACGCAGACGATATGCTCATATACATGACCACACCCGAGACCGGCATCCCAGCACTATTAGATCTTTGCGACACACATGGGCGCACATCGGGTTACACTCTCAATTGGTCGAAATCCACCATATACACACTAAAAGGCCCAGAGCCGAGATTACAGGGGAACTGTCCTATGCTTAAGACGTCGGCCTCTTTCAAGTATCTGGGTATCATCATCGCGAGCGGGGAAACAGACTTTTTCGTAAACAACCTAAAACCGCCTATAGACCGCCTGCGAGCGGATGTTAAGCACTGGGCAGCCCTCCCCCTGACCCTACTGGGCAGGGCGGCACTGTACAAGATGATGGCCCTCCCACGACTCCTTTACGTACTGGAAAACACTCCGCACCTGGTGCCGCAGCGTTATTTTCAACAGATAGTGGCACTGGTCACGGTCCTGCTCTGGAACACGGGCCCGGCGCGCATAGCATATGACAAACTGGTAAAGAGCTGGTACGAGGGTGGCACAGCGCTCCCCAACATTCAGCTCTATTACTGGGCGGCCCAACTCAAGATTATAAATTACTGGATCCACGCCCCGAAGAACGACCCGGCCTATCGGGCGGATTGGTCACAACTGGGGACGGACTGTATGCTGTCCGTACTTTACAACAAGTCACAACTGAAGGCCCTGATCGGTCCGACCAAACACACGGCGGCACTGTGGCACGTGACGCAGACCCGTCTGGGGTGGGCAGGCCGACTCACTAAAATGACACCCTTGTGGGACACGAAAGCGCTGGGGAATCTGAGAAGCTGTAAGGGGTTTGACCGGTGGGACTCGATAGGTATTTCTACAATAGGAGACCTCTGGGAAAGTGACTCAGTATTACCATTTCCACAGTTGCAACAGCAATACAACCTCGGACCCACAGAAACGTTTAGGTATGTCCAGATTAGGCATGCATTACTGCAGGCCATCCCGGCCGGCACCACACTACCAGACTCCTCTCCCTTGGAGGATAGATTGCTAACTGACTTCATGCTCCAGAGTGCCACCTCCCTCACGTACAAGAAGCTAATCAACAACCTCAAAGACCAGACGCTAAAACTTAAGGAGAAGTGGGAGGGGGAGCTAGGCGATACAGACGAGTTTGAGTGGAATGAGGCCCTGGCCTCCCCAAAGGAGGTGGGAATCTCTAGTAGGCTCAGACTGGTCCAACTTAAAATCTTACACCGCATCTATTACACCAGAACACTGCTGCACAAAATACAAAGAGCAACACACCCCTACTGTTTGCGAGGCTGCGGGGAGGAAGGGACATTGTTCCACACACTATGGGAATGCCCCCAGATACGTGAATTCTGGAGACAGGTGCTCCGATCCATCTCCCAGGCCCTAAAACTTTCAGTCCTGCCTGAACCGCGTAAATGCCTTCTAAACATTTGGGACCCGAACGACCTGGGTAGATATGAACTGATTTGGGCGACACTGGCATTGACCGTAGCTAAGCGGGATATAGCACAGAAATGGGGGGCACAAGAAGCACCCACCGCCAATAGATGGGCTAAAAACATGGACATCCTAATGGTAACAGAGAGAGCGGTTTATGTGATTCGAGCGGCGCCCAGGAAATGGAACAAAGTCTGGGCGGCATGGAACTTGTACAGAGGGGAACTTTGTGAGCCCTTGCCGGAGGGAGAGGAATCGGACTCCGAGGGGGAGGAGGAGTGAATGACCAACTGAAAGGGGGTGGCCTCAGGCATGTAACACGAGTATACAGGTGGCCCTGGCCTGAACATTTCTTGTGATACGATCAGCGGCACAGGTGACTACGAGCTGTGGGGGAGGGAGACATAACCATCACTGAAACAGGGAAGAGGGGTCATCGAGGTAATGCACGTTGTGAACAGATGGAACAAGTCGAAAGCTTAGACGAGACCCATGTCACGGCAGGAACTATGTCTTGATTACGTAATTGTAGCCCGCGAATTATTGCACAGAAATGATGTACGAACTACAGGATTACAAAATGATTGTATGCAATTGATTGACCATTATTCCTTCCTACCAATAAAGTTTTTAAAAAAAAAAAAAAATGGTTACTCCTACTCCGGGTTCAATTGTTAGCACAAGTGACTTGCCATGGGACAAAGTTTGTTTGGACTTCATTGGTCCTATGGATTCTTTACCTAGTGATTGTAGATTTGCTTTGGTTCTGGTGGATGTGTGTTCACGATGGATGTGCGTAGAATTTATAAGGAATATTACTACCGACTTTGTAATTTGACAGTTGAGATCAATATTTTTGAAGGAAAGTTTTCCTAAGGTCTTAGTCACAGACAATGGGACTCAACTAACTTCTTTGGCCATGCATTCTTTTCTAGCTAATCATGGGATCAAACACATGTGCACATCATTATACAACCCACAGGGTAATGGGATTGTGGAGCGGATGAATCGATTGGTGAAAGGCACCATACAGATGTCAGTTCAGGGGCAGCGTGATGTACGTAGGGCAGTGGAAGAGATGGTTTGGTCTTATAATACTACGACTCATGGTGTTACAGATGTCGTTCCTTTTGAGTGTATGCGTGGTAGACTTCCTAAAACTAAGTTGGTTCCGCATTGGTTGTTGGAGAGCAGAGTTTCGTCTACAAGCAGGGTTGTTCCAGGTAAGATTGGAAGAGTTGAAGTAGGAGATTTGATCAACGTTAAATTGGGTCGGAGAGAGCACGGTGTGAATACGTTTTCTGATCCAATGAAAGTTAAAGAGGTTCATAAGTGGCATGTTGTGTTGGAGAATGGGCAGAGTTGAAATTTCCGTAGGATTGCCTTGTATTCTAAAGGGAGTCTTACGGGAAAACGTATGAGTGAGCAGTTAGGGCGGACCTCTTCCCATGGGTTTCTACAAACACCCGAAGTGTCTTCAAAAGAGGGGACCTCTTCCCAAGGGTCTCAACTAACACCTGAGGTGTCTTCAAAACCCAATGTGTCTTTGAAAAGTAATGCTCAAGTGTTGGGACGAGAAGCTTCTAGTAGAACTTCTCATGTTCCTAAGAGATATGATGACTTTCTTAGGTATTGATGTTCATTGAATTGTACTGTACCAATTGATTCGCCTTTAATTTTCTTGGTTCATTTTTATGATGATTTTCTTAGGTATTGATGTTTATTGAACTTTTACTGTTCCTAAATGTTTCACCTTTATTTTCTTTGTTCATTTTTATTTATTTTTGTGTTTTATAAGGAAAGGAGATATGTTGTACCTTAATCTTATTTGCAGCGTGATGTCATGTGTGTTCTAGTTCTACTCTGCATCATTATGTGCATCATGTAGAGCGTTAAGAATACCATGTTCTTTATTCTGTATTCTTAATCTGGCGGTTGCTGAGGCAGGATAGAGGTTACACCTTTCATGTACCTGTTTCTTCAAATAAAGAAGACTGAACTCACCTGTGATCGCTTGGTTGTACCTTCCTTCTCAGATTCCAACTGCATTTTTTCGGCGACTGCGTTCCGCTGTGAGTAGCTTCATTTGGGGGGCGGTTCGACGCAGTGTAGCGCTAGACACACTAATGAGGCAGAGAATAGAAGGGGGACTGTCCGCTCCGGATTTTGAATTATACTATCTGGCTGCACAATTTCAAATCCTCATTCAAGCGGTGGCACTGGAGTTCAGAGGACCCGAGAGGAGCACAATTCCGGAAATACAAAGACATGTACTATCCTTTATAATTTTGCAACAAAGACGGAGGGCTGCGGACTGATCGTTAACTGAGAGCACCCTGAGGTATTGCTGGAAATGCTTTCATACTAGAATTGGGGAGCAACGCCCATACGCACCCGAAATACTATTGGGCATGTGCACGGCGCTACCTCATGGTCGTGATTGGTTTGGGCTAGCAGAATGGGAGGAGCTGGGGCTGCAGATGGTGGGCGACAAATGCGGACAGTGCTCTTCTGCCCTACGGCACATTGCAAGAGACCTTTGGTCTTCCGAGTGGCCATTTCCTGCTGCATGCAGCATTGATAACGGCCGTACAAAAGTATTGGGGCGCTGGCCTCTCGGAACCAACGTTAAGTGGGGCCTGTCAATACTTCGTGAGGGCAGGGGGTACATATAAGGCAATCACCTATCTATACAAACGCATGCTAGGGGAGAACTCTAACCCATTACAGAAGCTGCTGGAACGCTGGGCGGCGGACTTAAGCACAGATATCCCGGAGGCGACCTGGTCACATATACTCAAAAGAGCATGGAAGGGCACCAGGCATGCTAGGTTCCAACTTATCCAATTCTTTGTATTGCATAGGGCATATCTCACACCAGCTAAAATCAATCAGTATTTTCGGGTGGATACAGCGGTCTGCCCACGTTGCCGCTTACAGGGAGCGGATCTGTGCCATATGCTGTGGGATTGCCATCGGATGGGAACTTACTGGGAGGAGGGGACTTCGTCCCTTTGTAGGGTAACAACGCAGCAGGTGGATAAGGGAGCACGTTTACTGCACTGGTTCCCGCACACTAGTAGGAATAAAATAACTAGCAAATTTATGGACTTGGGTCTCATTCTGGCTAAAAGGGAAATTACATCACACTGGTAGGCAGCCAATGGCCCTAGCTATGCTAGATGGAAAGCAGCGTTCCTTCTGTGGGCTGGTAGTGAGAGCTCCGTTCGTATGCAGCAAGCCCATAGATCCCATAACAATAAGACATTGGAGGCAGCGAGGGCGTGGGAGGCACTGGTGATGGGACTTCGATTGCTTGGTGCAGACGTGGATTCGGAATACTCATTGGAAGGGGAACAGGCGCAGGCGGTTCCCCCGACCTTGGAGAGATAAGCGGGAGGGCGAGTACCCGACTTCAGGGTGCACACGACAATTAGTAATGTGATAGATGAGATGGCCAGTACACAGATCATACTTTAGGATAATACATTGCAAACACACTTTGGCTAACTTATGGCTTCGGCGGCAGGGGTGGGGGGGGGTTGGGAGTTTGCTCCGTGCATGTCCCTCTCCAATGCCTACACTGTTTACAGGCCTGGAGCCTTGGGCTAGGGCATGGAGCGAACCTGATTGAGGGAACCGGATGTGATAATGAAGACTTTCGAATGTAATTCAGGAGTGTTGATATTGTAAGGAAATACTGTTGTGTTCTCTCTCGGGAAGTACTGCTTGACATGTTGTAATTGTGATGGTCCTCCTCAATGTCTTGTTTGTGTTTCCAAATAATAAAAAGATTTAAAAAAATAAAATAAAAATGGATGGAATGTTGAACAATGGCAAAACATTCATCCCCAGTCACAGATTTGGGTTTAATCCATAGTTATTTTGCTCACCAAGCCACCCCAGTTCAGACATGGCTATATGCAAATACCGGTTCTGACCCCCACTTTGGGTGTGAGATCGGAGGGAAAACCAAGTGAGGAAGGGAGGTGTGCCCACCTTTGTCAACCCCACCCCTCAGGTGAAGGAGGCGAGGTGAAGCACAGCTCTCAGTCCCCGCCATCTTGTAGATGGGGGGACCAAGCAAACCAGAGTGATGCATATGCTCCTCTCCCACTGGAGGATTGAATAAAAAAATTTAAAAAAGGAGGTGTACCCACACCAAGGAAGGAACCAATTTGCCGCAACGAACAAGTTACTTACCTTCAGTAACGCTTTTTCTGGTAGATACAGTATCTGCCTGTGGATTCCTCACCTTGTGAATATCCCCCTTGCACCAGCAACGTTCGGAAAATTCTTTGTAGCACGCCGGCGTGGTCGACGTCCTAGGAGCATGGCATTGCGCGCGACTCCGTCTGACGTCACTGACTCCTCATAAGGTCCACGTCGGCGTGATGACGTCAGTTCTGCCCTTTTTTCCGTGCCTTCGAGGCACCCGGACGGACCAACAAATATATACAAAAATACAATGTACACAGTACACGCACTCCAAAAACCCACAAAAGGTGCATAGCAAAAGCATAAAATACTAGAAATATAAGTACATAAATACATACGTACATAAACCCAGGTATAGCAGAGTGGACAACGGGGAGGCGGGTGGGTCAGTGAGGAATCCACAGGCAGGTACTGTATCTACCAGAAAAAGCGTTACCGAAGGTAAGTAACTTGTTCTTCTGATAGATACATCTGCCTTGTGGATTCCTCACCTTGTGAATAGAGTCCCACAGCAGTCCCCACTCCCGGAGGAGGGTGTCCACTCTGCTACACCAGGAAATCTTGGGAGGACAGAGCGCGCAAAGTGGCCGTCCCTCCTCACCTCAGCATCCAAGCAGTAGTGCTTCGCAAAAGTGTGGAGAGAGGCCCATGTCGTGGCCCTGCAAATGTCCTCAACAGGAACACCTCTAGACAATGCAGATGTTGCAGACTTTTCTCTAGTTGAATGAGTTCTAATACCCTCAGGAGGGTCCTTACCCGCCAGAGAGTAGCAAATCTTGATGCACAGGATAATCCACCTGGAAAGTGTGCGCTTGTGCACCGCTCTGCCCTTCTTGCAGCCAGTAAAACCCACAAAGAGCTGATCGTCAACACGATAGACTTTAGTCCTATCAAGATAGAAACTAACTGCTCTCTTCGGGTCCAAGCGATGAAGCCTCTCCTCCTCCTTGGAAGGGTGTGGGGGAGGATAAAAGGTAGGAAGGGTCATGGATTGACCTAGATGGAAGGGAGTTACCACCTTAGGCAGAAAAGCAGCCCTGGTCCTGAGAACCATTCTTTCAGCATGAATGGACAAGAACGGGGGCTTGGAACTAAGAGCCTGAAGCTCACTTACCCTCCTTGCCGAGCTAATTGCAACCAAGAAGACCGTTTTAAAAGAAAGAAGCCTCATGGGACACTTGTGCAAGGGTTCAAACGGAGAACCCATCAAATAAGTTAACACAAGATTCAAGTCCCAATGAGGAACAACAAACGGAGAAGGAGGGAACTTATTCGTGAGTGAGGAGACTTAAAAAGAGAGGGCTGATCCGGCAAACAGAGAAATACCGACAAGGCCGAAAGATATCCTTTGACCGCAGCAACAGCAAACCCTTGCCGTGCCAGAGAAAGAGCAAACTGCAAAATGTCAGACAAATGAGCCTTCAAAGGGTCAACATCCCTCTCCCTGCACCAACAGACAAACTTAGACCACCTATACGAATAGATGGACTTGGTGGAGTCACGCCTGGCAGAAAGAATGACATTCACCACATCGTGAGGGAGAGAAAAGGAATTCAAGTTGCCCCGCTCAATCTCCAGGCATGAAGGTGTAATGTCTGGAGGTGGGGGTGTAGAACTTGCCCATCCATCTGAGAGAGGAGGTCTGCCCTGAGAGGGAGACGGAGCAGCGGGTGAGAGGAGAGGTGGAGAAGGTCCGAGTACCACACCCTTCTTGGCCAATCCGGGGTGACCAAAATGACCTGGGCCCGGTCCTGGCGAATCTTCCTCAGAACACGAGGAATCAAGGGTATGGGGGGGAAACGCGTAAAGGAGCTGACCACCCCAACTCAACTGAAACGCGTCCCCCAATGCTCCTTGCATCGGATACTGGTGACTTCAGAATGACAGGCAGTGAGCATTCTCGCAAGTGGCAAACAGGTCCACCCGAGGAGATCCCCACATCTGAAAGATGTCGTGAACAACCTCCGGGTGAAGCCTCCACTCGTGGTCGGCAGAGAACTGCCGACTGAGAACGTCTGCACGAACGTTCAGAACCCCGGCCAGATGATTTGCAATCAGACAAATCTGATGGTCCTGAACCCAGGACCAGAGACGCAGAGCCTCTCTGCAGAGACACTGCGACCCTACTCCTCCCTGCTTGTTGATATACCACATCGCGGTCGTGTTGTCCGTAAGGACCTGAACCGACTGACCGCGAAGGGAGGGGAGGAAGGCCTTGAGCGCCAGACGTATCGCCCGCAACTCTAGAAGGTTGATGTGAAGCAACCTTTCCTCTGGAGACCAAAGACCCTTGACCTCCAGATCCCCCAGATGAGCACCCCACCCTAGAGTGGATGCATCCGTTATCACCGTGGCCACCGATGGAGGTAGCTGAAAAGGCTTTCCTTGTGACAGATTGCCTTCCACGCTCCACCAAGACAGATCCGCCGCAGCTTCTCTGGAGATGCTCACAGACTCCCCGAGATCTCCGTTGTGCTGATACCACCGCCTGCAGAGACACCACTGGAGTGCCCTCATGTGCCAGCGTTCAAGGTGACCAACAGAATGCAAGAAGCCATCAGACCGAGCAGGCGAAGGACCTTCAGGACTGGAACAACCGCTCCATTGTAGAACAAAGGAATCATTTCCTGAATGTCGCGAATCCTTTGAGGCGGAGGGAATGCACGACATACAGTAGTGTCCAGTACCGCACCTATGAACAGGTAGCGCTGGGAGGGCACCAGGTGAGATTTGGGCACGTTTATCGAAAAACCCAATCTGTACAACAGCTGCGATGTCTCTTGCAAATGATGGAGCACTTTCTCGGGCGACTCTGCCTTGATTAGCCAGTCGTCCAGATAGGCAAACACAGGAATCCCCGACCTTCTGAGATGCGCAGCCACCACCGCCATCACCTTGGTGAAAACTCGAGGTGCAGTAGTAAGTCCAAACGGTAGAACCGCAAACTGGTAGTGCTGCAATCCCACCGTAAAACGGAGATACCTTCTGTGCGACTTCAGGATTGGGATGTGAAAATACGCATCCTGCAAGTCGATCGACACCATCCAGTCTTCTTCCAACAGCGCTTGAAGAACCTGCGCAAGTGTGAGCATTTTGAACTTCTCCTGTTTGAGGTAGAGATTCAAAATCCTGAGGTCCAAGATTGGACGTAACCTGCCATCCTTCTTGGGGATCAGTAAATACCGGGAGTAGCACCCCTGACCCCTCTCCTGCTCCGGGACCACCTCTATCGCACCTTTTCTGAATAGAGCCAGGACTTCTTCCTGCAGGAGAAGCAGGTGGTCCTCCTTACAATAACCCTGGCAAGGAGGGTAATTGGGAGGGAACTCCTGGAAAGGAAGTGCATACCCATTTTCTACGGGATTGAGAACCCAAAGATCTGATGTAATCGATTCCCAATCCCGTAGAAAATGAGTAAGCCGATCCCCTACCGGACCCGCATGATCAAGAATGGCGGATCTAGGGCTGCTTTGCTGTTGAGGGAGGAGGTTGATTATTAGAGAAAGAGGAGGAGGAGGAGGCCTGGCGTCCACGAGCACTGCCCCCTTGTTTTCCTCTGTATGTCTTATACAGAGGGTTCTGTCGCTGCTGCTGACCTTGGTTATAGGAACGAAAAGTGGATCTGCCAAATCCCCTAAACTTCCTAGTTGCAGAACCCCTTGCCTGAAGGCCCAAAGACCTCGCCGTTGCCCGGCTGTCCTTGAATCTCTCCAAGGCCACATCCGCTTTCTTACCAAGGAGGCCTGTCCCGTCAAATGGCAAGTCCATTAAGGTAGATTGTACATCAGTTGAAAAATCTGAATATTTTAGCCATGCAGCCCTTCTGGTTGCAACAGTAGAGCCCATAATCCTGGCAACAGAGTCTGCCGTGTCCATGCCACTCTGTATTACCATACGGGCTGCAGCCTGAGTATCGGAGACCACTTCATTAAAGTTCTTTCTATCATCCTCTGGAAGCTTAGATGAGAGTTGTTTCACAGAGTCCATCAATGCATGAACATATCTCCCTAACAGGCAAGTAGCATTAGTAGATTTTAGAGCCATGCTACTCGAGGAGAAAATCTTTTTCGCAGACTGGTCCAATTTTTTAGAGTCCTTGTCTGCCGGCACCTGAGGAAATGAACCTGCAGACCTGTTGGAACAAGCGGCCTGCACCACCAGACTCTCCGGAGAAGGATGAGAAGAAAGGAATTCAGGGTCACCAGGTGCCACCCTGTAACGCCTTGCCACCGACCTGGAAACCGTCGGAGCAGTCAAAGGCCTCTTCCAAACCTCCTTTAGAGGCTCAGTCAAAGCGTCAGTGAATGGAAGAGTAGGCTCTATTATAGAAGAAGGCGAATGTAAAACCTCCGTGAGGACGTTGGGCTTGTACTCAACAGTGGGCAAAGCAAACCGAGCAGATCTGCAGCCTTCCTAATCACGACATGATAGGGTGCAACGTCCTTAGATGGTGCATCCGAAACAGATGGCAAACCCCACTCAGGAGAAAGTTCCAGGCCGCTAGCGCTTTGGAGGTCCTCAAAACAATCCCCTTGTTCTTGAAGCTCTCCTTCCTCAACTTCAGAATCCACGTACTCCTTTTCCTCCAAGAGGCGCTGAGCTCTGCGCCTCGACCATTCCATGCGAACCGAAGTCGACGGATCCGGCAAAGACTCTGACGGAGCCGGAGCCGGCGTCGAACGAGGAGCTGGAGGACAGGAGGCACCACGATCCGAATCACGAGGTCGTTCCGGAGCCGGCGAAGCCGCATGCGAAGTAGACGACCTCGGCGGCGCCGTACCGAGCCAAGGAGCACAAGGCGTCGGCATAAACAGCATAAAGGGGGCCGGAGCGTAAGCCTGAGGTACGCCCAAATTAAAAGACAATGGACCCATGGGACCAACCGGTGCGCCAGTGGGGTACATTGCCCTCGCATAAACACCAAACATGGCATTTAGGAATTGCGAGGGGTCCTGTCCCGGACCAGGAAAGGGAGGGTACGAACCCAACGGCCGCTCCGAAGGAGGCTGCTCCGGCAAAGGTTCACCCTGGCCCTCTTGACTTTCAGGCTCCACGTCCGGAGTCGGAGCCCGAGGAACCTCTTTTTCTTCATGCACCAAAGAATGGTGCGACTCCAGATTCGGTTCCTGCTCCTGAACCGGAGAACCGTCACAAGATTGCATCGGAGAAGGAGACACAAAGTCCTTATGATGTTTACGAGACTTCTTCTTCGAATCCGAAGACTCCTTGCCAGAGTGATGTTTGAGCGATGCTTACTCCTCTTGTGCTTCTTTTTCGAGGAGCTTGAAGCATGACCCGAAGCAGACTTGGATCCAGACCTCGACCTCTCTCTGGATCTCGATCTCGAAGCCGACCTCGACCTAGACTTCGACCGCGACATCTGCCTCGACTTCGAGCGCCTGGACGCCGACCTCGAAGACCTTCCAGCCTCTCTTCCTTTCACCTTTGCAAGAAGAAGCTTCGCCTCCCGCTCACATAAGGCCTTGGGGTTTATCTTGAAGCAGGAACGACAGTTCTTAACATCATGGTCTGACCCAAGACACCACAGACAATCGTCATGCGGATCAGTGATCGACATCATTCGGGCACACAAACCACACTGCTTGAACCCTGTCTTCCTCGACGATATCCTCGACGAAGAAGAAATTCTCAAAAGAGAAACAGTAACACAAAATAGTAACAAGATACTCAAAGTATCGCAGAAGATCCCAGAAACCGTTAGCGTCGACGACGTGGAAATAAGGGAACTGACGTCATCACACCGACGTGGGCCTTATGAGGAGTCGGTGACGTTAGACGGAGTCGTGCGCAATGCCGTGCTCCTATGACGTCGACCACGCCGGCGTGCTACAAAGAATTTTCCGAACGTTGCTGGCGCAAGGGGGATATTCACAAGGTGAGGAATCCACAAGGCAGATGTATCTATCAGAAGCACAAGTTACTTACCTTCGGGAACAATATATCTGTAAGAAATAGTAGTTAGTATTAGATTACTTACCTTAGAATATGGCGTCAGACTGGATCCGGAAAATTTTGCGTAGCAGTAACCCTGCGCGTCGGTGGGCTTCGTCTGCCGCTCCGCGTCCGTCGTTGGCACCGGGATGACGTCAGAGTACTTAGACGCCGCCCTCGCACGCCGAAGTCAGTTCTTATACACAGCTTTTACGCGCCAGAAACGCAGAACCATGATAAAAACCAACACTGGTGCCATGAAAACTAGGGCCCTGAAAGGGGGATGACCTTAACCCTAGATATCGTTTCGCAGAACGAGCGGATGGGTGGGGCGGTAAGGAATGCAAATGCTACTTACCAGTATGCATCTGTTCTTGGCATGTAGGGCTGCTGACATTCATATCTGTGCATAGATCGCCGCCTAGTGTTGGGTCCGGATGATTGCACATTGTTGTCCTGGAAGAGTCTTCGAAGTATCACGAGATAGGTGGCTCCTCCCCTGGACTACAGTGCGCATGGGCATCGCCTCCATCCCCAGATTGTTTTTAGCCATTGTGGCCGAGATGGAGTGAACTATGTGAGTGATGACCATGCTATGAGCATATATATGAATACTGCAGCTGCTACAGGCGCCGGGGAGGAGGGCGGGCGATATGAATGTCAGCAGCCCTACATGCCAAGAACAGATGCATACTGGTAAGTAGCATTTGCAGTTCGAGGCATGTGGGCTGCTGAATTCATATCTGTGCATAGAATACATAGCAGTCCCTCCATTAGCGGCGGCCGCCCGTGCCAGCTGCAGCAGTTTGGAAAAGTGTATGGAGAACAGCCTGACCAACAGCTGCCTGCTGTTTAGAGTGCACGTCTACACAGTAATGTTTAGTAAATGTATGTGTGGTAGACCATGTGGCTGCTCTACATATATCCTCTAAGGGAATGTTCCCAAGGAAAGCCATAGAGGCCCCCAACTTTCTGGTGGAGTGGGCTCTTGGTGGAATTGTAAGAGTGCGTTTAGCCTTAGCGTAACAGATCTGAATACATTTCACGATCCACCTAGCGATACCAGCTTTGGAAATAGCGTTACCCTTGTGGTGTGATGCAAAGGCAACGAAAAGCTGCTTAGTCTTTCGAAAATCTTTTGTCCTGTCAATGTAGTACATTAGGGATCTTTTAACGTCAAGGGTGTGGAGCATCCGCTCCGCCAGCGACTCAGGGTTTTGAAAAAACACTGGCAACTCAATTGTCTGGTTCATGTGGAATTGAGATACAACCTTGGGTAGAAATTTAGGGTTAGTGCGGAGCACCACCCTGTTAGCATGGACTTGGAAAAAAGGTTCTTGGATGGTGAGGGCCTGCAACTCATTAACCCTTCGTAGCGATGGAAGGTGGCTTTCTTAGTAGCAATTACAAGTCAGAAACTGAAGCTCACAAGAGTGTAGTGGCTCGAAAGGAGGACCCATCAGCCTTGTAAGAACCACATTGAGGTTCCATTCTGGAGCTGGTGGTGTCCGTGGTGGAATGACCCTTTTGAGTCCTTCCAGAAAAGCCTTGATAGCAGGAACCTTGAAAAGTGATAGGTGTTGCCTATTCTGGAGGTACGCGGCCATCGCAGACAGGTGAATGCGGATGGAAGAATACGCCAAATTGCATTGGTACAGATGGAACAGGTAACATATGATGTTCTGAATGGAAGCATCCAGCGGGTTAATGTCGTGGTTTGCACAATAAATGACAAACCGCTTCCATTTAGCCGCATAACATGCTCTAGTAGTGGGCTTTCTTGCCTCCCGAATGATGTCCATGCAATCGGGGGGAAGATTGAGGTAGCCAAACTCTAGGACTTCTTGAGCCAGATCGCCAGGTTGAGCTGTTGCGGATCTGGGTGCTGAATGTCGCCATGGCTCTGCGTCAGAAGGCTGGGTGTGAGATGAAGCCTTTGATGCGGTACCACGGAAAGTTCCAGAAACGTGGTGTACCATGGTTGGCGAGCCCACGTTGGAGCAACCAGGATGAGAGTCATTGAGTGCTGCCTGAGCTTGCGTGCCACCAGCGGTATCAGAGGTGCTTGGGGAAAAGCGTACGCAAATCTGCCTGACCAGTTCATCCATATCGCATTGCCCTGCGATTGCGGGTGTGGGAACCTGGCGGCGAAGCTTTGGCATTTTGCGTTCTCCCTTGTGGCGAACAGGTCTATCTCTGGATGACCCCACCTTTGGAAGTACGGTTGGAGTACTGATGGATGTAACTCCCACTCGTGCATTTGGTGGCTATGCCTGCTGAGCAGGTCCGCCATCTGATTGTCTTTGCCTGGGAGATGTTCTGCCATCAGGAAAATGTTCCTTTGAATGGCCCACTTCCACATGCTCTGAGCCAGATGAGACAGCTGCGGAGAGTGTGTGCCCCCCTGCTTCTGAATGTAGTACATGGCCGTCATGTTGTCCGTCCGGATCAACACGACCTTGTTGCATAGATGTACTTTGAATGCCTTTAAGGCCATGAAGATCGCCATCAGTTCCAATACATTGATGTGCATCTTCCTTTGCTGTAGTGTCCATAGTCCCTGCACAGTGTAGTGGAGTACATGCGCTCCCCATCCCTGGAGAGAAGCGTCCGTTGTCAGGATAATCTGTGGCACAGGCTCTTGGAACGTTCGGCCCTTGCAAAGGTTTTGTGGATTCCACCAATGCAGAGAGTTGTACGCCCGACCGCTCACCAACACTAGGTCTGTTAGTTGCCCGTGAGCCTGAGTCCACTGACGTGCTAGGCACTCCTGGAGCGGACGCATATGTAACCTCGCGTGCGGGACAATGGAGATGCAGGAGGCCATCATGCCTATCAACTGCATGAACACCTTCGCTGGGAGCGAGTGCTGAGGTCTGAACCGTTGGATCAGCGTCTGAATACTGGCGACTCTCACTGAATTCGGCTGCGCAGTGGCTGCCAGAGTGTTTATTGTCGCGCCCAGATACTGCCGTATGTGGGCGGGCTGGAGATGGGATTTTGGGTAATTTAGTGAGAATCCCAGATCGTGCAGGAGATGAATGGTGCGGGACACGTGGTCGGCGCACTGTTGTTCCGACTTTGCCTGAATGAGCCAGTCGTCCAGGTAGGGGTAGACGTGGATGTTTTGACGTCTTAGATGCGCCGCCACAGTCGCCAGGCACTTTGTAAAGACCCTGGGCGCTGTGGTGACCCCGAAAGGCAGAACCTTGAACTGGTAGTGCTGGTTCTGAATTGTGAACCTGAGGTACTTCCTGTGTGAAGGATGCAGGGGAATGTGAAAGTATGCATCCTTGAGATCCAGAGTAACCAGGAAGTCCCCCTGCCGAAGCAGAGGGAGAACCTGCTGCAGCGTGAGCATATGGAAATGTTCTGACCGAATGTACCAGTTGAGGGGCCTGAGGTCCAGGATGGGCCTGAAGGATCCGTCCTTTTTGGGGATTAGAAAGTACAGAGAGTAAACCCCTGTTCCCCTTTCTTGCAGTGGAACGAGCTCTATTGCCCCTTTTTGCAGCATGACTTGGACCTCCTGCTGCAACAAGTGCAAGTGCTCGCCGGACATAGGACGGGTTCTTGGAGGTATGTTTGGTGGAGTGGAAGTGAGTTCCAGACAGTAACCGTATTGGATAAGAGATTTGACCCACCTGTCCGTGGTGATGGATTTCCACGCGGGCAGGAACTGCTGGAGTCTCCCCCCGACTGGTGTTGTGTGGTCGGGGGGCAGTGACAAGGCGTCACTGTTTGTTGGCGGTGGAGGACCTGGAGCTGTTATTTCCACGTCCTCTGCCTTTGACGTTGTTGCCCCGGTAACCACCTCTACCCTTGTTGGTGTATGAGGTCTCGGTGTTGTTTTTATAGTATTGCGCGGATTGTGATGCCTGACCCCTTGAGGTGCCTCTGTTATTGGAGCGTCGAAAGGAACCACCCCGAAACTGCTGGGACTGCAGGGCCCCCATAGACTTAGCAGTGTCAGTGTCTTTTTTCATTTTTTCAAGGGTTGCATCCACTTCAGGCCCAAACAGGTGGTCTGGATTAACTGTTTGGTTTAAGATGGTTGTCTGTATGTCTGGTTTAAAGCCTGATATCCTAAGCCAAGCATGCCTACGCAGTAGCACGCTAGTGTTTATGGCTCTGGAGGCGGTATCAGCCACGTCCAGTGCGCACTTAATGGAAGCGTTGGTGAGAAGCTTCCCCTCCTGAATCAACATTTCAGCTCCCTCTTTGTACTGATCAGGTAAGTGCTGTAGAAGTGTTTCTAGGGTGTCATAGTGTGCCCTATCGTAGCGTGCAAGTAGGGCTTGCATGTTTGAAATGCGCCAAATATTTGCTGCCTGCGCAGCAATACGTTTTCCTGAGGCCTCAAAGATCTTCGATTCTTTGTCTGGGGGAGGAGCATCACCCGTGGTCTGCGAGTTTGCCCGCTTGCGTGCGTTGGATACAACCAAAGAGTCCAGTGGCAAGTGTCCTTTGATGTACGTTGGATCAGTGGGCGCTGCCTTGTATTTTTTGTCAATACGAGGGTTGATGACCCACGCCCGGGTGGGCTCCCTGAAAACCTCTGGCGCGTGCTTTAGCACTCCTTTGAGCATTGGCAATGTCTTGACAGTCTTTTCAGCCATAGAGAAAGTGTCAAACAGAAAATCGACATCCACTAAATCCGAATGGAGGTCGACATCGTGATTGGCCGCAGCTCTCTCAATTAGAGCGTTGAAGGCTGCAGAGTCCTCTGTTGGGGAAGTTTTTGCAGCAAAAAGCTGCAGCTCTTGTCCCGAATGAGGGTCCTCAGGGTCGCCTCCAGCAGACCATGGCTCATTGACCTCCTCTGGATCCGAGTACGCTGGATAATTGTACTCCTCGTCTCCTTCACCCTCCCCAGTGTTAGAGTGAGTGGGTGAGAGCCCCAGACCTTGTGGAGATGCAGGCTCCATAGGGGCAGAAGTACCCGCAGAGTCCAACTTCTTTTTGAGTGGAATACGAAAATGTTCCAACACTGGCTCCGGTGTGATCTTCCTTTTAAGGAGAGAGAGTTTGCCTGTGTTGGCGTCGATGACAACCTCTCGACGCTCTTCGTCCGCGAGTGGCTGGAGCCGAGGCTTCGGCACCACCAAAGATGCTTTAGGCGTGGACACCAGCTTCAAGGACACCCCAGCCCCATGTTTTGGAGCGAAGGCCTTCGGCGTCGTCTTTGGCGGCAGCGTGAAGTGGATCTGCGTCTGCGCCTTCGCCGGTTTCTGTGGAGGCTTCGGCGCCACATCCTTCGGTTTGGGAGCCACTGCTTCCTTCCGAATGCGTTGAAGGGACTTCGTGACCTTCTTGGTAAAGGACGGCGAGGGCTGGACCGTCTCGAGCGAGTCCTCCGAGTCCTGATCCGGGTCGGTGATCAAAGGCATGGTCTTCGGAGCCGACACATCACCACCCTTGGCTTTGTCGACCGGGATCGGCGCAGCCAGAGCTTTGGGATCGTCCTGACGCTTCTTTGAGGCTTTTTTAGGGTCATCGACCTTCTTGGCGTCGACGCGGCCCTTCAGCGCGTCGACCATCTTCGGCGCCGACGCAGCCGCGTCGGGCGTCTTTGCCTTCGGCTTCGACACCGGGGTCTTCGGGTCAGCCATCTTGGCGTGGCTCTTGATCTCGGCGGCCATTTTTTTACTTCTTCGGCGCAGAGGCCTCTGGAGCCTTTGGTCCCACCAGTGCAACTTTCACTTTCGGTTTCGATACGGATGGTGTGGATCCTGATGGCTTCACTTTCGGTTTCTGTACCGGGAGTGGCGCATCTTTAATGTCCGTGGCCGGGCCCGGAGGCGGGGCCGTGGGACGAGTATTGAGGTCTTGGGTAAGGCCCGAAGGCGATCCCTCGACCTGGGCCTTATGCTGGGGTTCGGCCCCAGAGTCAACATGAGGATGCTCTTCCTCCGAGCTATCCTCCACGGTGGCAATGGCTCCGTCGTCGTCCCCTACCTCCTCGACGAATTCCTCGAACTCTTCATCTCCCGCGTCGTAGTTCTCATCGTCCGACGTTGGGTCAGAGTCCGAAACTTGTAGGACGGTGTCGTCTTCAACGTCTTCTTCAAAGATGTTGGCTGGAGGGGGTGCCGATAACTGGGCCTGCAGTCTCGCGGCCCGACGTAGCTTGAGAGTCTTCTTCGACCGGAGCTTGGAGCAGGCCATACACCTGGCCTCGTCGTGGTCCGGCGACAAGCATCTGTTGCACACTGGGTGCACGTCGAGGTGCAAATACTTAGAGGCACACACCGGGCACCTCTTAAACGGAGTTCGTTCCATGTTGAAGTAGTCTGGAGCGTCGTGTAGGCCCGTCCGCGCCGACAGCACGCGGAAGGGCAGCAAGTGTTCGGAGCCGATGAATAAGCCAACCCGAACGATGGACAATACCGACGCGAGTCCTAAAGACCTTTTGGTCTCAAGTTAGGAAAGCTAAACAACTATCGATTCCGACAGAGGGAACCGAAACACATCCGAACCCAATGGCGGAAAAAAACAATCTGGGGATGGAGGCGATGCCCATGCGCACTGTAGTCCAGGGGAGGAGCCACCTATCTCGTGATACTTCGAAGACTCTTCCAGGACAACAATGTGCAATCATCCGGACCCAACACTAGGCGGCGATCTATGCACAGATATGAATTCAGCAGCCCACATGCCTCGAACATGTCCGACCACATTTGACGGTCGAAACGACCTAAAATGGCCAGAGCATTTGCAGCACGGGCTGAAGTAGACGCCATGGACGAAAACTTCTTTCCAATTGCATCTAAACGTCGACCCTCTCTATCGGGAGGGGAAGTGATAGGTGCTGCTGGGTTGCGCGCACGACGTTGTGCTGCCTGAGTCACTACGGAGTCTGGCTTAGGATGCGAGAGTAAACATGCAGGCGAGCCCGTTGGGGCCTTATATTTCTTCTCCAATCGAGGTATTTGAGCAGGCAAGGAGTTAGGAGCCTGCATGATCTTTAGCCCCTCTTTCCAAACAAAGTCTATGATTGGTATGGTATGGACTTGCTTATAAGGCTGGTTCTTAAAATCATAAAAGGAAACAGTCTTCCTCTCGCTGCACCCTAGGTAACTTGAAGCGGTCCGCCGCTTTATCCATCAATTTATGGAAGCTAGCGATGTCAACCGGAGGTGAATCACTGGAAGCGCCCTGTTGTGGCGAGGGTGTCTGAACTCGATAGTCATCGAATTCCGCCATATATGGATCTTGTTCATCATCCGTATCCTGATTAACCTCACCTTCCTCTCTTTCCGGCTCGGATTCATCATTCATATCTTGTTGTGAATTAGTGGGGAGAGTTGTACGCGGAATTTCTGAAGGAGCAGATTGCCTAGGAAGTGTTTGCTGAGGCTGAAAAGACATTGCTGTGTCAGAGGTAACATGTCCCGGAGTACCCTGGGGGGTAGGCGGAAATCTTCTATTATAATCATCCAACATATGCTGGAGGTTGGTGTAGGAAGGTACATCCTGACTATGGTTGCCCCCAACTTTTTGCCCTGTGTTTTAGCTGGTTTTGGACATAGTCGACCTGGGACCCTGCCAATCAGGACCCCAGGCCTACTGCTCTCTCTTTAAAATGGATTCCATGTACCCTAGGTACATTTCCAATTGGTACTGGGCCACCCTATCAGACCCTGTAACTCAGGGCATAGGTGTACCCAGGGCTGCCAGGGGCTGCAGCATGTATTGTGCCACCCCTGGCTGGCCTCCTAAATTTGACACAACTGGCTGCATGACAGCTGGGGCAAAGTCGTGTAATCACCCTTTGCTGTAGGTGTAGTATACCTATACCTAACCCTAAAATGGACACACAGATTCCTATCAGTCACTCCTATGGCAGGCCTTGACAATCCTGAAGGCAGAGTGCTTGGAATCGTGTGAGATGGTGCTCTGGCATGAGCTGAGCCTGTCTGCAGCTTGCGGAATCAAGTCCTAATAGCTGTTCCATGATATCGCATACCATATACTCTTAAGTGCATTATAATCCTCGCGGTTAAATGCTATCTTTGGTACTGCTTTATCAAAACATGTCGAGTAAGGTGTCATACGAATTGGAATACTAACCCCTCGCCAATTCTGGCGACGGGGTTAGCATTCCACCCTTCTAGAGGGACACGACATGTATGTAACTGTGAACCCCGGTTAAAGTTAACTGAAGCCTCAGCTCCACAAAATGGATGCTGCCACCACAGACACGAGTCTGACCCCCTACAGCTGGGAGTCCTTCCAGCGAGGGGAGCCTGGACAAAGGGTTTCCTGTCAGGGGCGGTGCTAGCACCGTCCCAGACATGGTTTTGTGTATCCTGGGTAGGCAGGGCTTTACAGGAAGGTGACTGCTGAGTGGCACCCCGGTGCTCACTACGCATAGGCCGGTCTGAACCAGTTCCAGGGGCACACCAGCCCCTGGCCTGGGGAAGTCCGGCATGGCTGAGGGGTGTAACCACCCCCACCTAGTCCCACCCATAGGCAGGACCTAGTCACCGGGTCAGCCCCTTTTTTTAGTATAAAGATAGGAGCGGGCCCCTGTTAAAATTAGATCATCTTTGGAATCAAGATACCACTTTCTTCGAAAGGACTTCACGATTTCTTCTTCAAGATTCTCCCTTGTGGCTAAGGAGTAGTCACCCTGCATCCGCAGGCACCATCCTAAAGAACACTGCGGTCTGCTGCAAGTCCTTCATCACGAATCCTACGACCCAGCACGACGAGACCCGGCTTCCCTGGCACCTCTGACCTCTACTCACCTCTACAGCCAAGCTGAGAACCGTGAGTGCGACGAGACCTCAAGGGACCGACGATCGCCAAGACTGCACGACATCTTTATTGCAAGCCCACCGAGTCTTCCACTGGTGAGTGCTTTGGGGTCCGAGAAGCCCCAACCCTGCGCAGCTCCAGCACCCAAGATCAGCCTCCCTGCATCTCCACGATCGGCGTGGGGCCCTTCTGCTGTTTGCTGTGCACCGCGTTGTTTGGCTACTAGCCGGCTGGCTTGTGGCCTTCTGAACGACGCCCGACGACAACTCTTCTGCTGGTCTGGTTGCTCCAGGCTGGCCCTTGCTTCCTTGTTCAAGAGAGGCACCCCGGACCCTCCTGGTCCACTCCAGACGCCATTTTAGGTCCACCGCGTGGGCTTGAATTTGCCAAGGCTTTGTTGCCCAATCCTGGGTCCAGCGACGCCGACAGCTTCTATCTTCGTGGGACAGCTCGATCCTCCATCCTGGTCGCCGACAACGCCTCCTGGTCCGTGAGATCTTCGAGTCAAGCGTCACCCACTCACCTAGTCGAGGTGGCTACCATCCGGTGCCCTCCTGGTGCCCACTGACTACTGGCTAGTAGTCTCGAACTTGGTCCCCTCTGCTTTCAGGTGTCATCTATCTTCAAGATCCAGGCTTGGATCCGACTGAACTTTCTTCACTGGTCACCGGCCAGCATCTTTTCTTCCGGCTCCTGGTCCGTCTACGAGGATTCCCGACGTCTTTTCAGACCTATGCAGCTGCAGCCCCTGGGCTAGGTAACTTCGGCATTTCGGTGCCCCAGCATAGCCTCACTATCCAAGGGTCAGAATCTACTTTCGTTTTCTCCCTACCAGGTCGGGTTCGCCCGAGAACACTAACTTTCTAACTCCTAGCTACCATAGACTTTTGTCCCGCATCTCGCGTGAGAGTGCACACACTGCACCCGAGTCCCCTAGGCCTCCTAGACGTAATCTAACGATTCCCTAGTCAAGTCCTAGCGATTCCAAAAGTTATTAGTACTGTACTTACCTGCTAGGAATTTCGCATTCCACTTTCAGAGTATATGGTTTTCCGTGCCCCTCGGGCATTTGTATATACTGTGCTAACTTAAGTATTTTTGTAAGAGTTTTGGTTTGTGCTTAGTACCCTGTCCTCATAAAGAGTACAGGGCTGTTGTGATCTTTAAATAAATAACTGTTTATTTTCATAACACTTGTGTGGTGTCCTTTCACTTGGTATTCAAGGGGTATATGTGTGGTAAACAGCTGGCTTAACGCGCCCTCTCGAGTCTTTAGCCTTAGACTGCTCGTATCCACGCTACTAGGATAGCTGGTCTATAAGGTTGACTTACAACCAATCATCAATAAGGGTTGCTGGACTGATACATAGTGTTCACTAGAATAGTGAGCACTGCATATCAGGCCACCTTCTCACATTGGTGAGCAGCGGTTGGGATTTGAGCTTGCTGTTGTTTTACCACACGTATCCTAAGAATATCTTGCTGAAAGATCACATAAGTACTGTTAGGTACATATAACTAAAGCTTAGAATACTCTGAGTTCTACTGAACCAGCTGTTGTAGCTCCTCAAGGCTTAGCACACCTTGGCTACAACTCTAGCAAGGGACCAGTAGGTAACACATAGTGTAGGTAGGTGCATCACTTACACCACACTAGAAGCAGTATGTCGGTCACAGGAGGAAACACTGAGTCTCCCCTTGTGTCAGTTGACCCTCCACAGGTCATCCCTTCAAAATATACTGCTCTTAGCTTCCATGAGATGAGACAAGTGTGTACTCTCAGGAAACTAAAACAGGGGTCTAACCCCACCACTTCATTTCTGATTGGTCTCTTAGAGGCTTATGATGCCAGTAGGGCTGGTAACCCAGACCCTTCTCATCCAGATGGAAGTTTGCCCTCCTTACAGGGTCCCTTTGATATCCATCCCCTCCTTGAGGCAGATGTTGCTGAGGATGAGGATGAGTTGTCTGGGGATGAGGCAGATAAGGGACAGCTAGAAGTCAGTAGACTAAGCAGGTCCAACTTAAGCAGACATGAGCTTGGTACTGGGGGACTCCTGGGCCCACTCTCAGGTCAGCTTAACATTGGGAATGGACGAGTTAGGTCTCTATCAAGAGGCTCTAGCAGATCCTTTCGAACCAATGGCTCTCTCAACTCTTCTCACAGAGGAATGTCTTCCCCTAAGAGGAGAGTGTATGAAGCTGAAGAAAGGGCAGTCAAACTGAGGATTGAAAGGGAAGAACTTGCCCTGGCCAAAGAGAGACTTGCCCTTGCTAGAGAGCAAGAATTATGTGGGCTAGTTCCCACTGGTGGCAGCAATAAACCTAGCAATAGGGAAAGGAGTTTTGATACAAAGCACCTGAATAAGATAGTGCCCCCCTTTAAAGAAGGGGATGACATCCACAAATGGATTACTGCTTTGGAGAGAGCCTGCACTGTGCAGGGTGTTCCCCAAAGTAAGTGGGCAGCTATCTTGTGGCTCTCCTTTGATGGTAAAGGTAGAGATAAGCTCCTCACCACAAGGGTGGAGGATGCTAACAATTACCAAGTCTTGAAAAATGTACTGGTTGATGGGTTTGGTTTAACCACTGAACAATACAGGATGCTGTTCAGAGACACCCAGAAAACTCAGTCTCAAGATTGGACTGACTTTGTTGATTGTGCCACTAAGGCTTTTGAAGGCTGGCTACTGGGTAGTAAGGTTACTGATTTTAAAGGATTGTATAATCTAATTATGAGGGAGCAAATCTTAAATAATTGTCAGAACCAGTTATTACATCAGCACCTGGTAGACTCTGATCTGACCTCTCCACAGGAATTGGGTAAGAGGGCAGACAAATGGGTCAGAACCAGGGTTAGGCCTAAAAACCAGGGTGGTGACCAGAAAAAGGAATCAACCAAGCCTCAAGAGAAGGGTGGGGATAAATCCTCAGAGAAGACTTCCCAAGGGCCCCAAAACTCCAACAAGGGTGGTGGGTCCCAGAACACTCCTTCAGAACAGAAGAAACCTTATTGCCATACCTGTAAACAGGTGGGCCATTACAAAAGTGATGCCAGTTGCCCTAAAAATGGTAATAAGGGAAATACACCCCCAGGTAATACTCCTAAACCTCCTGTTACCACTAGTGGTAATTCCCCAGGTGGTGGGAGTGCCCCCAAGAATGTGGTGGGCATTACTCTGGGCCAACAGGAGGACTATGGCTTAGCCAGGTTCCCTGACCACACTCTTGTCTGTGAGACTGGCATGGGGTTTGCCAACTTCACTACTGGACCCCACATTTTGGGCAAGTATAGACAAGAAGTTTTAGTGAATGGTCAGAAAGTTGAGGCATTCAGAGACACAGGGGCCAGCCTCACCATGGTAAGTGACCATCTGGTCCCCTCTGCTCAACTGACCCCTGGTTTTACTTATCAGGTGACAGACATTCATGGAATGAAGAGAAGGCATCCCATGGCAGTAGTCAAGCTCAGTTGGGGTAATGTCACAGGGCCCATGAGGGTGGCAGTGACAGATAACCTACCTGTAGATTGCTTACTGGGGAATGACCTGGAACTCTCAGCATGGGCTGAGGTGGAACAAGAAACACATTCCAGAATGATAGGCCTATCCAGACAGGTTAGTGGGGCAGTAATAGCTACAGCCCCAGTCCAAGCACCATTCCTCCCTGAAAAGGTTGGAAGGGCAGTGGTAGCCACTGCCCAGGCTCAGACAGACTTTTCAGAACAGGATAGGAGGGCTGTGACAGTCACAGCCCAAACACAGACTGAGTGCCCTCCTGAAAAGGTTGGCAAGGTTGAAATGGTCTCAGCCTCTACTCAGACAGATAGTGAGGTTGTGAAGCCTGAAACAATGGATCACTCCACTCAAACAGAGAGCATTGAGGAGGAAGAAGAGTCTTCCCCCTCCCAGACACTAGGTGAGAGCCAGCCTCCTCAGGGAACTGACTCTACCCCTGTTGAAGGAACTGCCCCAGAGGTAGCCAGGCCTAGCCTGGCAGAGCCCCTGATGGCAGTGGACCCTTCCCAGGTGGGACCCAGTCTGGAGCAGGTAACCTGCACCTCTCTACCCTGCCTCAGTCAGCCCAGGGCTGAAGAGACCAGGGAGGCCAGTGGTGGACCCCAAAGGGCCCCCTGTCCAAAAGAACCCCTTAATCAGCAGATTAGGATCACTGAAGCTGGTAAACCTAGCCAAGTGAAAATAGAGCAGACTCCTGAGGGATCCCCCTTAAAAGTAGTTAGGGAACTCCCACAGCTGGACACTGTTGGGCACAGCCAAACATGGGGCCTAAAAACCCCAGACCTGACCTGTCCCTCCAGTAAGCCAAACAGAGGGACCCAGCCTCCAGCTTTAGGTAGCCAGAGGCTGACCCTGAGAGCTCAGTGCATCTCAGCTAAAGAAAGAAAGGCACATATGATGGATGGTGATTGGAGGAAGTTGAGCCCAAAGGTAGAGGAGCCTCACTTCAGTACTCCATCCCAGCATCAGCCTTCTTCTTTCCCAAGACACACCAGAGACAGAGATTCCCTATGGTGGAGACCCTCAGATACCCTTAGGGTGAGGGGTTGCCTAGTGGACCATGACACAGGGGGAAACCAAGCCAGAGCTGGTCCTTCCTTATATGGCCACTTAGGTAATAGAGGCTTACCTGGACAAGGATAGCCTTATCTCCTTTCGTTTGGGGGGGGGTTGTGTAGGAAGGTACATCCTGACTATGGTTGCCCCCAACTTTTTGCCCTGTGTTTTAGCTGGTTTTGGACATAGTCGACCTGGGACCCTGCCAATCAGGACCCCAGGCCTACTGCTCTCTCTTTAAAATGGATTCCATGTACCCTAGGTACATTTCCAATTGGTACTGGGCCACCCTATCAGACCCTGTAACTCAGGGCATAGGTGTACCCAGGGCTGCCAGGGGCTGCAGCATGTATTGTGCCACCCCTGGCTGGCCTCCTAAATTTGACACAACTGGCTGCATGACAGCTGGGGCAAAGTCGTGTAATCACCCTTTGCTGTAGGTGTAGTATACCTATACCTAACCCTAAAATGGACACACAGATTCCTATCAGTCACTCCTATGGCAGGCCTTGACAATCCTGAAGGCAGAGTGCTTGGAATCGTGTGAGATGGTGCTCTGGCATGAGCTGAGCCTGTCTGCAGCTTGCGGAATCAAGTCCTAATAGCTGTTCCATGATATCGCATACCATATACTCTTAAGTGCATTATAATCCTCGCGGTTAAATGCTATCTTTGGTACTGCTTTATCAAAACATGTCGAGTAAGGTGTCATACGAATTGGAATACTAACCCCTCGCCAATTCTGGCGACGGGGTTAGCATTCCACCCTTCTAGAGGGACACGACATGTATGTAACTGTGAACCCCGGTTAAAGTTAACTGAAGCCTCAGCTCCACAAAATGGATGCTGCCACCACAGACACGAGTCTGACCCCCTACAGCTGGGAGTCCTTCCAGCGAGGGGAGCCTGGACAAAGGGTTTCCTGTCAGGGGCGGTGCTAGCACCGTCCCAGACATGGTTTTGTGTATCCTGGGTAGGCAGGGCTTTACAGGAAGGTGACTGCTGAGTGGCACCCCGGTGCTCACTACGCATAGGCCGGTCTGAACCAGTTCCAGGGGCACACCAGCCCCTGGCCTGGGGAAGTCCGGCATGGCTGAGGGGTGTAACCACCCCCACCTAGTCCCACCCATAGGCAGGACCTAGTCACCGGGTCAGCCCCTTTTTTTAGTATAAAGATAGGAGCGGGCCCCTGTTAAAATTAGATCATCTTTGGAATCAAGATACCACTTTCTTCGAAAGGACTTCACGATTTCTTCTTCAAGATTCTCCCTTGTGGCTAAGGAGTAGTCACCCTGCATCCGCAGGCACCATCCTAAAGAACACTGCGGTCTGCTGCAAGTCCTTCATCACGAATCCTACGACCCAGCACGACGAGACCCGGCTTCCCTGGCACCTCTGACCTCTACTCACCTCTACAGCCAAGCTGAGAACCGTGAGTGCGACGAGACCTCAAGGGACCGACGATCGCCAAGACTGCACGACATCTTTATTGCAAGCCCACCGAGTCTTCCACTGGTGAGTGCTTTGGGGTCCGAGAAGCCCCAACCCTGCGCAGCTCCAGCACCCAAGATCAGCCTCCCTGCATCTCCACGATCGGCGTGGGGCCCTTCTGCTGTTTGCTGTGCACCGCGTTGTTTGGCTACTAGCCGGCTGGCTTGTGGCCTTCTGAACGACGCCCGACGACAACTCTTCTGCTGGTCTGGTTGCTCCAGGCTGGCCCTTGCTTCCTTGTTCAAGAGAGGCACCCCGGACCCTCCTGGTCCACTCCAGACGCCATTTTAGGTCCACCGCGTGGGCTTGAATTTGCCAAGGCTTTGTTGCCCAATCCTGGGTCCAGCGACGCCGACAGCTTCTATCTTCGTGGGACAGCTCGATCCTCCATCCTGGTCGCCGACAACGCCTCCTGGTCCGTGAGATCTTCGAGTCAAGCGTCACCCACTCACCTAGTCGAGGTGGCTACCATCCGGTGCCCTCCTGGTGCCCACTGACTACTGGCTAGTAGTCTCGAACTTGGTCCCCTCTGCTTTCAGGTGTCATCTATCTTCAAGATCCAGGCTTGGATCCGACTGAACTTTCTTCACTGGTCACCGGCCAGCATCTTTTCTTCCGGCTCCTGGTCCGTCTACGAGGATTCCCGACGTCTTTTCAGACCTATGCAGCTGCAGCCCCTGGGCTAGGTAACTTCGGCATTTCGGTGCCCCAGCATAGCCTCACTATCCAAGGGTCAGAATCTACTTTCGTTTTCTCCCTACCAGGTCGGGTTCGCCCGAGAACACTAACTTTCTAACTCCTAGCTACCATAGACTTTTGTCCCGCATCTCGCGTGAGAGTGCACACACTGCACCCGAGTCCCCTAGGCCTCCTAGACGTAATCTAACGATTCCCTAGTCAAGTCCTAGCGATTCCAAAAGTTATTAGTACTGTACTTACCTGCTAGGAATTTCGCATTCCACTTTCAGAGTATATGGTTTTCCGTGCCCCTCGGGCATTTGTATATACTGTGCTAACTTAAGTATTTTTGTAAGAGTTTTGGTTTGTGCTTAGTACCCTGTCCTCATAAAGAGTACAGGGCTGTTGTGATCTTTAAATAAATAACTGTTTATTTTCATAACACTTGTGTGGTGTCCTTTCACTTGGTATTCAAGGGGTATATGTGTGGTAAACAGCTGGCTTAACGCGCCCTCTCGAGTCTTTAGCCTTAGACTGCTCGTATCCACGCTACTAGGATAGCTGGTCTATAAGGTTGACTTACAACCAATCATCAATAAGGGTTGCTGGACTGATACATAGTGTTCACTAGAATAGTGAGCACTGCATATCAGGCCACCTTCTCACAGTTGGAAAATAGCGACACTGGAATAGCCGCCATAGGAACCTGCACGCATTGTTCCTCGTGCTGGTCTACAGTCTCATCCTCATCTTCTTCAGAACTAGTGTCCTGACATTTGATTATTAAATCCGATGGACTCTGAGCATCACCATAAACAGTCCGATAAGAACAATGGAGAAGGTGGTTGTAGAGTAGGTGTTTGCAGTTGGAGAGCAGAATCCTCCACAATGCTGACAGAAGACTCCGTTGCAGGGACTGAAGTGTTCAAGGGCACTAAGGGCATATTGGCGAAGGACAGAAAACTTGAAGCTGTCGTCGACACAGCCGTTGACGTAGACCCTTGCGTCGACGACGATGATTTTGAAACAGTCGTCGGAGACTGTGATGTCTTGGATGTATTCGTCGACATAGGGGGCTTTGATACTACCGTCGACGTTGTTTTTCTCGACGGGATCTTCGTCGAATCCTTGGATGAAAACTTCGCCGTCGACGAAGTTGTCGTCTACGAGCTGGTCGACGTGGTCCTAGACGTCGACTGTGTTTGACGTCGACTGGGTCGTCGACGGGGTCGTCGACGGTGTCTTTGGCGTCGACGGTGTCTTCGACGTCGACGGAGTCTTGGTCGTCGACGGGAGCTCAGCTGTCGACGGGAGCGTCGACGGAACCGTCGACGATGATTTCTTAGTCGACATCATAGGGACCGTCGACGAGACTGAAGAGGTAGAGGCTTTCGTAGACGTGAAAGCCGTCGACGAGAATTTCGCCGCCGACGACGACGACGTCGTGACAGTAGTCGTCAACGAAGCAACAGTAGCCAATCTCATCGATGGAATGGTAGTCGACGAGCCCGTCGACGACCGCGCTGTCATAAGTGTAACCACACTTATAGAGGCTGGAAAAGACGCCTGGGAGCCAGGTCTCGTGGGCGTAGACACAGCAGTCATAGTAGCAGTAGGTGGTACTGTAGCTACAGTCAAAGCCAGCTTTTTCTTCTTTAGAAAAGGAGATGGTAACTCCTGAACACTGCCACGCTTGGAAGCCACAGAAGAAGGACCTGACTGGAAACTTTCTGCGTCTGATAAAACTGCGTCCTTATCTTGAAGGCGCTTCAGCCATAAAAGGAGATGACCCTCCCTGTCTCTGAGGGTTTTAGGAGGGAAAGTTCTACAGAACTTACAGTCAGCCACCTTGTGTTCTGGATACAAGCAGTAAATACACTTTTGGTGGGGGTCCTTCTCAAACAAACGCAGTTTCCCACAGGAAGAGCAAGGTCTAAATAAAGACTTCTTACTTGACATTTTGAGATAACACTGAGTAGAAGAGTAGGTATGAAGAAAAACTGAGCAGAGCTCAGGGAGACTCCCTTCACACGACGTGCGGTAGAAAATCGGAGGCTTGAGCTTCTGAGGAGAAGGTTCTAGAGGGTGCTTGAGCCTGATTGGCTGCCGTTTGGACTAACATAATGACACTGATATGTTGCAAATGAGTTTTTTCTCTCTAATGCATTCCTATGTAGGAACCTTTGTTGAGGGTTTTCAGTATATATTTTATCTGTTTTATTATGTATTATGATATTACATAAGTATATATATTCGCATTATTGCTATTTTATTTACCGTGGGACTCCCACTTCGACGACGGGGAATATTCAAGCATGTGAATCTATGAAAGACACCCCTAATACTGGAGAATTGTTGGTAAGACCCTTAATGAAACGACCTACAATAGGTGACTTAAATAAAGAGGGTTGGTCCGGCAAACAAAGGAATGCCGACAAGGCTGATCACCTTTTACAGTAGCCACAGCAAAACCCTGCTGGACTAGAGAAAGAGCTAACTGAAGTATGTTAGATAAACGGGCCCTAGGGTCAATAGACTTCTCCCCACACCATGAAACAAATTTGGACCACCTGTAAGAATAAATTGACTTGGTGGAATGCCGCCTAGCCGATAAAATAACATCCACCACGTCAGACGGGAGAGAAAAAGAATTCAGGTTGCCCCGTTCAATCTCCAGGCATGAAGGTGTAAGCTCTGGAGGTGGGGGTGTAGAACCTGCCCCTGCGACTGCGAGAGGAGGTCTGCCCTGAGAGGGAGACGGAGCGGCGGGCACGAGGAGAGGTGTCGAAGATCTGTGTACCACACCCTTCTTGGCCAAACCGGGGCGATCAATAGGACTTGGGCCCGGGCGAATCTTCCTCAGAACCCGAGGAATCAAGGGTATGGGAGGAAAAGCGTAAAGGAGTTGCGAGCTCCAACTCAACTGAAACGCATCCCCCAAAGCTCCCTGCATCGGATACTGGAGACTGCAGAATGACAGGCAGTGAGAATTCTCTTGAGTGGCAAACAGGTCCACCCGAGGAATTCCCCACGTCCGGAATGTGAGAAGTTGGCCCGATATGCAGCGTTCGCTATTCTAGCGACCACTATGTATCGTTCCAAACGACCCTTATGGTGATTGGTTGTAAGTCAACCTTAGACCAGCTATCCTAGTAGCGTGGATACGAGCAGTCTTCGGGCTAAACTCTAGAGGGCGTGTTAAGCCAGCTGTAATACCATCACATACCCCTTGAACACCAACTGAAAGGACACCACACAAGTGTTATGAAAATAAACAGTATATTTATTAGAATCACAACAGCCCTGTACTCTTTATGAGGACAGGGTACTAAGCACAGAACAAAAGCTCTTAGAAAATACTTCAAGTGCACAATTTAAAACAAGTGCCCGAGGGCACGGAACGTTTAGTGGTCTCGGGCGGACCCGATAAGGCAAGTCGGAAGCGAGGGACTCGGGACCCTAGAGTAAGGGGGCTATGCAGGCACCGAAATGCCGAAGTTACCTAGCCACGAGGGCTGCGGCTGCACAAGTCTTACAGGCGTCGGGGGGTCTTCGCTGACGAGCCAGGGGCCGGAAGAAAAGGAGTTGCTGGCCGGCGACCAGTGATGAATAGTTCGTAGAGATCCAAGCCTGGATCAGTGAGTGTTGATACCTGAAAGCAGAGGGGACCAAGTTCGTACTACTAGCCAGTAGTCAGAAGGTACCAGGAAGGCACCGGATGGCCGTCACCTCGACTAGGTGAGTGGGCGACGCTAGGCTCTGCAGTCTCACGGACCAGGAGGCGTTGTCGGCGACCAGGATGGAGGTGCGAGCTGTCCCACGAAGATTGATGCTGTCGGCGTCGCTGGGCCCAGGATTGGGGCAACAAGCCTTGGCAGATTTCAGGGCCACGTGGTGGGCCTAAAATGGCGTCTTGAGTGGACCAGGGGGGTCCGGGATGCTCCTCTCGACAAAGGGAGCAAGGGCCGATCTGGAGCAACCAGACCAGCAACGTTGGTTGTCGGATGTCGTCAAAGAAGGGCACAAGCTAGCGGCTAGTGACCAGACAACGTGCTGAGCAGCGAGCAGAAGGGCCCCACGCAGATGGGAGACTGCACCTCGGTGCTGAAGCTACTCAGGGTCGGGGCTTCTCGGACCCCAGAGCACTCACCAGAGAATTGCTTCGATGGTCGTGCTGATTAAGAAAGCGTGCAGGTTTTGATGGCCGGTCCCTCGAGGTCTCGTCGCACCCACAGATCTCAGCTGAGCTGACGACGTGGGTAGAGGTCAGAGGTGCCAGGGAAGCCGGTTCTCGTCGAGCTGGGCCGTCGGATCCTTGAGGAAGGACTTGCAGCAAACCGCAGAGTTCTTAGATGGTGCCCGCTGATGCAGGGTGACTACTCCTTAGCCACAAGGGAGAAATCTTGAGAAGAGTCTCGAATGTCCTTTCGTAGAAAGTAGTTCTTGATTCAAAGATGATCTAATTTGGAAGGGTCCCCGCTCCGGCCTTTATCCTAAAGAAAGGGGAGGGTACATGACTAGGTCCTGCCCTAAGGGTGGGACCAGGATGGGGGGTAGTTACACCCCTCTCCCCCTGCTGGACTTTCCCCAGGTCAGGGGCTGCGCGCCCCTGGAACTGGTTCTAGCCGGCAGATGCGTAGTGAGCACCGGGGTGCCACTCCGCAGTCACCTTCTGGTAAAGCCCTACCTACCCAGAATACACAAACCCTGTCTGGGACGGTGCGAACACCGCCCCTGACAGGAAACCCTTTGTCCAAGCTCTCCTCGCTGGAAGGACTCCCAGCAGCAGGAGGTCAGACTCGTGTCTGTGGTGGCAGCGTCCATTTTGTGGAGCTGAGGCTTCGTTTAACTTTAACCGGGGTTCACAGTTACGTACATGTCGTGTCCCTCTAGAAGGGCGGAATGCTAACCTCGTCGCCAGAATTGGTGAGGGGGCAGCATCCCGATTCGTATGACACCTTACTCGACATGTCTTGATAACGCGATACCGAAGTTACCGATATGATATGCGTTATCATGGAACAGCCATTGGGTCTTGGTTCCGCAAGCTGCAACCGGGCTCGGCTCGTGCCAGAGCCCAATTCACACGGTTCCATGCACTCTGCCTTCAGGATTGTCAAGGCCTGCCATAGGAGTGACTGATAGGAACTCGGGTGTCCATTTTAAGGTTAGGTATAGGGATACTATACCTACAGCAACGGGCGAGGACGCCACGTTGCCCCAGCTGTCGTGCAGCCAGTTGTGTCAGATTTAGATGGCCATCCAGGGGTGGCATAATACATGCTTCAGCCCCTGGTAGGCCCTGGGTACACCGATGCCCTGAGTTACAGGGTCTGACGGGGTGGCTCAGTTCCAATTGGGTAATGCACCTAAGGTACACATATCAATTTAGCGAGAGAACAGCTAGGCTGTGGGTCTGATTGGCAGGCCCACAGCCCGAGGAAGTCGTAAACCAGTGAAACAAAAGCAAAAAGTCCGGGTGATCATAGGATTGCAGTCCCTACTCTCCTACACGGAAGACATGACGAACCACCTCCGGATGAAGCCTCCACTCGTGATCGGCAGAGAACTGCCGAATGAGACCGTCTGCACGTACGTTCAGAACTTCTGCCAGATGATTTGCCGTCAGACAAATCTGATGGTCCTGAGCCTCTCTGCAGAGACAATGCAACCCCAATCCTCCTGGTTTGTTGACATACCACATTGCGGTAGTGATGTCAGTTAGTGTTAGAAATGGGATCCCTGGCTGGCCAGGGCTTGCACCAAAGTCAGTCAGACCACCACTCCCAAGTCAGGGCAAGGGAACGAATATGCTACTTACCAGTATGCATCTGTTCTCGGCATGTAGGGCTGCTGACATTCATATCTATGCATAGATCGCCGCCTAGTGTTGGGTCCGGATGATCGCACATTGTTTTCCTGGAAGAGTCTTCGAAGTATCACGAGATAGGTGGCTCCTCCCCTGGACTACAATGCGCATGGGCATCGACTCCATCCTCAGATTGTTTTTAGCCATTGTGGCCAAGATGGAGTGAAACTAAGTGAATGATGACCATGCCAGAAGTATGTGTGAATGCTGCAGCCGCTACAGGCGCCGGGGAGGAGGGCGGGCGATACGAATGTCAGCAGCCCTACATGCCAAGAACAGATGCATACTGGTAAGTAGCATATTCGGTTCGAGGCATGTGGGCTGCTGAATTCATATCTGTGCATAGAATACATAGCAGTCCCTCCATTAACGGCGGCAGCTGCAGCAGTTTGGAAAAGTGTTTTTAGAACAGCCTGCCCTACAGCGGCCTGCTGTTTGGAGTGCACATCAACACAGTAATGTTTTGTAAATGTGTGTGTGGTAGACCATGTGGCTGCTTTACATATGTCTTCCAAAGGAATGTTTCCAAGGAAAGCCATGGAGGCCCCCAACTTTCGGGTGGAGTGGGCCTGTGGTGGAATGGGGAGATTGCGCTTGGCTTTCTGATAGCAGATCTGAACACATTTAACGATCCACCTGGCTAAACCAGCCTTGGAAATGGGGTTGCCTTTGTGTTGTGGCGAAAAGGCAACAAATAGTTGTTTAGTCTTTCGAAAATCTTTGGTCCTATCAATGTAGTACATTAGGGCCCTCTTGACGTCAAGTGTGTGGAGCATCCTCGTCCGCTGAGGAATGACTCATTTGAGTCCTTCCAGAAAGGCTTTAATGGCAGGCACCCTGAAAAGGGAGAGGTGCTGTCTGTTTTGGAGATAAGCAGCCATTGCGGAGAGATGTATACGAATGGAAGCCTAGGCCAGATTACATTTGTACAGATGTAAGAGATAACAAATGATGTTCTGAATAGATGCATCCAGCGGGTTAATGTTGTCTGCACAATAAATGACAAACCGCTTCCATTTCGCCTCATAGCATGCTCTGGTGGTGGGCTTCCTTGCCTCCCTGATTATGTCCATACAGTCAGGAGGTAAGTTGAGGTAGCCAAACTCTAAGACCTCAGGAGCCAGATCGCCAGGTTGAGCTGTTGCGGACCTGGATGCTGAATGTCGCCATGGCTCTGCGTCAAAAGCCTGGGTGTGAGGCGCAGCTTTTGATGCGGTACCACGGACAGTTCCAGAAACGTGGTGTACCATGGTTGGCGAGCTCACGTCGAAGCAACCAGGATGAGAGTCATTGAGTGCTGCTTCAGCTTGCGTGCCACCAGCGGGATTAGAGGTGCTGGGGGAAAAGCGAACGCAAATTTGCCTGACCAGTTCATCCATATCGCATTGCCTTGCGACTGTCGGTGTGGAAACCTGGCGGCAAAGCTTCGGCATTTTGCGTTCTCCTTTGTGGCGAACAGGTCTATCTCCGGATGACCCCACTTTTGGAAGTACGGGTGGAGTACTGATGGATGTAGCTCCCACTCGTGCCATTTGGTGGCTGTACCTGCTGAGCAGGTCTGCCATCTAATTGTCCTTGCCTGGGAGGTGTTCTGCCATGAGGAAGATGTTTCTCTGAATGGTCCACTACCACATGCTCTGAGCCAGATGAGACAACTGTGGAGAGTGTGTTCCTCCATGCTTCTGAATGTAGTACATGGCCGTCATGTTGTCCGTCCGGATCAACACGACCTGGTTGTACAGATGTACTTTGAAGGCTTTTAGTGCCATGAAGATCGCCATCAGTTCAAGAACGTTGATGTGCATCTTCCTTTGCTGTAGTGTCCATAGTCCCTGCACAGTGTAATGGAGTACATGAGCTCCCCATCCCTGGAGTGAAGCGTCCGACGTCAGGATGATCTGTGGCACAGGCTCCTGGAACGGTCGTCCCTTGCAAAGGTTTCATGGATTCCACCAATGCAGAGAGTTGTATGCTCGACCGCTCACCAACACTAGGTCTTTCAACTGTCCGTGAGCCTGAGTCCACTGACGTGCTAAGTACTCCTGAAGCGGACGCATATGTAGTCTCGCGGGCGGGACTATGGAGATGCAGGAGGCCATCATGCCTATCAACTGCATAAACACTCGTGCTGTAAGCGAGTGTTGTGGTCTGAATTTCTGTATCAGCGATTGAATGCTGCTGACCCTCACTGAATTTGGCTGAGCTGTGGCTGCCAGAGTGTTTAACGTCGCACCCAGATACTGCCGTATGTGGGCGGGTTGCAGGTGGGACTTTGGGTACTTCAGTGAGAATCCCAGATCGTGAAGAAGGTGAATGGTGTGGGACACTTGGGCGGCACACTGCTGGGCCGACTTTGCCTGGATGAGCCAGTCGTCCAGATAAGGGTAGACGTGAATGTTCTGTCTCCTTAGGTGCACCGCCACCGTCGCCAGGCACTTCGTAAACACCCTGGGTGCCGTGGTGACCCCGAAAGGCAAAACCTTGAACTGGTAATGTTGGTTTTGGATGGTGAACCGGAGGTATTTTTTGTGCGACGGGTGCAGCGGAATGTGAAAATACGCATCCTTTAGGTCTAAGGTTGCGAGAAAATCCCCCTGATTGAGCAACAGGAGTACTTGCTGCAGGGTCAGCATGTGAAAGTGCTCCGATAGAATGTACTGATTGAGGGGTCTGAGGTCCAGTATGGGTCTGAGGTCCAGTATGGGTCTGAGGGACCCGTCCTTTCTTGGTATCAAGAAGTACAGTGAGTAAACTCCTGTGCCTCTTTCTTTCACAGGCACGAGCTCGATTGCCCCTTTTTGCAGCATGACGAGGACCTTCTGCTGCAATAAGTGCAAGTGCTCGGCGGACATAGGACGGTATCTTGGGGGTATGTTGGGTGGAGTGGATGTTAACTCCAGACAATAACCGTACTGTATAAGCTGTGTGATCCACCTGTCTGGTCTGTGGTGATGGACTTCCAGACTGGCAGGAACTGTTGAAGTCTCCCCCCGACCGGTGTTGCGTGGTCGGGGGGCAGTGACAAGGCGTCACTGTTTGTTAGTGGCAGAGGATCTGGAGTTGTTGTTGCCACGACCTCTGCCTTTGGTGCGGTTTCCACGATATCCACCACGGTTTTGTTTGGTGTATGTGGACTGCGTGTTGCCTTTATAGTACTGCGTGGTTTGTGAGAGCTGGCCTCTGGAAACACCTCTAGCGCTTGAGCGACGAAAAGAACCAGCCCTGAACTGCTGGGACTGCAAGGCCCCCATGGACTTAGCAGTTTCAGTGTCTTTTTTGATATTTTCCAAGGTGGTGTCCACCTCTGGGCCAAACAGATGATCAGGGTTTACAGTCTGATTAAGAATGGTGGTCTGTATCTCTGGCTTAAATCCAGAGAGTCTGAGCCAGGCATGTCGTCTCAGCATGACGCTAGTGTTGACAGCTCTGGCCGCGGTATCAGCCGCGTCCAGCGCACATTTAATGGAAGCATTGGATATCAACTTCCCCTCTTGGATGAGCATCTCAGCTGCCTCTTTGTATTCGTCTGGCAGGTGCTGTAACAGGGTCTCCAGTGTGTCATAGTGTGCCCTGTCATACCTCGCTAGAAGCGCTTGTGTATTTGAAATGCGCCATATATTGGCCGCTTGAGCTGCCACCCTTTTCCCTGATGCCTCAAACACCTTAGATTCTTTATCTGGGGGAGGAGCATCACCCGTTGTTTGAGAATTAGCCCTCTTCCGGGCATTTGAAACAACAAGAGAGTCCAAAGGCAACTGTCCCTTGATGTACGTAGGGTCAGTAGGCCCTGGTTTATACTTCTTCTCAATCATAGGGTTTATCCCCCTGGCTCTGGTAGGCTCTTTAAAGATCTCCCCAGCATGTTTTAAGACACCCTTCAACATAGGCAGAGTCTTGACAGTTCTCTCCGAGACGGAAAAGGAGTCAAAAATAAAGTCCCCTTCAATGGGGTCAGCATGGAGCTGGACGTCATGATTCTTAGCCGCCCTTTCAATGAGGGCATTAAACGCCGCTGAATCCTCTGTAGGCGACGTTTTTACAGCATAAAGTTGTGTCTGGGGTAGAGTGAAGATCACCTGGATCAGCACCAGCTGCCCAGGGCTCACTGGTATCATCAGGGTCGGTGTAGTGAGGATAGCTGTATTCATCGTCATCATCACCATCTCCAGCGTCCACGTCAGAGTAAGTGGGCGAGACATCATGGCCATGTGGAGAAAGTGGTTCCACAATAACAGGAGTCGAAGTGGAATCCTTTTTCTTCAAAGGAATTTTGTAGGACTCCATCGACTGTTCCGGGCCAATTTTCAGTTTATGGAGGGAAAGTCTGCCTGTTTCGGCATCGATAAAGTGTTCTTGTTGTTCTTCCTACGAAGATTGTCGATGCTTTAATGTTGGGACCACTGTCGTCGACTTCGGCGCCGAGGGCACCTTCTCGGGCACGCCGGCGCCCATCCTAGGGGTGAAAGCCTTCAGCGCCACTTTCGGCGACAGCGTGAAGAGAATGGGCGTCGACGCCTTTTGAGGTTTATCGACCGGCTTCGAAGGTGGAGGATCTTTCGGACCGACAGTCAAACCCGTCTCCTTGATGATCTTCAGGGAGTCCGCCACCTGCTTGGAGAAAGCGGCGGACGGACGCGCCGAGTCGACGGGAGTCTTCGAGGCCCCACTAGACGTGGCCTCGTGGGTCGTGCCGCTTTTGGCCTTGTCATGTTGACGCGGAGTCTCGAGAACCTTCGGATCACAGAGTCCCTTGTTTGTGTCGACCACCTTCGGCGCCGATTTACTCTGTTCGACCACCTTGACCTTTGTCTTTGGCGTGGCAGACTTCGTCGACGCCCTTGACCTGTGTCTTCGGATCGACAACACCCTTCTGCTTCGTCGGCGCCGACAGCTCCAAGGCCTTCGATCCGACCAAAGTAATGCGCACTTTTGTTTCGAGGGGGGCACCAGTGCTTTCGCTTGCGTCGAGATCGTTGGTTTTCCTATAGCGGTGGCTACCTGTGCCAGCTGCAGCAGTTTGAAAAAGAGTTTTGAGGACAGGCCTGGCCTACAGCAGCTTGCTGTTGGAATGTGCGTCTACACAATGTTTTGTGAAAGTGTGTATGGTAGACCATGTGGCTGCTCTACAGATATCCTCAAGGGGAATATTTCCTAGGAAAGTCATGGATGCCCCCATTTTGCGCGTAGAGTGTGCTCTTAGGGGGGACTGTTAAAGTGCGTTTAGCTTTTTGATAGCATATTTGAATGCATTTAACTATCCATCTGGCTATTCCTGACTTTGATATGGGATTTTCTTTGTGTTGTGGTGCGAATGCAACAAACAACTGTTTTTTTTTTCTAAATGCCTTTGTCCTGTCAACATAATATAGCAGAGCCCTTTTGACATCTAGGGTGTGTAGGGCTCTTTCCGCTACTGACTGGATTTTGTAAGAACACTGGCAGTTCTATAGATTGGTTGAAGTGGAAATTGGATAGGACTTTTGGCATAAACTTAGGGTTTGTTCTAAGTACTACCCTGTTTGCGTGTATTTGCATAAAGGGTTCTTAAATAGTTAGTGCTTGTAGCTCGCTAACTCTTCTAAGTGAGGTAATAGCAATAAGGAAAGCCACCTTCCATGTGAGAAATTGTAGTTCACATGAATGTAGGGGTTCAAAGGGAGGCCCCATAAGTCTGGTGAGTACAACGCTTAGATTCCAGACTGGTGAGGGTGGGTTTTTTGGAGGAATTGCTCTTTTGAGGCCCTCCATGAACGCTTTTATTGCTGGTACTCTAAACAGTGAAAGGTGTTGTCTGTTTTGGAGGTATGATGCTATAGCAGCTAAGTGTAGTCTTATAGAAGAATAAGCTAGGTTGCACCTTTGAAGGTGCAACAGGTAGCATATGCTGTTTTGTATAGAAGCATCTAATGGATTGATTTGGTTATTGTTACAGTAAATAACAAATCTTTTCCATTTAGCCGCTTAAAATGCCCTAGTTGTTGGCCTTCTTGCCTCCTTAATAATGTTCATGCAGTCTGGAGACAAGTTAAGGTATCCGAATTCTAAGACTTCAGGAGCCAGATCGCTAGGTTCAACTGATTGGGATCTGGGTGTTTGATTTCTCCATGGCTCCGAGTCAGAAGATTGGGTGTGAGTTTTAGTCTTTGATGAGGCACTACTGAAAGTTCTAGGAACTTTGTGTACCATGGTTGCCTTGCCCATGTTGGAGCAACAGGATCATTGTTACTGACTGTTGCCGGAGTTTGCGTGCCACTAGTGGAATTAGTGGAGCTGGGGGAAAAGCGTACGCAAATCTGCCTGACCAGTTCATCCAGATCGCATTGCCCTGTGACAACGGATGTGGGAACCTGGCGGCAAAGTACTGGCATTTTGAGTTTTCTTTTGTGGCAAACAGGTCTATTTCTGGGTGCCCCCATTTTTGAAAGAATGGTTGGAGGACTGGAGGGTGAATCTCCCATTCGTGTAGCTGCTGGCTTTGTCTGCTGAGTAAATCCGCTATTTGATTGTCCTTCCTTGGGAGGTGTGCTGCCAGGAGAAATAGGTTTTTTGGAATTGCCCACTTCCATATGCTTTGCGCTAAGTGAGACAGTTGTAGAGTGCGTTCCACCCTGTTTCTGTATGTAGTACATGGCTGTCATGTTGTCTGTCCGGATCAACACAGTCTTGTTGTACAGGGGTTTCTGGAATGCTTTTAGAGCTAGAAATATTGCTAGCAACTCCAAATGGTTTATATGCATTTTTTTCTGCTGGGTTGTCCAAAGTACCTGCACTGTGTATTGGAGTACGTGGGCTCCCCAACCGTCCGCTGTTAACACTATCTGTGGAACCTGCTCTTGGAACAGTCGTCATTTGGAAAGGTTTGTGGGTTCCACCACTGCAGAGAGTTGTATGCACAACTGTTTACCAACACTAGGTCCTTTAATAGTCCCAGAGCTTGGTTCCACTGGTTTGCTAGGCATTCCTGCAGTGGACGCATGTGAAGTCGGGCATGAGGGACAATGAAAATGCAGGAGGCCATCATGCCTATGAGCTGCATGAACACTCGAGCTGACAGGGAGTGCTTGTGGTTGGAATTTGCGAATGAGCATTTGCATACTGGTTATTCTCGCTGCATTTGGATATGCCTTTGCTAGCTAGGTGTTTATAGTAGCTCCCAGATATTGCTGTATGTGGGATGGCTGTAGGTTGGATTTTGGGTAGTTTATTAAAAAACCTAAGCTGTGTAGCAGCTGAAGTGTTTGAGACATATGGCTTTTGCACTGTTTGTACGATTTTGCTTGTATCAGCCAATCGTCCAAGTATGGATAAATGTGAATGTGTTGTCTCCTTAGAAGTGCAGCTACTGTCGCTAGACATTTTGTGAACACTCTTGGAGCTGTGGTCACCCCAAAGGGGAGAACTTTGAATTGATAGTGCTGTTTTGGATTGTGAACCTGAGATACTTTCTGTGAGAAGGATGTATAGGTATGTGGAAGTATGCATCCTTGAGGTCTAAGGTTGCTAGGAAGTCTCCTTGCCTTAGCAACGGTAGGACTTGCTGTAGAGTGATCATGTGGAAGTGCTCCGAAAGTATATACTGGTTTAGGGGTCTACGGTCCAGTATTGGTCTGAGGGACCCGTCCTTCTTGGGAATGAGGAAGTATAGTGAGTATACTCCTGTTCCTTGGTGCTGGAGAGGGACTGGCTCTATGGCCCCATTTTCCAGCATACTTTTCATCTCTTGTCGTAAGAGAGCGATGTGTTCTGTGGACATTGGACGGTGTTTGGGTGGTATTTTGGGTGGAGTAGAAGTCAGTTCTAGACAGTAGCCATACTGAATAATTTGTCTTACCCACCTGTCTGTAGTAATGTTGTTCCAGACTGGTAGGAACGGTTGTATTCTTCCTCCGACCGGTGTTTCGTGGTCTGGAGGTAGTGTATTGAAGTCCCTGTTTTGTGGCAGTGGAGATTCCATTATTGCCTCAACGTCCTCTCCCCTTATTGCCATTTCCTCTGTATCCACCTCGATTGGGACTTTTATTGAAGCTGGACTGGGTATTGGCTTTATATGCCGAGGCACCTTGTGCGGTGTTGCCTCGTGCAGCTCCTCTGTATGATGAGCGCCAAAAGGAGTGTTTATACTGTTGGAACTGCAACGCACCCATTGACTTTGCAGTCTGTGTCTTTTTCCATTTTATCCAGAATATTATCTACTGCTGGTCCAAAGAGAAAGTCTGGATTGACCGGCTGGTTTAGAATAGTAGATTGCACCTCGCTTTTAAAGCCTGAGATGCGTACTCATGCGTGTCAACGGATCTTGCTGCGGTATCTGCTGCGTCTAATGCACATTTAATGGAAGCATTTGTGATGAGCTTCCCTTCCTGAATAAGAGCATCAGCTTGTTCTTTGAATGGCTCAGGCAGATGTTGCATTATGCTCTCTAGTCTATCGTAGTGTACCCTATCGTAGCGAGCTAGTAGAGCCTGCGTGTTAGCTATTCTCCATGAATTGGCTGCCTGTGCAGCCACTCTTTACTGAGGCTTCAAGGATTTTGGATTCCTTATCGGGAGGTGGTGCTTCTCCAGTTGTTTGGGAGTTCGCCCTTTTACGTGCATTAGCTACAACTAGTGAATCCAGTGGTAGTTGACCTCTAACGTATGTGGGGTCTGAAGGGGCAGGCCTATATTTTTTCTCAACTCTAGGGTTGATAACACGTGCTCTAGCTGTATCCTTAAAGATATCATTGGTGTGTTTTAGTACACCCTTTAACATCGGGAGTGTTTTAACTGTTCTCTCAGAAGAGGCATATGTGTCAAAAAGGAAATCTTCCTCTATTGGGTCACTATGCATATCAACATTGTGGTATAGTGCCGCCCTGTTCACTAGTAGGTTAAATGCTACTGTATCATCTGTGGGTGATGGTTTAACTGGATAGGAGGAGGTGTCAGGGATGGGATGTGTATCATATGGTTCTTGTTGATTGTCCCATGGGTTATTCTGTGTCTCTTAATCCTGTGGATAGTTCTAATCCTGCTCAGGATCCTCTTCTTCATAATCTACATTATACTCTGACTGTGTTGAAGAGTAAGGGGCATAAGGCGTGGTAGGCATAGTAGGAGAGACAGGTTGGAAAGGTCTAAGTGGAGAAGTGGCAGAGTCTTTCTTTTTTTTTTAGAGGAATTGGTGAAGAAGGTTCAGTGTCCACTGGTCTCTTTTTTCTGTAAACTGTTACTTTGCCATTCTCAGGGTCTATGTACAGTTTTGATTGTTCCCCTTCTATAGGATCAGGGTGAAAGACTTCTTCTTCCACTGTCCTTGGTTTTGGAGTCCAATCCTTCAGTTTTGTCTTTTTTGGTTCGACATTTGTTTTTGGATCGACAGGTTGTTGGTTTTGTAGGATTAGTTGTTTTTACACCCTTTTTCGGTTCGAGGCTGGGTTTCGGATCGACCATTTTTTTAGGAGCTTCGACCTTCTTTGTGGTTTGTCCTTTGTCGAATCGATTGGTTTCTTTGGTTCGACTGTGTTCTTGGGAGCAGTTGTGCTCGGGTCGATTGGCTTTGGCGCAACCTTCTTTGGTTTGACTGCTTTCGGTTCGACCGGCTTTTACGGGGCGACGTTTGAGTCTATGCCCCTTTTCGGGTCGATGTCCTTTGGTTGTAAAGGCTTACGCGGCACGTCGAGTCTGGGCGGCCTTTGGGTCTGTGACTTTCAGTACGATGACTTTCAGTCAGACAGCCTTTGGATCGACAACCTTTAGTTTTTTGAGAACGTGACTTGGGCCTGTAATGTCAAAAGGCTTTTTCTTGGTATTCGTAGCAGAGCTTGAATGCGGGGCTATTGAATCAGTGTCTTGATCTTGGCTAAGGCCTGATGGCGATGCCTCGACCGGAGCCTTTGTTCACAGTAGAGTGGGTTTTAGGGGCAGTGCACTCACGGTTTGCCCCTGAGGGATCTGTTCCTCTTCCGATCGTCCTCGACGGCCACGATCTCTAGATCCGAGTCTTGTACATCGACGAGCTCTTGGTAGTTGTCGAAAATGTTTTCCAGGTCTGGTGCTGGTCTCTGCATCTCTTGCCTAGCGGCCCGTCTATTCCGGATCGTCTTTTTGGAACAGAATTGGGCACAAACCAGGCAATCTTCTTCTTTATGGTCTGGTGACAAGCACTTGTTGCATACTGGATGTCTTTCAGTATGCGGGTACTTGGAATGTCATTGTGGGCAGAATTTAAATGGACTCCGTTCCATCGACGATAGGCCCACATGGCGTCGAAAAGCCCAACGGGCCGCGCCGACGACCGGCGAGAAGTAGGAAGTTTATCCGAGGTAATAGGCACCGAGCGGAAACAATACCGTCGATTCCGAAGGCCTTTTGGCCTTTAAAAAAGTTTATTTTCGATTCCGAACTTCGAGTGTAGGAAAAACATCCGAACCCAATGGCGGAAAAAAACTATCTGAAGATGGAGAGGATGCCCATGCGCACTGCAGTCCAAAGGAGGAGCCACATATCTTGTGATACTTCAAAGACTCTTCCAGGACAACAAGGTGCAATCATCCGGACCCAACACTAGGCGGCGATCTATGCACAGATATGAAATCAGCAGCCCACATGTCTCGAACATGTGTATTCATTTTTGCAGCAATGGTGGTATGCTGCGCTTTAAATGAATATGTTTAAAAGTTAAGTGCGCCATACTGAGATTGCTACAATAGTTATTTGTGGATGCGTTAACAATTAACGTGTGCACTGCTGGCTGGTGGTGTGTGTGCCTGTAGAAATTGTGCACTGATGTGGGGAGGTGGTTGTGCGTGTGCGTGTGTGCGGTGGTGCGCAGGCGTGGTGGTGCGCGGGCGTGGTGGTGCGCGGGCGTGGTTGTCCGCGGGAGGGAGCTTCAGGTCCGCGGGAGGGAGCCGAGGTCCGCGGGAGGGAGCCGAGGTCCGCGGGAGGGAGCCGAGGTCCGCGAGTGGGGGCAGACTCCATGTGAGGAAGCCCCAAGTCCACGGGAGGGTGCAGAGTCCACGGGCGCGGCACGAGCCCACATGAGGGAGCTCAAGGTCGATATGATGGAGTCCAAAGCACATGGGACGGGCCCAGGGTCCACGGGTCGGGGCAAGGGTCACGCGAGGGTACCCAAACTCCAGTGGAGAGCAGTGGGCGGTGACGGGGGCAAGAAGAGTTCACGGGCATGGTGGGACGCCCACGGGCAGATAGATGCTCACTTTCAGGGACATCAATAAAACTTAGTAGGCACAAGTTGAAACTACGCTATAAGAGGATGGGGCGAGCACACACTAAGTGCATGTGTGTGTTGTCTGCTTAACTTGTGCACTTTCCATGTTCTCATGCTTGTGCTTCACTGGCCTGGTGTTCGTGCTCTCGGTGGTTGCTCTCAGGTGTGCCGTGATTCATCGCCCTGGTGTTCGTGCTCTCAGGGGCTTGCTCTCAGGTGTGCCATGCTTCACTGTGTGCAGCTAGTTCCAAGAAATGCGCATCGCTCGCTCTGCGTGTCAAGGGGCACTTGAAATGTCTGTTACTTTAGATATCCTTTAAACTAATGGGTGCTGCATCCCACTGTTGATGTTAACCCGCTGTCTTGTGGCTGGCGGGCGCTAGCTATTGCACAAAAAAAAAAAAACACGCTCGCGCACCACTGCGAGCATATGTTTTCAATTATCGCGCTTCTGTATGGGCACGATAATTGAAAACATATGGGCTTTGGTGCGCATAACAGACACTTTAGTGGAAGTAGACATCAGAAATGTAGAGCCAAGACAAAAAGATACATTGTTAGAGAACGGATTTGCAAACATTCCACTAAACAATAAAGCATGTATTACCTGAACATGTGACAGGTCGCTGTCCTTAAACTGTTGTAGAACAGCTAGTGCACCATCTTCGTTAAATTCCTTTAAAGCTTCAATCGCTCGTTCATCTAAATCACTGTGTGCAACTAAACCTATTACAAAAGAAAGACCTGCTCAATGCATTTCACAAGACACATTTTTATAATCACAAACAAGGTTATGTTATAAAGGAAGGAACATATGCATTGTCAAAAGAAAAACATTTTTACAAGTAAACGTGCCTCAGATATATAAAATTGTTGCAGACTGTAGGAAAGTGCCCCTTTCGTATGGTTACCCCCTAACTTTTTGCCAGCTATCCGATGCCTACTTGACTGTGTATGCTGGAAGCCTGCTAACCAGGCCCCAGCACGTGTTCTTTTCTGAAACAGTTCCTTTGTATCCACAATTGGCACCCCTCTGGGCCACCGCTAATTCCCTTGTAAAAAGTACCCCTGGTACCACTGGCCTTGTGACCAGAGAAGGTCTCCGACTGCTGCAGAATGTATTATGCCACCCTCAGAGACCACTCACCTTAACACCCCCACCCTGCCAACGCAGACTGGGTGTTTTGGTGCAGACCAAACTAAAGAGTAAACAAGGCACACATCCCGGTGTGCCATACCCACGAACACGGACTGTGGCATGGGTAAGTTACCCCTCTAGCAGGACTTCCAGCCCTAAAGGAAGGGTGCCCCATGTCTAGGTGCTGCAAGAGCAATATGCCCCTAGAGTATACAGACATTTTAAGTGTAATGAAGTAATTTTGAGCACATGGGTTGGCAGTTACTCAACAAACTCCCTAGCTCCAGGATGGCTTTAACCAAGTCTGGGAAGTTTGTTATCAAACTTCCCAGCACATTAAACCTGCACTGATGTCAGTGTTGAATTTAATGAAAAATGCACACTGAGGGAATCTTCAAGATGCCCCCTGAAAAACGACCAACTCTGGAGTGGCTTCTGACTGGTTGCCAGCCATCTGCCACTATCCAACAGGTTTCCGGACCCCTGAGTAGAGAGAGAGCTGTAGTAAAGTGCCCCTTTTTGCATGATTGCCCCCACTTTTTGCCAAGCTGTTGTTGTACTTTGACCGAGTGTGTCCTGGGTTTCTGTCAACCAGGGCCTATGTTCTTTCTCTAAACTATACTGTTGCAAATCCCAATTGGCAACTCTATGGCCACATGTAAGTCCCAGGTAAAAGGTACCATAGGTAACAAGGGCACTGTGAATAGGGAAGGCAGCTGAGGGTTGCAGCTTCTATTGTGCCACCCTTAGGGACCCTCTACCTTTATATACTCCCTCCCTCCCCTTTTGGTACAGAACAAAATGAAGAGTTGAAATGGCACATATCCCTGTCTGCCATGCCTACAATTAACTGGCTTGTCATAGGTGAGCCACCCCTCTACCTGGGTGCACTATAACAGTGTTGAGGGTACAGGTGCATGAGCCCTGTACCCCTTCCGTGTCTAAGTCAATTCTTAGACATTGTAAATGCAGTAATGCCTTTAAGAGTATATGGTGCTGGGAGTTTGTCATTACGAACCCCACAGCACCATAATGGCTTTATTGAAAACTGGGAAGCTTGGTATCAAACTTCTCGGTACATTAAACCCACACGGATGCCAGTGTGGGATTTAACGAAAAATGCACTCAGTGGGCATCCCCACAGTGGGCACTCAGATACCCCCTGAACAACGACCAAAGTCTAGTTTCCTGGCTGAGTGGCTGCTCTTCAGCTGCCACCAACAGACATCTTTCTAGACCCCTGGGTCGACAGCATGACACTTTCAGGGTCCTGAAACAATGCACATCCTGGGACGAAGTGCCAAGCCTCCTCCCCCAGGATGGGCAGGCTGCACGAAGGAGAAGCTGCACAGTCTTGCCGCCTTTGTAAGCTACCCCAGCCAATTGCTGCTCTCAGCAACTGGACCCCATCGGTTCGGACCCCCACTTTCGGTGGGCGAATCGGTGGGAAAACCAAGTTAGGAGGTGAGGGTGGCATAATAGGGGGTGTACCCACCCCAAGGAAGAGACCCTTTGGTCCCAACCTGAACCTACCTGGAACACCCCTAAATCTAGTATTTAGGGGCAACCACGAACCATGCCTCCTCAGACAAGAAGAAAGAAGGACCGAAGAAGCCATGCTGAACTAAGAGGAGGACTGACCTGGCTTCAGCCCCATCAGCCTGTCCCCACCTTGAACTGGCTCCTGCAAAATCCCAGGCATGTTCTACAGCCTGCAGCTCCCAAGAACCCGGAGGACTTGCCCTGCCTTCCCAAACCAAGATTTTTGTCTCCCGTGACCATCGGATTTGCTCACCAACAGACTCTGGCTCCGGCCAAATCAAAGAGTCTGCACCCGATGCCCACAGCCCAAGTTAGAGTGGCCCAACACCACGAGGAGGTCTACTGGCGAACCGGACCTGAGATCTGGTGATCTATGACCAGCCTTGAATCTCCATAAGACACTTGCAGCCCTTTTCTGGAGGATCCAGACAACCGGAGCCGGTAACAAAAACCAGACACGTAAAGACACTCCTGCTCCAGACAACCCATGGCATTGGGTGGCCCAACCAACGGTGCCCCAGCATCCCTAGGCATACCAAAGTACCTCACCAAATAGCGGTCACCTCCAAAAGATGGTTGTCCCGAGTCTGCAGTGTTTGTTGCAACCAGAGAATCCCCATTGAAATCAACAGGGCACCCGACGCCAAACCAGCACCCTGCACCTGGCCGCCCCTGTGCACCTTGTGTAACAACTCAGATCCCCCTTTGCCCTGAGCTTATCACCTGGAGCTTTGCTTCCAAAACCTTGTGGCCTGCTCGTGAGCAGCCACCAATCGGCGGCCCCCTAGCCCCCATTGGGTAACACTGGGCCTTAGCACTCTGCACCCTGCTGCCCTAGTGCAGCTGAGGGTGCTTTAAGAGTGCATCCTCGACCCTGGGGGAACCCTGGTTCTAACCCCAGAACAACAACTCCCATAAACTCGTGCTAACCATGAAACCGATAACCTAATTTCCTCCCATAGGACTGCATTGACTGTTTTCTTGTGAAAATTGCTTTAATTGTGGAGTTGGTTTTGTATGAGAACTTGAAAAACTGCAAATAATTTAAAAAAAACTGCTTTACTGACCTTTTCTCTAGTAAATGTCCCAGTGTGATATCAGGCATATCACACAAAGTAATCAAAAGTAATCTCAAAGTAATTTCCACTGTATTGAAAAGATTTACAAACCTGTAACAAAGACATTTTCATTCAGCTTGCTTGTATTTTTCAACATGCCTTGAAGAGTACCATACACACTTACCTGTGCCAGGCTTGCTTGGTTCTAGAAAATATAGCTAAATAATATTTTTTTTACGAACAAACTGGTCCGAGTTCAGTCTGAGTGTGTACAACAAATGCTTAACACTACCCTCTGATAAAGCCATACTGCTTGCCCATACTACCACAAATAGAGAGTACGGTGCTATCTACTCGTACCGCTGCATACCTTTGGGGAATCCACTGGACTCTGTGCACACCATACCACATTTTGGCATAGTATATACAGAGCCAGCTCCCTACACCAACTGACACTCTTACAGCTTAGGCACATCGACATTCCATTACATCAACCACGCACTGGCCGAGAAGCAAGGAAAGGATGCATTATGCCATCAGGTTGCAACAAACATCTGCAGTGTTGTTGCACTAAAATGACGTAAATATAAATGCACTAAGAGTGTGAGGAAATGGGATGTATTATATGGTGCAGTTGTGAGACCTCGACGCTTAATAATCTACCAACCCTTTGAGGACCAGTCGGGCTTTCTTTGTCAAACCTCAGCTCAACCCGGAGTTGCTGTGGCTTCAAGCAGTCAGGTTCCAATAAAGGAGCAAGTGTAAAGCATTTAAACAGTACCAAAACAATAGAAGAAAGTAACCAAAAACAAGCAATTGCAATGCAATAGGTCTCGCATTAATTAAGTTTGAGCTATTGGCATTGCTAAATATTGCAACACCAATTGCAACAAAAGTCTATAAATTGTAGGCCAAAAAAATGTGTTTTTATTTTTGTGGCAATGGTGGCATGCTGCGCTTTAGATGAATAGGTTTAAAAGTACAGTGCAGTTCAACAAAAAGAGAGGTAGGGAGAAAGCCTCAACACTCTTAGTCCCCAAGTATATCATATAACAAGAAAAGAGTGTTAACGGTTTGCAGGTAAAACTGCCAGAGCAAAAAGAAGAAATACAACCCCAATTTGGTTTGTGATGTGCTTCATCATCGGGCCCCACTGGGAGTGGCTGAATGCCACCCCAGTGTGTTTCAACGCCAGATTTACTGCGGAGCGGGTAATGTGAAGATGTGAGTGCTATGTGATGGTGTTAGTAGTGAGATTAAAGTTGGTAGTGAGGGAAAAAATGTCTTAATTGTATCAAAAATGATTACTTGATCATTCGGACATATTAAATACAAATGTGATGGAAAATAAACCCAAATACATTTTTTGGCTACTTCCAATAAAGTTATAAGTGGGTCAACATGTTTCTGCCTAAGTTAGTTATGAATTACCTGGCATTCGTCAGGACCTGTAGTGGACTAAACCCCGACGGTATGGGCACGCTAAGGCCCACCCTTACCTAGGGACGTGAAAGTGAAAAAGGTAAAAAAAAAAAAAAAGTGCAAAAAATGGGATTGAATAATTCCCTATACGGTACTCGCAATTAAGGAGACCACAAAAAATAAAATGCACCTGTGAAGAAAAGAACAAAGACACACCTGAAGAGACAAACATACAATTAGGTTTCTCTATTCAGAGGTATGTCAGCGATATCAAGATTGGTAGGTGACTTTGTGCTCTGGTCATTAAAAACAAACTAGTAAATAGCGGTAAATTAAACACCCAACCCGAGAGTGGGTATTACTCTGCGCCCAGAGTGGGTAAATAAGTTCTTAGTCGATCAATAGCATCTTCCCCCCGTTAACACCCTTAACGACTGGAAACCAATCTCCACTGAGGACACCATCCGCCTGATGAATTCCATCCACTCCGGATCCCCCACAGACCCATGCCCTCACCACATCTTCAACAAAGCAGACTCCGTCATAGCTCCGCACCTCCGAGACGTCATCAACTGCTCCTTCATCTCCGCTACCTTTCCAGAAGACTGGAAACACGCTGAACTCACCGCCCTTCTGAAAAAACCAACAGCGGACCCCACCGAACTCAAAAACTACCGCCCCATCTCGCTTCTTCCATTCCCGGCCAAAGTCATCGAGAAAGCCGTCAACAACCAACTCGCCGCCTTCCTCGAAGCCAACAAATCACTGGACCCCTCACAATCTGGCTTCCGAGCTAAACACAGCACTGAGACCGCCCTCATCGCAGCAACAGACGACATTCGAACTCTACTGGACAATGGAGACACAGTCGCCCTCATCCTCCTCGACCTCTCCGCAGCCTTCGATACAGTCTGCCACAGCACCCTTTTACAACGCCTCAGAGACATCGGAATCCAAGGAAAAGCACTGGAATGGATCACCTCGTTCCTCACCGGAAGAACCCAGAGAGTCCGCCTCCCACCATACAAGTCCGAGGCCTTTGAAATCATCTGCGGCGTACCACAAGGATCCTCTCTTAGTCCCACCCTCTTCAACGTATATATGAGCCCCCTTGCGGCCATCGCCCGCCAACACAACCTCAACATCATCTCTTACGCGGACGACACTCAACTGATCCTCTCTCTCACCAAGGACCCCAGCACCGCCAAAACTAACCTACACGAAGGAATGAAAGAAGTCGCCGAATGGATGAAACAAAGCCGTCTGAAACTGAACTCAGACAAAACAGAAGTCCTCATCTTAGGCACATCCCCCTCTGCATGGGACGACTCCTGGTGGCCGGAAGCCCTTGGAAAAGCACCCATCCCGACAAACCACGCACGGAACCTTGGCGTCATCCTGGACTCTTCACTCTCAATGAACAGACAAGTCAGCGCCGTATCCTCCTCCTGCTTTAACATTCTTCGCATGCTCAGAAAAACATTTCGCTGGATCCCCTCCGAAACAAGGAAAACAGTCACCCACGCTCTAGTCACGAGCCGACTGGACTACGGAAACACCCTCTACGCAGGCACCACCGCTAAACTCCAGAAGAAACTACAACGAATCCAAAACGCCTCAGCCAGGCTCATATTAGACATCCCACGCAACGAACACATCTCTGGTCACCTTAAAGACCTCCACTGGCTACCCGTCAATAAGAGGATCACGTTCCGACTGCTTACCCACGCACACAAATCACTCTACGACATCGGACCAGATTGCCTCAACTCTCGACTGTCCTTCTACACCCCCTCCCGCCAACTTCGCTCTTCCAGCCAAGCCTTCGCCACTGTACCTCGCATCAACAAGACCACCATGGGAGGCAGATCCTTTTCATACCTGGCGGCCAAAACATGGAACTCACTCCCCGCCTACCTTCGCCTCACCCAGAATCACCTAGCGTTCAGAAAGCAGCTTAAAACGTGGATATTTGATAAATAATCCCCCTCCCCTTCCTAAGCGCCTTGAAACCCTCTGGGTATGTAGCGCGCTATACAAATTTTATGACTTGACTTGACTTGACAATGCCAAAGGCAATAAACACTTAACAGGGACCCAGCGTGGCGCGTGTGCATGAAGGGATCAATGGGCCAAATGGCCTGTGACCCCCCCCCGGCACTCAGTGTCAAAACAGGGAAACGGGATAAAAAATATTCTCACTTGAATGGTGAGAAAGTATCACACCATGAACTTCGGGAGGCGGGTGGTGGCGAAATAGGCACACCCTTAGGAAAATAAGAAATAAAGTTTTTAGCAGTAGATACAAGCGATCTGTACTTAGCTCATGTTGTTACTGGAAATATAGGACTAACGCCCTCGACGCCACGCACCCAATGGAAACCTGCATGCACCCTTTGTAACCGGGTCCTGAAGATACAGCACGGAGCTTTGCATGCATAATAAGTAACCCCGTAAGGCGGAAAGGGACGCTTGAGGGGTGGGCGTGGCCAGCGCCAGAGAACCCGGGGTTACCCAATCGGAAGACACGCTCGGGTGAGGATGAGCGTGTAGCTGGAAAAGAGCTAGAGCGGGGAATAGTCTAACTGGCTCGGGAGTTAAAATAAACAAAGTTTTATTGTGTTTGAGCGAACACTTAAGTTTATAGTCATATTAGAACGGGACAAAATACAATAGGACTGAACAGGGGATAATACGCACCAAGGGATGAAGATCATAAATGGGTACATATCCCAAAGGAATAATTAAAATATTGTTGCACACGGTAGGTGTTAGTCGCAATGGAACATAACATATACAAGGCTAGCAAAATGGGGCAGTAGTGCCCATGGAAGGCGTGGCCAGCAACATGGCGCTGTAAGCCGAACCTAGGAGGAGCTCCGTCCAGCCGAAAGTGATCCGACATCCCTACATACACCAAACAGCCGCGAAATGCTCAAAAAGGGTGGCAGACAGTACACAGACACCTGGAGATTGCCCAGTACGGCCCCCGGAGGTGACTTGACCCGGAAAACGGACGGAGCAACTGGTGGCGGGCTGCTCCGGAGCCGGACCCAAGACGGCGGCGCCCACTGAGGCCTAGAACGGCGCCGTAGACCGGAGCGCCCGAGACCCTGTGTGGGTAAGGAGGGGACCGCAGAGGTAGTGCCCCAGCCCAGGGCCATGAGTGAATGAGCCCTAGAGACCCTAGCTGGACACCTTGGGAGGACGCATAGAACGTTGTGCACCGCCCGCACAACAGCAGCGGCGCAGGCACCTCTCCCATTGCCTGACTACGGAGAAGACGGCCTAACGGGCTGGAGACGCCATGAGGGGGGTAACTCAGGGGAAGAACGCCTGCCAGAGGTCAGCTGGGACGGACGTCCTGGCTCCCTGGTGGGACACAGAAAGGGGAGGGAGACCGCGCACGGATCCCTGAAGGTACTCGCCCCTACCCCCACAGCCAAGTGCCAGCAAGATGCGCTGGGGGACAGGACACTCGGTGGCGCCTGAGCACTCCGGCGGAGGCCGCGACTTGAGGAACGTGGACCCAAAAATAAAATCGCCCGCTCCCTTTTGAGAGTGAGGGGCAGGCCTGAAGTTGAGGGCCACCTCTCCGGGGACGACTGCAGGAATCACGCGGTGTCACCTGAATTGGGTAGGCCCATGGGGACCTGAGTACGACGCACTGCAAGTGGACCCACATTAGCCTGACTGCAACCACTCCTGCCCAAGAGAGAGCGGCACCCCCGGTGATACTGGCCCGAAGGCGAGGGGTAGACGAGGCAGCGCTGTCCCCCTCATTGACTGGCGGAGCCCTACTGGCGTGACGGATTAGACATACTGTGTGCCCTGGTCACAGCAAGACGCCTGATACAGAGAAGAGAACCCACTCAGGGTGTAGTACTAGCTGCCCGGAGCTGCGCAGGAAAGCAGATGAGACGACCAGCTGGACATTTTAAGGAGATTCCGTGGGGGCAACACAGTGGAGAGACGAAGAGGTGACCGGACCGCCGAAAGGAATACAGGCCATGCACTCTCTCCTCCCCGGCTGAGGGACCGTACAGGAATGGGGAAGAAAGACACGGCAGCTAAGGCCCAGGCACCTCCGTCCAACGCCAGAGAGGGCGCCGGAGCGAGCTCAAACACTGCCCTACTGATGGGAGCGATCCAGGCGTCCAGGGAAGACATTCAGGCCTCTTGGGCTGCCTTGGAGGTGAAAATTGGTGAGGTGGGAGTGGAGGTCAACCTACTGCAGCAGGACTTCCGAAACCTCACGGAGAGAGTTACCATAGCTGAATAAAGGCTCGGCGAAGCGGAAGACGTTATCCATGCCCTGCAGAACGATGTCAAAGACCTGATGGCCTCTCATAAGCAACTCCAATGGAAAGCCGATGATGCGGAAAACAGGGCGAGACGCAACAACCTCCGCTTTGTGGGATTTAGGGAAGGAATCGAAGGGTCCAATGTGGCGGAGTTTCTGCGCTCATGGTTGATCGAAATCCTGCCCCAAGCGTCATTTTCCAACTGCTTTATCATTGAAAGAACCTACAGAGCATTCATGGCCAAACCACTGGCGGGAGGTAGACCTCGGCCGATAATAGCGAGGTTCCTCAACTTTGCCGATAGAGATACGATATGGCAAGAAGCCAGGAAGCAGGGCGAGATACGAGTCGAGAACTCTCAGATAATGATTTTTCCGGACTACAGTCAGGAGGTGCAGAGGATGAGGCGATCCTTTGATATGGTGAAAGCCAAACTTAGAGACTTGAAGATACAGTACATGCTCCTCTTCCCAACCAAGCTTAAAGTAATATACAAGGACAAGACGCACTTCTTCACTCACTCGGAAGACGCTTGGCAGTGGCTGGAGGAGCGTCCACCTTTGCGGAGGTGAGAGGAAGACGGGCAGAACACAGAGACGGAGGGCCCCTCCAATGGCAACCTCTGGGAGATGGTGAAACCGCAACGCAGATGCAGAATGAGGGGGTCGAGGACGCCACAAACGACACCTTACCCATCGCAGCAAAGGACCCCCAGGAGGACCCAGGACTCTGCAACTCCCCGCCAGGACACCCAGGCTGGCTCCAGATTCAGAGCTCTGGCTCCCGAGGAGCGCTCGGAGGGAGAGGACAACGCGGGAAGGGCTACGTCAGTGAGCGACGAGGATGAAGATCATTCACTTCATCCGTTGGTGGCTGCTATTAATGAACTGGAAAAGGACCCTGATACGGCCGGTCCCCCTGTGCAGGGCGAAGGCAAAGACCTTAACATTTGAGCGAGAAGGCAACTGGGTGGACGAGATATCGGCTGGACTGATCGGAGACACACAAGTGGCTTACACGCCTCCTAAATGTTATTTTTGCTATTTAGAATTTGGTTATTTTTGTACCTAATCGCTTTTAATATAGAACTGTCACATTGAACTGTAGGTACAGTGGGATACTATCCTTACTGACCGTGTTTTGTTCGTTAAGTTGGGGAAGGGAGGGAGACCAGGGGAGGGCGACAGACCATTTCCTGCCGATAAGTCCTGCCGTAGAAGGGGGTAGATGGTGGGACCGAAGGGAGAGGAAGGTAGGGAGGGGGGAGCGGGGGAAAGTTGGGGATGTTCACGATGTTTTAATGGAGGGATAGCAATGTTTTTCACCATGTCATATCAAGCGCACACACGCGCGCGACACGACAAATCCCACCCCGGGCTGCAAGATCCAAGCAGTTACTATTCCAAGATTACGCATATGGGTAGCCCAGAACGAGAACCCGTACACAGAGGGGGGATTAAGGCATTGACATGGAACGTTAACGGTTAGGCTGTAAGATAAAGCGAGGCCCAGTCAACAAATATGTGAAGAGGTCAGGGGCCGATGTGGTGTTCCTCCAGGAGACACACCTGCAGGGCACGAAATGTGCATTCCTGGCGAGGGGACAGTATAGATTCCTAGCACACACAGGGTTTACTACAGGCTCACGAGGAGTGGCAATCCTGATTAAAAAAGAACCACCTATGAGAGTGGCACAGACATGGACTGATTAACAGGACACATACGTAGGGGTACGCGGCATGTGGGGAAGGCAAGAATACACTTTTATTTCGGCCTACGCCCCACCTAAACTGCAGGCAGGCACTCTGAAGGGAGTATCAGACATCATCCTTAATACATCTGACACAATCCAAATACTTGGGGGCGACTTAAACGACGTAATGGACCTTAGGAAAGACAGGACAGGCGATTGTGACAGATCACAGCCTGTGACACCATTGGCCAAAAACATAACTGCGCTTGGTCTCCTTGATGTCTGGAGATGGCTTCATCCGGAAGCCAAGGCCTTCTTCTCTGGAGCACACAAAGTGTACTCCCGCTTGGACTATGTCTTCATGGCACGGCAGGCACTACAGGTAACGGACTTAGCAGAGTTTTGTGACCGGGGGGTGTCAGACCACTCGCCATTGCTCCTGGAGATAGGTGGGAGATCGAGGGAAGGGCCCAAAATACTTCGACTGTCGGCCTGGGACCTACAAAACTCGGAAATCCTGACGGGATTACATGCAGACGTGAAAGTATATCTGGCCGAAAACGTGGACTCAGTGGACTCCCGGGTAGTCCTTTGGGAGGCACTTAAAGTAGTACTAAGGGATAGGGTACAGTGTAGACTGGCGGAAGATAGGAAAAAAGTCCAGACTGAGATACAGGGACTGGAAGCGCACATACTGAAGATGGAAAGCGAACACATACTAACGAGGGACCCAGGGAACCTTAGACGCCTTGCAGACCTACAAACTCAATATAGACACTTAGTGACAGGGGAGGCCAAGTCGCAGGCACTGGCGACCCTACACCGTGTATACAATGTAGGAGATAAATCTGGCAGGTTGTTGGCGTGGCTAAGCAGGAGAGAAAGAGACGATAGATGGGTGGAAAAGGTGCGAGATGGTCAAGGTGAGTAGGCGCTCACGGACATCAAGATAGCGAACGCATTTGCAGAGAGCTATAGAACCTTCTATCAAGCACTTGACCTGGGGTCAAAAGAGGAGGCACTGCAATATATGGCACATATTGATATCCGGACTCTAGAGGAGGCGGATCGATTAGACCTAGAGGAAGACATAACCGAAGAGGAAGTTAAAACCGCATTGACCAAGCTTCGTGCAGGGAAGGCCCCTGGCCCGAACGGGTTCCCCGCGGAGTTCTTCAAGAAAATGGCGGACCTCCTGACGCGCCACCTGCTGGGCCTCTTTCGGGGCGCCGCAGAGGAGGGTCAATTCCCACTAGACCTTAGACAGGCCACTATTGTCCCAATCCACAAACCCGGGAAGCCAGCAGAGGACTGCTCGTCCTACTGCCCTATTTCCCTCCTGAATGTGGAAGTGAAGCTGTATGCAACAATCCTGGCTCTCCGCCTCCAGCGGGTCATACCGGGACTGGTCCATCTTGACCAAACTGGGTTTATTCTGGAAAGGGCAACTAGATATAATTTACGGAGGACCCACAACTGGCTTTGAGAAGTGGAGAGCAGGGAGGAACTGCTCACTGGTTCCTGTCGCTAGATGCCGAAAAAGGCATTTGATGCGGTCCACTGGCCTTTTCTAGAGGGAGTTATGGAACGCATGGGATTTGGCCCTAAATAAAGACACAAAATCAATCTACTATACACGCACACAACTGCTAGGGTTAGACTCAACGGGACAACGTCGAAGGTCTTCCCTATACAAAGGGGTACAAGACAGGGATGCCCCCCTGTTGTTCGCCCTCTCTGTTGAAGTGATGGCGTGCACGGTCAGGCAGAACGTGGGAATTACGGGATTTCGGATAGGGGCCACAGGAGGAAAAACTGTCCCTATACGCGGACGATGTCCTAATGTATATCACACGACCGGAGTCCACGATGCCGCCACTGTTCACGGAATTGGAGCGGTATGGCGCTAAGTCTGGATACCAGATTAAATGGCATAGATCGACTCTCTATGATCCTCGGGGGAGAGATAGCTGGCCCACCCGGCCTGAGAGACTGCAGACAACTGGAGAGGGATTCATTTACTTCGGGATATTTATTACAACGAACGGAGACCTCTCCTACGACCGTAACATTGCTCGGGTACAACGTAACTTCAAAACAGATGCCAGCAGGTGGTAGACGCTCCACTTGACAATTCTTGGGCGGGCAGCCATGTTTAAAATGATCTCATTGCCGAGATTTCTGTACGCCTTTCAGAATGAATATTTCCCATGAAGAATACAGTCTTTCGAGAAATACACGCGGATCTACGGTCATACCTCTGGCTGGGTAAGAACCCTAGGATAGCACTAGCAACCCTACAGACACACAAATACGATGGGGGTATCTCACTTCCAGGTCTAGAAACATACTATTGGGCGGAACACTTGGCCCCCATAAATGAATGGATACACACACCCCACTTACGCGCTGGAAAGGCACACCATGGGCACCCACATGTGTCTCCACTACATCTACGGAGGAAAAGTACAGGCTAGGCTACTAAAATCACACTGGGGGCATGGAAAAGGGAGACGAAAGCCATTAAGTGGGACCTTAAACCAACAAAACAGACGCCACTATGGGACTGCGCATGGCTGAAGGAAATCAGCAAGTTGGAAGGGTTTCAGGGTTGGGACGCCATAGGTATCTCTACTTTAGGAGACAATCAAAAAGGGGGCACTGCAATCATTCCCGTCACTACAAGCGGACTTTGGGCTCCACCGGTTTCAGTTTAAGTACATGCAACTAAGACATGCGTGAAGATCGGAGGGGGCATTGTTGGAAGCACTCCCTGAATATGCGCCTCTGGAGGGCCGCCTGTTACAGGACAAGATCCCTGGCAAGGCAGTATCCCTCAAGTATAAGACCATTATGAACAACAGACCTAACAGGTTGGAGGGGCTCCGAACCACATGGTAACAGGAGGTGGGAGACATCGACGATGTAGACTGGGGTGTGGTGCTGATGCACCCCAGGGAGGTGGCGATTAAGTTGCGTCTCCGTTTGATCCAGTTCAAGATCTTGCACAGGGTTTACTTCGATAGAGTAAGACTATATAAAATGTGGAGAATACCTGACCCCCTGCTGCCTGAGGTGTGGTCATGAAAGGTTAGATTTCCTACACATTGTCTGGTCGTGCCCAAACATTCAAATATACTGGGGGGAGGTTCTTGCTGAACTGGGAGAGGTGCTAGTGGTAGACATACAGCCAGACCCAAGGCTTGTACTCCTGGGAATGACTAGCGATGTAAATGTACCCAGGCTACAGCTGATCTTCCTAGTGCTAGCCCTGGTGGTGGCCAAGAGAGACATAGCCAGGAAATGGGGGGCTCCAGACATACCACAACAAGAGGAATAGAGGAGAGGAATGGACCTCTACATGGCGGCCGAAAGGGTTACATATAAAGCACGAGGATGCCCGAAGAAATTTCAAAGAGTATGGGGTAAATGGTGAATCTATCAATGGCTGGATGGAGGACTCTAAAGGGACACGAACACTTTTCTACATGGTTGGCACAGAAGGGGTGACTGTCGAAGGTCACATGCTCCGGCAGCCAGCGAATCTGGGTACTACATGGATTGAACATTTGATGGGTGACAAAGAGGTCTTGGACCAAGCGGGAGATGGGTGGGATATGGGGGTGGGGACATGGGGATGTTTCTTGATGCGGACAGGTCTGCTGTATATGGCGTTTTTGCTGCAAAACAATAAAAAATGTTTAAAAAAATAAAGTAGTGCCCATGGAAAACTAGCAACTTCGGATGGATATCCAATGAGGGGGTATGGTATGGTATTATGAGGGTCTCAAAAGCAAAATAGTAATTGCGATGAAACCAATTGGTCTAGAGGACAAGTAACTGAAAAAGACTGATCTAGAGGACAAAAAAAACGCTATTAAGGACCAAAAATAATTTATTTTACGGGCAATTGGCAAAAAACCAAAATGGTAATTTTCTTGAAGTACAAAAAGGGGGGGGGGTTCTTGAAGTACAACAAAAAAGGGGGCAGAGGTAATCACTACGCCCCCTAGTGTACTTGGCTAAACATATATGTCAGACAAGCATGGCTAGCAGGATGGCAGAGAGGTACTACTATACTGGTGATGAGGTTTGTGGGAGCGGGGTGATTTCAGTATTGATGACCACGGGATCTCATCATTGAGACCCTGTTTATGGGTACCTAAACGGTACACCCACCTTTGTTCCTTTTCGAAGAGTCTGTTCGCAATATTGGTGCCCTCATTAATCTGTTCGATTATAGTCCATCTGAGATCGTTGGTGGTGTGGTTTGTCTGGAGAAAATGATCACTCATTTTAGTTGTTGTTTTCCGGCACCTTATATTACTTCTGTGCTCGTAAATTCTTGGTTTTATTTTTCTGGTTGTCATACCAATGTAGCGTAGCATGCAAGGACGTGATTAGATAGATGACATTGATTGGGTTGCAATTTGTATGGACTCTTTGTGTCCAAATTTTGCCTGGTTCCAGTGAAAGTTGTTTAGTTGCGGTCGTTAGATAGACACTACAATTAGAGCAAGGGAAATGACCAACAATTATTGGCAAACCCCATGTCTCTGTGATGCGGCGGATCTCTGTTGTGGCGGTTTCTTTCGGTCTGTGTCGACTAGGGAATCTTTTAGGCTGCGTCCCTTTTTAAATGAGAAGTGTTTTTTGCCAGGTCTTTCTAGTACTGGAGATTATCCTCCAGTTCCTGTTGATGGACTTTTTCATTAGGTTTGATAGGCTACTGTATTTGGTCACAAAAGTTAGGGGCATTTCATGCGGGAGTCTCTGGTTGGTCTCTAGAAGGGCTTCCCGTGGTTGATTGCGTGCACGTTTGTATCCTTTATTCAGAATATGGCTTGGATACCCTCTTGCTTGCAGTTTGTCTGTGAGGCCTGAGGACTGTTCCTTAAAGTCCTGTACGTTGCTGCAGTTGCACCTGATTCTAAGATATTGCCCATAAGGCAAGTTTTCCTTTAATGGGCGTGGGTGGAAGCTGGTAAATTCCAGCAAATTGTTTTTTGTGGTTGGTTTGTAGTGAGTTTTTGTTATCAGCGATGTGCCATTGATAGAGATAACCACATCCAGAAAGACCACTTCTGTTTGACGGATAGTATAAGAACACTTCAAATTTTGGTCAGCAGTGTTAATCCATTTCAAGAAATCTTCAAGGTGGGCCATATTGCCTTTCCAGGTAAGGAGCACATCGTCTATATACCGCCTCCAAAAATAAATGGAGGGGGAGAAAGGTTTGTCAGTTGGTAAGATGTGCTTGGCTTCAAAATCATATACATAGAGGCCCGCCACACTGAGGGCAAAAGTACTGCCCATAGATGTACCAGTGCATTGAAGGTAAAGTTGGCCCTTGTAGGCAAAGAAATTCTTTTTCAGGGCTATAGTGGCACAGTCAAGAATAAACCATTTTAGGGTGTTGTAATTCCAGGGGATTGAGTCAAGGGCAGAGACTAGTACTTTGATAGTGTCATCTTGGGGAATGCTGGTGTATAGGCTTTCTATGTCCAAGGTGACTAAGATCACCGCGCCTTCCTCGAAGGATATTTGTTGGAGGAGTTGGAGGAGACTTTGTATCCTTCAAATAAGTAGGGATGTTCTGGATAATAGGTTTGAGGAATTGGTCACAAAAAACCGAGAGCGGTTCGAGCAACGACCCGATACCGGACACGATTGGCCTCCCTGGCGGTGGTAATTTATTTTTGTGTCTCTTTGGCAGCGTATAGAAGTATGGGATAATGCTGTCACTCTTACTTAGGAACTCAGCCTCATTTTTGGATAAATATCCATTGTCTTCAGCTCCCTTCACCAATTGGGTGATACGACTTTGGAGCTCTACAGACGGATCCTGATTTAGAGGAGTATAGTTTTTGGTGTCATTTAGAAGTTCTTGACAAACTCTCTCATAATCACTCGTGTTCTGAATCACTATACCGCCACCCTTGTCTGCGGGTTTCAGTGTAATCTCAGTGTTGTTCTTGAGATTTTCAAGAGCTTGGTACTCGGCAGAACTGAAAGTGCCAAACGTGGTTGGTTCCGGGCATGTCTCAAGGTCTTGGAAAACAGCCTGCTCAAATGCTAAAATTGCTGCAGGTACAGTATGAGGGGGAGGGGTAAAAGTGGACTTTAGTCTGAGACCGGTGTCGCCTTTACGGTCTTCCTCATTCGGATCTTCTTTTCCTTCAAAAAAGGCTTTCAATTTTAGTTTTCTGAAGAAATCAGGTTACACTATGAATTAACTGAACTTGTCTGGACGGGTTGTGGGAACAAAGCCTAAGCCTTTTTACAACACCTTCTGTATTGGTGTTAATTCTTTGTCTGACAGGTTTGTGATTAGACTTACTGGGCACTTGTTCCTGGTAGTGATGCTTTGCTCCGTGTGCGATTGCCTACTGGGTCGTCCGTTTCCCAAGAGACCTGGTTGGTTCCTTTCCTCTTCCTCCCCTCTATAAAAAAGGAGGTTGGTATTGGTTCTGGAAGTGGGGTGCATAAAAGCAGGGTTCCAACCCATGAGTGGAAACTGTGGTTGTTGGAAGGGGAAAGGTGGGGGCCATCGTGGTCATTGATTGGGATATCCCGATCTGCCCCGGTTCCCTCTTCTCCGTCCCTGCAGGTTGGAGCCAGCACTGGATCCACTGCTGTTAGATGAATATATATGTATGTATATATATATATATATATATATATATATATATATACACACACACCGCAGTGTGAGACAGCGCAGTGTGCGTGAGAGAGACAGCGCAGTGTGCGAGACAGCGCAGTGTGCGAGACAGCGCAGTGTGCGAGACAGCGCAGTGTGCGAGACAGCGCAGTGTGCGAGACAGCGCAGTGTGCGAGACAGCGCAGGGTGCGAGACAGCGCAGGGTGCGAGACAGCGCAGGGTGCGAGACAGCGCAGGGTGCGAGACAGCGCAGGGTGCGAGACAGCGCAGGGTGCGAGACAGCGCAGGGTGCGAGACAGCGCAGGGTGCGAGACAGCGCAGGGTGCGAGACAGCGCAGGGTGCGAGACAGCGCAGGGTGCGAGACAGCGCAGGGTGCGAGACAGCGCAGGGTGCGAGACAGCGCAGGGTGCGAGACAGCGCAGGGTGCGAGACAGCGCAGGGTGCGAGACAGCGCAGGGTGCGAGACAGCGCAGGGTGCGAGACAGCGCAGGGTGCGAGACAGCGCAGGGTGCGAGACAGCGCAGGGTGCGAGACAGCGCAGGGTGCGAGACAGCGCAGGGTGCGAGACAGCGCAGGGTGCGAGACAGCGCAGGGTGCGAGACAGCGCAGGGTGCGAGACAGCGCAGGGTGCGAGACAGCGCAGGGTGCGAGACAGCGCAGGGTGCGAGACAGCGCAGGGTGCGAGACAGCGCAGGGTGCGAGACAGCGCAGGGTGCGAGACAGCGCAGGGTGCGAGACAGCGCAGGGTGCGAGACAGCGCAGGGTGCGAGACAGCGCAGGGTGCGAGACAGCGCAGGGTGCGAGACAGCGCAGGGTGCGAGACAGCGCAGGGTGCGAGACAGCGCAGGGTGCGAGACAGCGCAGGGTGCGAGACAGCGCAGGGTGCGAGACAGCGCAGGGTGCGAGACAGCGCAGGGTGCGAGACAGCGCAGGGTGCGAGACAGCGCAGGGTGCGAGACAGCGCAGGGTGCGAGACAGCGCAGGGTGCGAGACAGCGCAGGGTGCGAGACAGCGCAGGGTGCGAGACAGCGCAGGGTGCGAGACAGCGCAGGGTGCGAGACAGCGCAGGGTGCGAGACAGCGCAGGGTGCGAGACAGCGCAGGGTGCGAGACAGCGCAGGGTGCGAGACAGCGCAGGGTGCGAGACAGCGCAGGGTGCGAGACAGCGCAGGGTGCGAGACAGCGCAGGGTGCGAGACAGCGCAGGGTGCGAGACAGCGCAGGGTGCGAGACAGCGCAGGGTGCGAGACAGCGCAGGGTGCGAGACAGCGCAGGGTGCGAGACAGCGCAGGGTGCGAGACAGCGCAGGGTGCGAGACAGCGCAGGGTGCGAGACAGCGCAGGGTGCGAGACAGCGCAGGGTGCGAGACAGCGCAGGGTGCGAGACAGCGCAGGGTGCGAGACAGCGCAGGGTGCGAGACAGCGCAGGGTGCGAGACAGCGCAGGGTGCGAGACAGCGCAGGGTGCGAGACAGCGCAGGGTGCGAGACAGCGCAGGGTGCGAGACAGCGCAGGGTGCGAGACAGCGCAGGGTGCGAGACAGCGCAGGGTGCGAGACAGCGCAGTTGGTGCGTGGTGCGAGACAGCGCAGGGTGCGAGACAGCGCAGGGTGCGCGACAGCGCAGGGGTGTGCGCGACAGCGCAGGGTGCGAGACAGCGCAGTGTGCGTGAGCGCGTGCGAGACAGCGCAGTGTGGCGTGGTGGGAGACAGCGCAGTGTGCGTGTGTGCGACAGCGCAGTGTGCGCAGGGTGCGAGACAGCGCAGTGTGCGTGTGCGAGACAGCGCAGTGTGCGTGTGCGAGACAGCGCAGTGTGCGTGTGCGAGACAGCGCAGTGTGCGTGTGTGCGAGACAGCGCAGTGTGCGTGTGCGAGACAGCGCAGTGTGCGTGTGCGAGACAGCGCAGTGTGCGTGTGTGCGAGACAGCGCAGTGTGCGTGTGTGCGAGACAGCGCAGTGTGCGTGTGTGCGAGACAGCGCAGTGTGCGTGTGTGCGAGACAGCGCAGTGTGCGTGTGTGCGAGACAGCGCAGTGCGCGTGTGTGCGAGACAGCGCAGTGCGCGTGTGTGCGAGACAGCGCAGTGCGCGTGTGTGCGAGACAGCGCAGTGCGCGTGTGTGCGAGACAGCGCAGTGTGCGCGAGACAGCGCAGTGTGCGTGTGTGCGAGACAGCGCAGTGTGCGAGACAGCGCAGTGTGCGTGTGTGCGAGACAGCGCAGTGTGCGTGTGTGCGAGACAGCGCAGTGTGCGAGACAGCGCAGTGTGCGTGTGCGAGACAGCGCAGTGTGCGTGTGTGCGAGACAGCGCAGTGTGCGTGTGTGCGAGACAGCGCAGTGTGCGTGTGTGCGAGACAGCGCAGTGTGCGTGTGTGCGAGACAGCGCAGTGTGCGTGTGCGCGAGACAGCGCAGTGTGCGTGTGCGCGAGACAGCGCAGTGTGCGTGTGCGCGAGACAGCGCAGTGTGCGTGTGCACGAGACAGCGCAGTGTGCGTGTGCGCGAGACAGCGCAGTGTGCGTGTGCGCGAGACAGCGCAGTGTGCGTGTGCGCGAGACAGCGCAGTGTGCGTGTGTGCGAGACAGCGCAGTGTGCGTGTGTGCGAGACAGCGCAGTGTGCGTGTGTGCGAGACAGCGCAGTGTGCGAGACAGCGCAGTGTGCGTGTGTGCGAGACAGCGCAGTGTGTGTGTGTGAGTGAGAGAGACAGCGCAGTGTGTGTGTGTGTGTGTGTGTGTGTGTGTGTGTGTGTGTGTGTGTGTGTGTGTGTGTGTGTGTGTGTGTGTGTGTGTGTGTGTGTGTGTGTGTGAGTGTTAGAAATGGGATTTCTGGTTGGCTGAGGCTTGCGCCAAAGTCAGTCAGAGACCACCATTCCCAAGTCAGGGCAAGGAAGTTACACACCAAGATATCCCCTGCTCACCCCCTTGGTAGTGTGACACGAGCAGTAAGGCTCACCCCGGAGGCAATGTAAGTATTTGCGAACGCACCCACCAGCAACAACATCCCAGGCCCCCCACAAAAGGAACTCCACACAAGATATATGCAAAAATAGTCTTTGTATTACAAAATACATTAGATAGTAAACACACACTTTACAATGTGCCAGAGGCACGGGCAGAATTTACAGGGGATAAGTACAGGACAGGGCCACAGGCACCACTGTCAAGAGGAATATGCACTTAGTAGAACTAGCACTTAGAACTTAGAACAATCAGAAGCTTCACACATGATGCATAGAACATTCAGTGGTGTAGGAAAGACATGCTGTATAAACATACATTCAGAGGTGTAAGGAACAAGTCACATGACGCATCAAAACACATGAGGGACAAGACAGGGCCTAAACGGAGCAGCTGCCCACTAAGTGCTGGGCAGCTGTGGAGACAATGGGGCCAATGCTGGAGCCTCGTGGCCCTAAACAAATAGAATGTCCCCCTGACGTTGGAGTCCCCCCTCTGGGGACTCGAAATCAACAAATGACCCCAAGAGCCTCGTGGGCTCTAAACAACTGGCTGTCCCCTGAGCCTCTCTGGGCTCTACCAACAAGCTGATTGTCCCCTAGAGCCTCTCGTGGGCTCTACAACAAAAATGCCCGGGTGAGCCTCATGGGCTCTGAGACCAACTCGCCCCGTCGTTGGAGCCTCTCTAGGCTCGAATGGAAAATGCCCACTGAGCCTCGTGGGCTCTGATAAAATAAAATGCCTCCTTTGTAGCCTCTCAGGGCTCAAACAACAAATGCCCTCAGGATCGTGGAGCCTTGGCAGGCTCGAAATCAATAAAAATGCCCCCGCACTGGAGGGGAGGGGCGGGCACCGGTAATGTGCCCAGACGCCCCCCTCTACTTTGTAGCCACTCAACGGGTCTCGCGGCGGATTCCTCTCCTATGGGCAGCGGTAGCGGGGCTCTCCCAATCCCAGGGAGCCCCGCCCGACAGCGCCTCTGTTCTCCGGTCCCCCATCTCGGGACCGGGACTCAGGGTGAGGCGGCCCCGGGGCTCTCCCCAGCTCACGGGAGCCCCGGGAGAACTATGCTTCCCTTTCCAGGCGGGCAGCCAATCACGGCACAGCAGCGGGCGGGACTTCCCTCGCAAACAGGAAGTCCCGTCCAACATCAGGCACGCCGGTGCCTGGCTTCCTTTGTTGCCGCGGCGGCGCCATCACTGCTTCGGGGGCAATAACGATGGGTGGGCACCCTCGTAGGATACAATAAAGAAACGGGCATAACGCCGGGTAGGCACCGGTTATAAAATATGCAAAATGAGCGGGGTGGACACCCGCGTTTCCATTAGGAAATGCATCAATGGGGGCCAATAAAGGGCAGGAGCGCTTCCCTCTGAGGGAAAACAACAGCGCTCTGCCCAGTTAGGACAAGTAAAGAGCCCTTCAAGGCGCTGGGGGGCACAGGCAGCACCAGGGCACTAGGGAATGACCCCTTTCAGCAACCAGGGCCCCAGCAGCAAGGTCCTCCTAGGGGTAGAGAAATGACGCCAAAGTCTCTACAAGGTCCCAGAGTAGAAGCTAGGCAGCAGGTTCCTAGCAACAAAGTCCATCAGGCATCCAGGGGCTGGGCAGGGCCCAGGGAGGCAAGCCTTCCCCTGGGCCCAAGCAGCAGCACGCCCCTGGCAGGATTCAAGTTGGCAAACAAGAACCTTTTGTAAGGGGACACAGCCCCTTTTTATACAGTGAATTCCTTTGTCGCAGGGTGGGGGGAAAAAAACTGTTGCAGCTGGTTTTGGAGTACCTTGTTTTCCTCATTCACCCTTTCGATTCACTGGCCAGGCTAGGGACATTAGACGCACCACAGGGGGCGGAGCCAGCATTGTGTGGGGGAAAGCCCAGCCCTATTCAGGTCCCAGGTGCACCACTCCCTCACATCACACATGCTAATCTCAACACTCACCACCGGGGCAGACCCCTCAGGACTCATGGAGACAGGCTCACCAGCCAGCTCCAGCCAATCACAAGCCAGACACAAATTACACAAACATGCCAACTTCTAGAAGTGGCACTTCCACAATAGACACAATCATGCCACATATATCATTGCACAGCATTCAATCACACGAGTCTGCACATACCAGACTCGAGCCTGCACACCTCACGCATCAAGAACTACCAGGGACACAGACATTCCCCATGCATTCCTATGGGAGGGCAGGTCAACCTTACTCCACACACTCAGAGTGCGCCCGCACTTTCCACTGGGACACAGTGAAAGTGCGCAGAAACTAAAAATCCCTATCACCAGGTCACCATTACAAGCAAAAAGTTTAGAGGTGAACCTGCCAGAAGGGCCAAGTCCAACAGTGAGACAGCGCAGTGTGTGTGTGTGTGTGTGTGTGTGTGTGTGTGTGTGTGTGTGTGTGTGTGTGTGAGGCAGCGCAGTGTGTGTGTGTGTGTGTGTGAGGCAGCGCAGTGTGTGTGTGTGTGTGTGTGTGTGTGTGGCAGCGCAGTGTGTGTGCGAGGCAGCGCAGTGTGTGTGTGTGCGAGGCAGCGCAGTGTGTGTGTGTGCGAGGCAGCGCAGTGTGTGTGTGTGTGCGAGGCAGCGCAGTGTGTGTGTGTGTGTGCGAGGCAGCGCAGTGTGTGTGTGTGTGTGTGCGAGGCAGCGCAGTGTGTGTGTGTGTGTGTGCGAGGCAGCGCAGTGTGTGTGTGTGTGCGAGGCAGCGCAGTGTGTGTGTGTGTGTGCGAGGCAGCGCAGTGTGTGTGTGTGCGAGGCAGCGCAGTGTGTGCGTGTGTGCGAGGCAGCGCAGTGTGTGCGAGGCAGCGCAGTGTGTGCGTGTGCGAGGCAGCGCAGTGTGTGTGTGTGTGCGAGGCAGCGCAGTGTGTGTGTGTGTGCGAGGCAGCGCAGTGTGTGCGAGAGGCAGCGCAGTGTGTGCGCGAGGCAGCGCAGTGTGTGCGCGAGGCAGCGCAGTGTGTGCGCGAGGCAGCGCAGTGTGTGCGCGAGGCAGCGCAGTGTGCGCGAGGCAGCGCAGTGTGTGCGCGAGGCAGCGCAGTGTGCGCGAGGCAGCGCAGTGTGCGCGAGGCAGCGCAGAGTGCGCGAGGCAGCGCAGAGTGCGCGAGGCAGCGCAGAGTGCGCGAGGCAGCGCAGTGTGCGCGAGGCAGCGCAGAGTGCGCGAGGCAGCGCAGAGTGCGCGAGGCAGCGCAGTGTGCGCGAGGCAGCGCAGTGTGCGCGAGGCAGCGCAGTGTGCGCGAGGCAGCGCAGTGTGAGCGAGGCAGCGCAGTGTGAGCGAGGCAGCGCAGTGTGAGCGAGGCAGCGCAGTGTGAGCGAGGCAGCGCAGTGTGAGCGATGCAGCGCAGTGTGAGCGATGCAGCGCAGTGTGAGCGATGCAGCGCAGTGTGAGTGTCTCAGTGCAGTTTGTAACAGCACAGTGTGTGAGGTAGGCAGTTAGTGTGAGGCAGTGCAGTGTGCGTCTCAGTGCAGTTTGTGTGCAACAGCGCAGTGTGATTGACACACAGCAGTGTGTGACTGCATAGTGTGAGACATTGCTGTGTGTTTGTGACAGCGCAGTGTGTGTGAGGCAGCGTATAGGGTGGAAGAGGTGCGATAAATGAAACAGGAGTAAACATAAGGAGAGAAAGGGCGAGGCAGTATCAGGCAGTTAAGACATTCATCATTCGTTTGCATGGAGTCACTGCAATATGTTAGGTGCCAAGATATAATAAATTTACAATAAAAAGACAAAAACATCAGAAAGAGGTTCCGAATCAACAGCAAAAATCATGACGGAAAACACAATTAGCAATGCGTCAGGATCATACATTCATAGGTTGCATTTGGAAAATGTTTAAAGGAGGTCCCCGAGATTGTGTTGCGATCGGTAGCCAAAACTATTTAGGAGTGCGACATAAGTCGTTCGAATCGTGTTTGGATCAAGAAATGCACCATGCGCATGGGGCAGAAGAGGCGCGATAAAAAGATTGGGCGCAGACATGAGGAAAGAGAAGGGGGAGGCAAGATACAGCAATTCTGACAATCAACAGTGGGGTACATTGATTCAAATCAATAAATTGGGGCCAAAAATTATTAAAATTGCAGAAAAAACCATGTCAAGAAAAGACACAGGTAGTATGTTGACCAAAATTAGAACGAGGGCAGCGATATAATTACAGTTTGTAGTTATCCACGATGTGGGATCCAGAGTGCCGGGTAGGGGGGGCATCGAAGTGGGAGAGGGAAAGAAAGGTGATACTGGTTTAGCAGTTGAAATTTGTATGGAGGAGAACATAGTTGTGAGCGTCCATGATTTTGTTGCGGGCAGTGGTATGGCTTCAAAAGACTTTCGCAGAGGTGAGACAGAAAGTGCACGAATCAAACACGAACTACCATGGCAGATTTACAAAGCCGAGTGGTCCATCTGTTAAAAAAAAAACATTGTGGGTGAAAGACAGTGAATCATGGTGTCTAACGAAAAATCTGTGTAAGTGCTGCTATGTTTTTGATCATACAGGGCAAGTTGAACTGTGAACTGGTAGTTATCTATGCCGAGAGGTATGAGCGTTAGTGTAAGACAAGAGGATGGGGGGCGTGTAGGAATTAGGTTAACAAGCTCTAGGCACTGCTGTGGCAGGGGAGTGCATTCCTTTGAAGTCTGATGCGGGGGCGGGGAGCTGCTTCCTTTGAAGTCTGATGCTGAGGCGCACAGGCTCCCAAATGACAGACAGGAATGTGTGATGTGCACTCGCCTGGCTCACATGAACTGTACCAAATCCGCAGTTTGGGGAGCCTTTCCGGAAGCCTTACTATAATCTCGCCGAACAATGCTTACGCATTGGTTCTGCGAGACCGAACAATGCTTACGCATTGATTCAGTGAGACTTAAAAAGACACTAGAGCAGAAGAGACAAACAATAGTTACTTACCTGTAAACAGGTGGTTCTCCAGTATTGGTGTCTATCATAGATTCACATGCCTGAATCATTCCCCGTCGTCGGAATGGGAGTCCCACGGTATATATAAAAGCAATAAAATGCCATAATACATATAGCAAATATCAGAAATACCCAACCAGGAAGTAAAGTAGCACCAGCTACAGTAGAAAAAACCTTCACAATTGTGACTATCCTAGTCATTATGTCTTAGTCCAAACTGCAGCCAATCAGGCGATCGGGACTATCTTAGTCATTATGTCTTAGTCCAAACTGCAGCCAATCAGGCGACAGCACCCACCAGAATGTTCTCCCCAGAGGCTCAGGCTCTCAGATTTTCTCGCACAGGAGTGAAACCCCATAATGCCTGAGTGAGTCTCTGGGGGGAGGCGGACGTAGACGTCAGAGTATCAAAATTATATATACATCCATATATATATATATATATATAACAGTATAAAAGAATAATAATAATCATCATTATCTGAATAACGTCTAAAGAGCATAGAGGAGGAGGTGGAACAGTGGCTCACCTTATTTGAAAAGATTGCGCAGCACTGCTCTTCCAACCGAAGCATCTGCGTCGTCTGCTGAATCTAGACAGTAGTGTCTAGTAAAGGTGTGTCTGCTAGACCATGTAGCAGCTCTGCAGATCTGTCGAAGAGGCACACCAGCAAAAAGGGCAGTGGAAGACCTAACCGCCCTTGTAGAATGTGCTCTTGGCAAGGCCTGTAAGGGTCTACCGGCCTGCTAATGACAAAGTCCAATCGTAGAGGAGACCCATCTAGCAATGGTCTGTTTTGAAACTGCACAGCCCTGGCGCTGCTGCCCATAAGCCACGAACAGTTGGTCTGTCTTGCGGATGGCAGAGGTTCTTGATACGTAAAACTTAAGACATCTTCTAATGTCTAACGAATGTAGTGCTCTTTCAGCCGGAGACTGTGGGGTTGGAAAGAATGTCTTTAGGACAACCGGCTCATTCAGATGAAAATACAAAGGCACTTTGGCATGTACGTTGGATTAGTACGCAGCACTACTGAGTCCGTGGTGAATTGGATGAAAGGCGCTTTAGATGTAAATGCCTGAATATCGCTAACCCTTCTAGCAGATGTTAAGGCTAGTAACAATGATACTTTCCATGTCAAAAATTTCAGGTCCACATTATGGATCGGCTCGAAAGGGTGACGCATGAGCTGAGTTAGTACGACATTCAGATGCCATGCAGGAGGAGGTTTCCGCACAGGCGGAAACATACGAAACAATCCTTTGAAAAATTGTTGTATGATCCGCACAGAAAACAAAGAATTTGATCCATCTTGACGAAATCTAGAAATGACAGCCAGGAAGACTAAGAGTAGAATGTGCCAAACCCAATCTGGCCAAATGCAAAAAGAAAGGAAGGGTTTGCTCTGGTTTGGCATGAATGGGATGAAGACCATTAGATTGGCACCATGCACAGAAACGCCTCCACTTAAGTTTGTAGGTCTTGATCGTGGATGGAGCTCTGGCCTTCGCCAGTACCTCCTGGCAATCCTGTGGAATGTTTAAGTGTGCAAATTCCATGTGCTGAGGAGCCAAGCTGACAATTTCAGCGAGTTCGGGTCCGGATGGTACACCCTGCCTTTCTGGGTGAAGAGAAGATTCAGAATGCGAGGAAGTTGTATAGGGTTGCATTCCGAGAGAAGGAGTAGCTCGGTGAACCAGTATTGCCGGGGCCATCGTGGAGCAATCCGTATCAACCGGCATGGCTGCTTCTTCATCTTCTTGATGACTTTCGGGATCAGAGGTATCGGTGGAAAAGCGTATGCGAATATTTGATTCCAATTCAGTGAAAGGGCATCCCCGCACGAGTCCTTGTGGGGAACCCAACTTGCAAAGTATGAGCATTTCCGGTTCTGGTGTGTTGCAAACAAGTCCAGATCCGGATGCCCCCATATCTGAAAGATGCTGTCTAGAGATGGTTGATGTAATTACCACTCGTGAGTGCAGCCCGTGGACCTGCTGAGAGAGTCCGCTAACACATTTGCGATTCCCGGGACATGGATCGCTGACAGATGGATATTGTGAGTCAGGGCCCAACTCTAAATCTCTTGTGCTTGCTGCGACAACCAGGCTGATCTCGTGCCTCCCTGCTTGTTTAGATAATGCATGCAGGTGGTGTTGTCTGTCCGAATCAAAACTGTGGCGCCTTCTAGGGTCGCTTGAAAGGACTTCAGGGCTAGAAAGATGGCGTGCAATTCTAGTTTGTTTATGTGCCATCTCATTTGGATCTTGTTCCATTTTCCGCTGACTGTCATGCCTTGGAGGTGTGCACCCCAGCCTGTCATTGAAGTGTCAGTCGTTACTATGAACCTGGGCACTTCCGTGAGGAAAGAGCATCCCACTTGTAGGTTGGATCCTTGACTACACCATTGTATCGCTTCTCGCATTCGAGGTGTTATTTGAATGATATCCTCGAAGGACCCCGATACTTGTATCCACTGGCGACTGAGCTCCTCTTGCAAGGGCCTCATCCGAAGACGACAGTTGGGGGTGAGAAGAATACAGGAAGAAATCATCCCGATGAAGGACTTGAACATGCACACTGAAACGCACCTTTTTAATAACAGTGCCGCAGCCAACCGTTGTAACTTTTCCTGTCTTTCCTTTGAGATAAATACTTTGGCGAGCTTGGTGTCCAGTGTCGCTCCCAAGAAAGTCTTTCTCCTTGCCGGCGTGAGGTGCGATTTCTCGAAGTTCACTGAGAAACCCAGGCTTTGCATCAGTGACAGAGTTGTTTGAATATGAGCTTGCACCATGTCGAAAGAACTGGCCTTGATAAGGCAATCGTCCAGATATGGATATATCTGTATCGACTGCAACCGAAGGTGGGCTGCCACCAGGGCCAGTATCTTCGTGAACACTCTGGGGGCTGAGCGCAGTCCAAATGGAAGAACTTTGAACTTGAAGTCCCTGCCAGCCACTCTGAACCTTAGAAACTTCCGATGCCTGGGAAAAATCGGTACGTGGAAGTATGCATCCTGAAGGTCGAGTGTTGCCATATACTCTCCCGCCGAAAGAAATTGGAGGATTTCTCTAAGTGTCAGCATCCTGAATGACAGCTTTTTTAGGAATTTGTTTAGGGCACGCAGGTCGAGGATGGGACGCCATTCCCCCCCCGACTTCTTGCGAATAAGGAAAAATCTTGAGTAGAAGCCTTTTCCTTTCTGATGATGAGGTACCCTTTCTATTGCTCCCTTCCGAATCATAGTGTTGATCTGGGCAAACAGCTCCTTGAGATGTGCTGGAGGCGGTCCTCTTGGGGGGCAATTTGGGGGAGTTTTTACGAATTCCAAAATGTGACCTCTGGCTACCACATCCAGAACCCATTTGTCTGTGGTAATTTTGGACCAATTTAAGTAATTTTGGGATATTTTTCCTCCAATTTGGTTCGGGTTGGGACAAAGTGGCGGCAGGATGCGTTCCTCACTTCTTATTGTCTCTTCCTCGATAGTTAGATTTTCCACAAGACTGAGAGAAATTTCCTTTTCTGTCCGTAAGCCTGTTGACGATATGGCTGGTATCTTTGGTTTCCCTGGGCAGAAGTATAGGAGCGCTGTTGGTTAAAGCCTCCTCTATTAGAGAAATTTCCTCTTCCTCCACGAAAGGAAGACTTCCTGTATTGTAAAGTGCCCAGCGAACGTGCTGTCTCAGTATCCTTTTTTATGGCTTCTAGAGCATCGTCAACATGCTTTCCAAACAAGTATTCACCATCAAAAGCCATATCTATAATCCTTGTTTGGACTTCCTGCCGAAAGGATGTTGCTTTCAACCATCCTTGCCTCCTGAGAACAGCTGCACCCGCTAGTTGACGAAATCCTGTGGCCGCAACGTCCACTGCAGCATCAATCATCTCAGACGAGACGGATTCTCCTTCCTGAAGGATATTCTTTGCTTTTGCCCGATCTGGCTCGGGGAGTTTGTCCACATACGGCGAGATGTCAGACCACATCTGCCTATTGTATCTCCCTAAGATGGCTAGAGAGTTTGCGGCTCTAATGGTTGTAGCTGCAATTGTAGAAACTTTTTTCCCGATAGAATCTAGACGCCTCCCGTCCTTGTCAGGCGGAACAGAGACCTGAGATGTCGGATTAGAAGACCTCTTTTGCGCTGCTTGCGCCACCACAGAGTCTGCTTTCGCTTGTCCAATGAGGCACGCGGGAGATGAATTTGGCGCCCTATATTTCTTATCAACTCTCGGGAGCACTGCTGGCAAAGAATTTGGCTTGGACATGATCTTCAGTCCTTCCTTCCATATGAATTCTATGATTGGTATGGTCCAACTCAGTTTTTGTGGTGTAGACTTGAAGTCATACAAGAAGCAGTCTTCCTGTTTTGACTCCATAGTTATCATGAACCTCTTCGTTGCTCTATCCATGATCTTGTGAAATGAGGCAATGTCCACAGGAGGTGACTCTGATGTAGTAGGTTCTGCCGGAGAGGGCGTGTTTGCATTATAATCCTCATACTCTGACGATTCTGACCTATTGTCTAATTCTCCTTCTTGCTCCTCATGATCTGAGTACTCTTCGTCTGCTGTTTGAGGAGCTGTGACTTGTGACGCAGACAATGCTGGATGTCCTTCCTCCAACGTCACAGAAACCACTGACTGTCTGCTTAGAAAGCGGCGTCGCCATTTTAGGTCTTGGCGTAGATAGCTGCGAGTCACCTGACTCTGAAGGAGGGAAACGCCTATAATAGTCACTGAGCATATACTGTAGATTGCGAAACAAGTCCTCAGGCATCTGCAGGCCTGTCCTCATGTGACAGATGCTCTGTTTCATGCATTTCTTCCTCCATATCATCTTGAACCTTAATTTGGAGGTCAGATGGGCTTCTGGCTGCTCCAAAATTTTCATCTTCATAGGATCCTTCCTCATCGGAATCCATCAGTTTCTCTGGCACTACTAGCGTAGAAGGAATCGCCTCAGTAGTAGCCCTTTTCTTCAACAGTGTAGCCGTAGTTGCAGGTGATGGTAACGGAATCCCCGATGACTGTGCTGATCAGACTTGTAAGGCAGTGCAGCTTGACAGAGGTGGCGTCGATGGGATCTCCGTTTGCTGCTGAATTGGTTGCCTCGTCGACGGGACCGTCGTCGAGGTCGTCAACGGTATCTTCGTTGACGTAGATTTCGTCGTCGACGAGGGTTTCTTCGTCGACGAGGTCGTCGACGGGGACGACGTCGAGGTAGTCGACGGTAGCTTAGTCGACGTGGATTTCATAGTCGACGTGGATTTCGTCATCGCCGGTAACATCGTCGGCGAGAGCTTCGTCGATGGCACCAATTTCTTCGTCGACGGGGAGCCAACCGTCGACATCATAATAGAAGATGAAGAGCTCGTCGACGGTACCTTAGCCGTCGTCGACGGGACTATCGTCGACGACGAGATAGGCCTGATTTGCACATGAACCAGCGTAGGCGATGAGGCTGAAGACATCACTAGAGTTGGCTTCAGAGAAGAGAAAGTCATAGTGCAGGTGGTAGACGTGGCCACATGAGAGGAAACAGTCCTTTTTTGACGTTCAAATTGTCAAAGGTGGCAAATGAGGAGGCACAGACTTAGAAGATTTCTAGGGAACTGCAGATTTCCCAGACTTCTTAGAGGGCGTACTATCCATTTTACCAGGTGGAAGAGTCTTTTTTTTTAATCACTAGGCCCAGGAGTATCCAGAGAGGATTGGGCCTTCTTCACCACCTTCGCCCTAGGAGATGAAACTTCAGTTTCAGCCTACCTCTTATTAGAAATTAATGAAGAACCAGAGGCAATGCTTCCTACCTCAGACAAAGGGTCCTCCTTGTCCTTGAGTCTGTTGAGCCACAACAGCAGTCGTCCTTCTCTGTCCCTGATGGTCTTAGGGGGGAAGGTCCGGCAGATCTTGCACTCCTTTGCCTTATGGTCAGGATAAAGGCAATATAAACATTTTTTGTGGGGATCTTCTTTGAATAGCCTTTGCTTCCCACAAGAATCACAGGCCCTGAACAGGGATTTAGAAGTAGACATTGTGAAAAAAACTTGAAGAAACTAAGTAATCAGAAGAAAACTGAGCAGAGCTCAGGGAGACTCCCTTCACACGACATGCGGTAGAAAATCTGAGAGCCTGAGCCTCTGGGGAGAACATTCTGGTGGCTGCTGTCACGTGATTGGCTGCAGTTTGGACTAAGACATAATGACTAGGATAGTCACGATTGTGAAGGTTTTTTCTACTGTAGCTGGTGCTACTTTACTTCCTGGTTGGGTATTTCTGATATTTGCTATATGTATTATGGCATTTTATTGCTTTTATATATACCGTGGGACTCCCACTCCGACGACGGGGAATGATTCAGGCATGTGAATCTATGAAAGACACCCCTAATACGTGAGAACTACCTTTCTAGGTAAAGAAAAAACAATCCAAGCATACGTAAATACAAACTGAAATGACCCAACCTAATTCGTGATGGAAGCGTACACACTGTGGAGCAACCCTTTATTGCCTGTGCCAAAGTCACAGTTTACAGGAGGGACTTTGAAGTGCTCCGATACCCTCGGGTGGAGCTTGCGCTATATAAAACCATCAAAATAAATAAAGTAAATAAATAAATAAAATAGATTCAGAGGCTGCTATAGATTTACAGAGGCTTTTGTTGGTGCAGAGACCCAGTTTCATAGTCACTTAGATCGCTGACTTTTCCTTACTCTTCAGTAACTAACCTGTTAATGTGATTTCATTCTCCAAATATGGGGTGTACTGATACCCCCATTGTAATTTGCTCATGATTTATGTTCCTGCGAATTAGTGCATTATTTGATTGTTGAGCCTTAAAAAAGTTCATAGGCTGAATGCCGTGAGCGAAACAGGTGTCGGCTGGAGCAACAAAATACATCAATAGAATGATTGAAACATCATATGCTGCACTTATATAGATTCTTCAACTATTGTGGTTGAGCCTGAACAATAGGGACACGAGGAAAGCACACGGATAATACTGAATGGGAACAATGTAATTTCATGGAACATTTCTGGTTTGGGTGCCAAGATGGAGGATTGTAACTGGATTAGGTATATTAAGCAGTTTCAGGTTATCTGTTTGCAGGAGACCTGGTCAGTCGAATGTAACTATTTTCTGGAAGGTAATAAAGCATTTTATGTACCTGCAACAGCCACAACCAGTTGAAGACCAAAGAGGGGGGGGGGGGGGGGGGTGGAATGGAGACGTTCATCTCTGTTGCATTATCGTGTAAAACTCGTAGAGCCTTAACTAGTAACTCTGGCATCATTGGTCTAATTTTAACGGGATAAAACTGTACGCTTGGTATGGTCAATTTTTATAACGCTGTTAATTCATGCTCAGTTATCAGTCAGCTATCAGTACTGAATGTTTTTATTAGAAATTCAATGAGGGATTGTATCTATAATCTCATGATAATGGGAGATTTCAATGTTCACCCTTGTGGGGATCTTCTTTTGAAATGTATCTCGGATTTGCATTGTTCGCGCTTAGAGGGATTGCATCTGGAACATACGACAGAGGGGGAACTTTTTAATGATCTACTTAACGATTTAGATCTTACATTGACCATGGGACTGATGGACCCTAAAAAATGTTTTGAGATCCCATCCTTTAAGGGCCATGGAAGGGGAACTTTTATTGATTATGTATTAATAACCTCGCCAATGCAATCCTTTGTGGATTCCTTTGTTATTGAACACAGTATATTCAGTGATCACAATCCACTCACTATTCACCTAAGGGGTCCCTGGATAGCTAATGTAGATACAAGTCCTATTTCCGGTAGGCTAAGTACAACTGACGGGAGACGTCGTCTCAAATGGTCTAAATTTACCCCAGATCTGTTGTACAAAGATATTAAAACCATTTGTGCAGATGAAATTCTGGTTTGCATACAAGAAGGTCCACAACCGAGGAAGGTTCTTGAAGCCTACCAAAGTTTGTCGGTTAAGGTGACAAAGTTATTGTCGTTCCCAGCAAAGAAGTTAGAATCTGTGGGACCCAAGTGGTTCAATCGTGATTGCTCTAAAGCAGCCAGAAATTTAAGGTTGGCACTAGCAGCTAAACCGAGAATAAAGGAAACAGTTCAATTGTGCCGTAAGCATTATAAATCTATCATTACTAAACACAAGGAATACCTCAGAGAGGAGGCTTGGAGAGAGATTCTTGACCCTTCCACTTTGCGGTGTAGTTCTAGATTCTGGGCGGTAATGAAGAAACCTTTCCTGGTCTAGGTACCGGGGGATGGCCTGGAATGCTATATTCCAAAGGAGGAATGGGAATCACACTTCAAGCAATTGTACTGTAGCCCGGTGGAGGATAGGACCATCTCTGCCCGAGTGACAATGGCAAGATGATTAGCTTCTCTAGGGGGGAGGTTATGGAGGGCATTGAGGGTCTAACAGCTGGGAAAGCTCCTGGTCCCGATGGGATTCCTCCGGATTTATTTAAATCTGATCCAAGTTTTTGGGCACCTATTTTAGAGTCTGACTTTAATGTCGCAGTAAAATATGGATGCCCACAATCCTGGGGGGTCTCCACGATCGTCCCAGTCTTTAAGAAAGGGGACAAAAGCAGCCCAAATTGTTATAGGCCTATTTCATTAATAGATTCCATGGTCAAAATTATAGGTAGAATCCTACTGCAGAGACTTTGATTGGACGATGGAAAATAACATTATGTCCATTGTACAGTATGGGTTTTGCAGTGGCCGTTCAACTGTGACGCAGTGTCTTAACCTTTTTTTAATACTTAGTAAGTACACTGTGGCTCACAGGGGCACCATTCACCTCGCCTTCATGGACTTGTCCTCAGCCTACGACTGTGTAAACAGGGGAAGGCTCTGGCAGTCCATGAGGGTGAAGGGTGTAGACAGTGGAATTGTCAATTTCCTGGCTGACTTATATAGTAATACTAGAGCTAATGTGAGATACTCTCAAGATCTGAGCACAACAGAAAATGTTAACAAAAAGGGTGTTTGTCAAGGTTGTATCTTGGCCCCCTTTCTTTTTAATTTTTATATTAATGACCTTGACAGTGTGTTGCAGAATATACAGTCCGACTGCCCTAGAGTTGGTAGGCGGGGGATTCCTGTACTTTTATATGCAGATGATGCAGTTTTAATTTCTAGAACTGAGAGGGGCCTTCAAGCTTTACTAAATGCTTTTAAACTGTTCATGACGGATAGAGACCTTATGGTCAATAATTCAAAATCATTTGTCATGCATGTTGGCCAACAGCCAAGAAGGAACTCTTCATTTAAACTTGATGTAGTGATTCCTATAACAAAAACATTTTCGTATCTTGGGGTCCTTTTTGACTCCAAGCTTAACTGGGGTCCTCATCTGGCAAAAAAGAAAGGGGAACTGGTCAGGGTTAATGCCTCCATCTTTAATTTCGCATCGAAATTGGGTAAAAAAAACGATTAGTGCCATGCTGAAGCTTTATAACGCAAAATCGGTAGCAACTGCTATTTATGGCAGTGACATTTGGGGGTACACTGATGGTGAGCAGCTGCAGATTGCTGAAAACTATTTTTTGAAGCGCATTTTGTATGTTCCTGCAGGCACACCAAACCTTTTGGTACACGAAGAGTTAGGGATGGAATATCTAGGTGACATTTTTTCCTTACGCCCATTAACCTGTTGGCTTAAACTGTGGTTAAATCAGGATATACCATTGACTCACCTGATTATGAGCGACTACATGACCCAGGACAAGGCAATGGCTTCCCCTTGGATAAAATATGTGAAATCTTGTTTTGTCAGGCTAGGTCGCTTGGAACTGTTTGAACACCCCAGTAAGATTGTAAAGGGTGACCCGGAGGTAATTAAACAGGACTTCCTTTTGGATAGGAAGACCCAGCGGGAAGATGTTGAACTCCAGAAACAAATTGTGAGAAAATTTGTCATGTTGAAAACACGTGATACTGCAGAGCCATACCTGTTGGGCTCACTGACCTCCCACGAAAAGTTCCTGTTAACAAGGTTCAGGTTAAATCTTTTTCATCACCTGCTGATTAGACCTAAAACTGATGTTTTTAACAAACTGGCAGCACCCTGTGGCTGCGACGGAGAGTCTCCACAGGATATGTTGCATTTCATATTTTTATGTAGATTTTATGAATAACCACGCAGGCGCTATCTGGTCACTCTTTTAAAAAAACTTAATTTTACTCAGATCAGACCGGCCTTAATGTACTTACAACTTTTGCATAACGACAGTATTCTCCATATTACTGAATTTTTTTAATTGACTGTTAGGCTAAGAAACTGTCTGGACATGTAATGGCTCTTTGAGTTGAATGCACTAGTCACTTTTTTCCCGTTGTAAAGCTGTTATTGCACTTTTTCACTCTGGCACTTTATCTGATATATGTTTACAATGAATGTGTTTCTAATTGTTATTAAATGTATATGTATATGCACTTTTATGGTTTGTTTAAAACCGAATAAAGTTTCTGAATTGAAAATAGTGTCCGGGCCAGGATTTACTAATAATTTGTACTGCTGAAACACACAGAGGGTAGTGTTACATCGGTCTCTCTACTGCCGGAAGTGAACCCTTATTAGTCGTTCGAATCCTCACATCTGTAGAGAGGTTCTTTCGCTTTCACAACCTAAAGTCGTAGAGCCTGTTCCAGGCTTCCTACAGACATAGTAGTGACCCTCTTCCGGGTCCACAGCCTTTAACACAGGCAAAGATGCTGTATCCAGGTTCGAGGCCTCCTTCAGACCTAGAGATGCTCTTCCAGGTTCAGGGCGTTTAACAGCTGCAGATAGGTGGTTTCTGGTACAAGACTCCAGCAGTTTCAGGGTACATTCCTGCAGGCTGGGCGGTGCTATTTTCTGCCGAAAGGTGAGGCTCCAAGTTCAGACCAGGCGGCCCTGTGATTGACAAGGAATACACATTTCACAGCAGACGAGCGTGTTCAGACCCTGCCGGGATGGGAGCCTTCTGGGAGCTGCCCGGGAAGCAGCAGCAAAGAAGGTGTAAAGACAAAGAAGATGAGAAGACCAGGATTACGTACAATGGAAGAGAAAGGAGGCAAGACAAACAAACGTGGCCTTAATCACTCTAAAAAAAGGGGGTGGGGGAGCAGGGCTATCCCGAGTCAGGCTTCAGTTAGGCGCATCGGTGGCATTTATTAGCATTACCTTTCCGCTGGACTAGGATTTCAGCCTGTCCAAAGTAATTTGGCTTACCTTCTGAATGGCAGTAAAAACCTCCTCCTGCATCACAAAACATGTTTGTACATTTAGGAGTACCGCAGTTGCATTGATCGCTGCAACAAGAGTATTTAGATGTTTGTAGTAGTGAATCTAACAAAAAACTTAAGTAATATCCACATTTGTTGTGATAATTTCAGTTTGATTGCATGAGGACATATTCCACAATTGCAGTTTAAAAGAATCAACCATGGTTTGAAGTTTGAGGAAAAATGTGCATACTGTATTGACTAACTGTAAATAATGGACAGTCTGGTGTCCAGCCGAGGAGAAGTTGATAAATATGAGAGTTGTGGGCACAGCAGGGTCCCAGGAGAAAAATGGAGCTTGGAGTTACTGTTGGTGAGTGAGTTCTTGTACTTGGTTGCCAGATGTTATGTCAAATAACTTGAGGCGAATAGGCGGCTGTATCGTACAGTGCAACTATCCCTTATGCTAGATGTGTCGAGCCCAACATTTTTTGCCTCAGAGTCCATAATTATAAAGTGCAAGATTTTCACCCAATTAGGAACTTATTTTTTGGGTAACTTTATTTTGGTTTTAAAAATATAACAAAGTAGATAACAAAATCAGGAATAAATGCTCAGGGAATCAGGAAGGATACAGATGGCAATCAATATGTTCACCATTTAAAAAAAAGTTCAGAAATGGGGATGTAAATGAGAGAATCAACAACAATGATCGGATAGGAAGAGAGGGAGAAAGAGTGAGATGTTAAAGGGGTAAAAAAAAAAAACAAGTAGCAGGATTATAATTAACTCGCAGGGCACACCTATGGTAGCTGTCATTATGTGTGCAGTAGGAAGCGCCCATTTGCACTAACAACCTGATGGTCTGAAACAGCAACAAGTATTGTAGTAGTGGATGCCATTTATATTTTTTGGTCTGGAGGTTTGTGGTTGCAGTGCAGCATAAATGTCACTTGTGGTGTCACAATGTATTAAGTAACGGATCCATGCCCTGTTGGTGTAGCCATGCCCCCCCCCAATGTAGAGATACCTAGCGTTAATCAAAAACAACTAAAGAGTATCTTGAACTATAATGTACATAAAGCTCAAAAGGAGAAACTGTAAGACAAACCGTCCACCAACACCCTTAAGTGCCCCATGCAGAAATTTTTCGAGCTGTGGAAGAGCCCAGACTAGGTGGATATGTGGGGAGTCGTCAGCCAGCGAATGCCGACGTGAAGATTTCCCCCACCACGGACTCATGAAGATGTTTATTTAGGAATAACTGAATCCTAAGGAGAAAGTTCGTATTTCCCTGTGTTTAGGAAGAATTTGGAAAACAAGCTGAATTCCATAACCCTCATAGAACAGAGGTTCCGCGCCGGAGTTTTTACCAGTGCAGCGAACACAAGTTGGTAAAAACGCGTATCTATAGCGGATTATCCTCCTTCCAATGTGAGTAGGTTCCAATCGCCCCACCCCAAATCTTGGTCCCCACTCGCGGTACAAATCATGTCCCTGACGCTCAACTTTGCCTTAAGGGTATGTAATGGACGAACAATCTCAGATACCCCCTCACAATGCACTTTTAATAGGAAGGACCACGAGTCGCGATTAGACTACATTTTTGTAGATATCAGCCTGTGGCCTAAGGTTGAGGATTTCAAAGTAGTCGTGCGTACGGATAGCGACCACAATGCACTATTACTACATCTGGTGCATTCTGCAATAATATCTGGCCCTCAGCCTCCCGACACTAGGGATGAATCAAGCAATTTGGTACTCACCTCCAACAGGCGCAGGGTAAGATGGGAGAAACTGGCAAACTCGATAGAAAGCACCAGAAAAATGTACGAGCTAGTATTGCCCAAGTTTGAGGATCTGGACAATTTAATCAATCAACCCAGACCTCAAGACTTCAATAAGAGTTTAGCTCTAATTCATGAAGAGCTAGTGGGAGTTCTGGGTGAGGTCCTCTATCCGGAGGTAGTGCAGAGTGAGCAAAAGACCCGAACTTCTTCCTGGTACAACTCAGCCTGTAAAAAGGCTAAGTCTGAATTAATTTCAGCAGTAAAAGCAGGTATAGATAGGACCAGGGTGGCAGAGCTTAGGCGCCAGTATAAGGGTGTAATGGCCCAGGCTAGGTCAGACTGGGATTGGAATAGATGGCAGGACCTCTCTTCTGCCCTTGGAACGAGGGACTCTAGGAGATTCTGGTCATTAGTGAATATTGGGTCAGGAGAACCAAAAGCTGCAGTAGAGCCTAATATTGCAGCTTCCCTGTGGGAAGCCCACTTTGGTAAACTCTATGAAGACAGTTCTGATGGCACAAATGATGTGGCCGCTGCTTTTCTTTCCCTTGCTGGCGACAAATTGGAATTTAGTCTCGGGGAGGTGGTCAGTGCCATAGACAGATTGGCGCTGGGTAAAGCACCGGGACTCGACAAACTGCCCGGCGACCTTTTTAGGTCCCACCCTGAGATTTGGGCCCCATACCTTCACATTCTTTTTAATTCCATTGCACAAGGCATGGAGATCCCCTGTACTTGGCTGGGGGCGGAGATAGTTCCCATCTTCAAGAAGGGCTGTCCTCTCCTCCCAGCCAACTATAGGCCAATCAGCCTTATAGATGTGTCTCAAAAACTTTTCTCCCGCCGCATACTGGACCATCTCCTGGACTGGATGGAGGACAGAGACATTCTAAGTCCCCTTCAGGCTGGCTTCAGAAAAAACACGTCCACCATGGATCAAATCTTCCGCCTTGTGCTCCTCTACTGGAAATCTGTGAGGATTGAGGGCGGGAGGTTGTACATGGTGTTCGTGGACCTGAAGTCAGCATTTGACCTAGTGCCCCGGAAAAAAACTTTGGGAGGTTTTAAACGAGATGGGAGTTCCTACACATCTCTTACAGGCCATAATTAGACTCCACGAAGGCAATTTTGCTCAGGTACGGTGTGGGAGGGGTGGAGTATTGTCAAAGAGGTTCCCTGTCCTAAGGAGGGTAAGGCACGGTTGCGTTTTGGCGCCAACCCCGTTTTGCCTTTACGTTAATAACGTCATAACCCATCTAAGTAATGTCAGGGACAATGACGCCCCAGTTTTAGCGGGCAGGAGGGTACCGGCTATCATGTTCGTCGACGACACCCTCCTGCTCTCCAAATCTCCGATGGGAATACAGCGGATCCTGGATGGATTTGGTCTTTTCTGTAGACAGTATGGTCTAGAGATCAATACAGGGAAGACCAAATTCATGATCTTCAACCCCTCCCCTAAGACTAGGCCAAACCCTTCACTGAGTTTGGTAAGTCTGGAGAGGGTAAAAACATTCCAGTATCTGGGGGTAACATTGCACGAGAATTTAGCTTGGGAACCGCATATCAAGTTCTCGAATAAGGCTGTCACAACTGTCCGGGGCAATCTTGAAGGTCACGAATACTTCTTCTTACAAACCTATAGCCCCTGCAGTTGAAATGTACAAAACACAAGCCAAGGCGGCTGCATTATATGGCAGCGAGTTGTGGGGGTATAAAGCAGGAAAAGAATTGATGAGTGTTGAAAATAATTTTCTGAGACGTCTTTTGGCCCTTTCGCCTGGTACACCTCTGTTTCCATTACGATTAGACTTGGGTCTCCCTCCTATAGGGGAGGATCTTGAATTAAAACCGCTAAGATTTTGGCACAGGCTTTGGTCTACCAACGAGCTCAAACATTACAGGCAAGATCTTATTCATGTTATGAACCTAAACCATAGTGACAAAATTCCATGGTTATCCTTTGTTAAGCAAGAACTGTTTCGACTGAGTCTTCACGAGCTGTGGGAGGCCCCTGAGTTAGGCTGTCAAAAGGTTTCCCGGAAAAGACTTGCAGAAGTTTATAAGGAAAAAAGTCTTGCTTCCCTTGTGCTTGCTCCCCGCAATGGGATTTTAACCGAGCGTTTCCTGGACTCCAAAATTCTTATTATTTTGAAAGTTTTATGGATATTATTTTCCCAATATTGGCAAGAAAGCTATTTATCCAATGGAGGCTTGGCACTTTACCCATCAAATCCTTCACGTGTAAATGGGCCAATGGGGGGGGGACAAAATATGGCCCGGTTTTTGCTACTGCGATGAGGAAGAAACCCATGTTCTGTTCTTTTGCCCGGCCTATGACAGACCGAGGAAACACTGGCTAGTGCCTCTGTGTAGGAACTTTGGCGTAAGGAGTCATGTGACTTCGAACAGAATACTGAAAACCGATCCCTCCCCTCATAGTATTTGCAGTTGCAAAATTTCTAATGGCCATGTGGCACATCAGGAGGAAACTACTCAAAGTTTGATTACCAAAGGGTAGTATTGCCAAATTAACCATTGCCAATGTATCTCTTGATTATTCTTCGGGAAGTGGTTGCTCTTTTTACTTCTCCTTTTAAAGCATGTTTTAAACCATTGTTGTATTTAAAATTTATTTTGTATGTATGTTTTTCATGTATCTTTTATGGCCTAAACGGCCAAAATAAAGAATTTTTGGATTGGAATGTGAGTAGGCACTTTAGGGGGTGTACTGCCCCGTTGGGAGAGTTTGTATTACTGGTCCTGAGGAATGCTGGGTCGAATAGGACCCTAAAGCTGAAACATGTCGACCGATTTTTAGGACAGGGGGTTCAAATTTACTTAACCCTTTTTTCTCCGTTCAAGTACACTGTTTAATTGGGTTCGAATCACCCCTCTATTAAAAGTGTTGGTCGAGGGAGTGGTCTACACATTTTAACCTGCACCTTTTTGGTTTGTTGTATCTTTACAGGCACTAACTACAGGAACCCAATGAAGACAAACAGCTACCTATCTTGTGTGGGTGCCTGAGGGTTCCTTTTTGCTCATTTGGAATTCACTACCTTTTTGACACAGCTAATATTTCTGCATGGGGCACTTAAGGGTGTTGGTGGACGGTTTGTCTTACCGTTTCTTCTTTTGAGCTTTATGTACATAATAGTTCAAGATACTCTTTAGTTGTTTTTGATTGATTATCCTAAGGGGTGTGAGAGTATTCAACTTTTCCCTTTCTCTCTTGTTTATACATACCTAGCGTTAAGCCAATAACACTACCAAATGAAGAACTCTTGATGCATTTACATCTAGACAGGTAATTGGCTGCAAACACTATGTATATTTGTACATCCATGCGTCTACACCCATTTATGATTGGAGTGTCCTGAGTTCTGCCTGTACAGGAGTTTTCATCTTTCTCTGGTGCTTTTAATACTAGCATGCCTCTGCTGGTGACAGCTTTAGTTCTGTAAACATAACATATTTAGAAGAGGTATAGCTTCCTACCATTTTTATAGTCATGATAACTCCTTGCTGAACAAGTGATGAACAGACCTGTATATTTATTGTATTATTGCTTGTTGTACAGTTGTGTGTGCAGCATATTTATTAATTAACAATTGTATCATTTAAACTACAAAAATGCACGATTGTTAAGATTGCTACGTGCCTTTAAAACAGCACTTGCCTTTTAGTGACAAAGTTGTTAAAATGTTTGTGGAATTGTTACATGGTTACATCTTTTAAAATGTGTTTTATTCAGACTGTGGCGAAGAAATCAACAATTCTACGATGAGCTCCTTATGGAGATTTAGATGTTTGATTCACTATAATATGCAGTTGCTATGTGGACTGGTTGTGACAAATGTTTTTTTTTTTAGAAAGTGTTTTGCATCAGGATGGTCATCCCCATGTTTTATTTTAAGTTTTCTGTTATAATTACATTGCCACTTGAGCTAACTATGACACTTTGATTACTTTATGGATAATAAGATCGTTCCTGCTATATTAAATGAGGTTGATGTCACCTGTAATTAGCTATTTGAGAACCATATTTTAAAACAAAGCAAAAATGTAACTATTTTAAGATCACAGTGGAATGTGTTTTAGGTTAATGGCATATTGCTATAGTTTTTCATAGTATTTGCTAAAAGCCTCAATTTCATCTTTTTTGTTCATAGAGACTATGTGGTAACATGGCAACACGTACAGAAACCAGTCAGTCTTTAAATTGTGCTGGTGGAACATATAACATTCTCTCAATCGCAGCCAGAATATGAGCTGGCAAACTCGGAAAGCTTCATATACTTGCAGGTGCCTTAGTAACAAATATTCCAGCAGGAGAGTCACTCCCGGAGGCCTCGGCGTTTGAAGACACACTCCTGGACGAATTTATGCCCACAAAGGCAATTTCACTGACCTATCTTAAATTGACTAACCATACTCCAGACCCCCTTACTCAGCACTGCAACACATAGGAGATGGATTTAGGGGAACTGGACGAAGAAGACTGCATGGAGGCATTGGCCTCACCTAGGGAAGCAGCGATGTCGTCCAGGCTCAAGCTGGTACAACTAAAAATATTACATAGAATATATTACTTGTGGCAAGCGCTAGTAAAAATGTGCTAAAGGGAGGACTCTGGCTGTAGGCGAGTGTGTGGGAATGAAGGCACATTCCTTCATGTTCTATAGGGGTGCAGTTATGTTAATAGATATTGGTCAGAAATACTCCGCAGTATGAAGCAACTCTGGGACAGAAACTCGCCCTCAAGTCCAAACGTTGCTTGCTAAATATTTGGGAACCAACATATCTAGGTTCCAAGGAGAGAATATGAGTAACGCTGGGCCAGGTGCTTCTTGCTAGATTATGGGGATCACAGGAAACACTACCACTGAGTGCATGGAAGAAGGACATGGATTGTTATATGTTCAGGGTTTAACAGTATACATATCAAGGGGATGCCCGAAAAAGTGGATACAAATATGGGAGAAATGGAATGTATATAGAGGGAATATTTGTGAACCACATCCGTTACCCTCCCCACCTTTTCCCCCTGATAATTGAGAGCTGGAAGGATAATAATGAGCAAATGGATAATTGTGTCATTTAAATATCTGATTAGTATGATCCCCAGAAGGTCCCTGTGCCTAACAAATTTTTACTTTTATTTTAAATGAATGTGTCCTTATGTAAAGCAACTGGTGCTATGTAAGGCGCTCTGATACCCGATTCGGGTCAAGTTCGCGCTATATAAAACTCTGTAAAATAAAAAAATAAAAATCTGTGTCCAATTAACGTGAACGCGAGATGCGGGCGTGATAATTGGAAACAGATGGTGCTGATGCTCGCAAGCCCTAGGCCGTGGGCTGATGCACAGGTGGGACATGCACCCGCCTCTGCCCAATTGCGTGCTGTCTCTTAGAAAGACTCACGCAAAGGGCAATTGCGTGAGAGCAAAATAAAAAACACACGCAAGCGTGTGGTCAGAGTTGGAAGTCCTTAGAATAAGCCTCGCAGGGCAGTGCATGCGCGCTGCCTCAGGCGAGACCTAAAAATGGTCGGAGCTAAGTGTGTGTATTGGCCCGACATAATATTCCTAGTTCCTGGCCGATCTCCCAAGAGTCCTGAGTTTACCTAATGTGTTTAGCCCGAAAATGAATGGTGTGCATATTAGCGGTCTGGTATATGCAGAAGATTAAGTGATTTTAGACCAAACAGGAATTGGTCTGAAGAGAAAATTGGATGTCTTTGCGAATTATTGTAAGGAGACAAAAATGAAGAATAAATATGGAAAATACCAAGTTACTCCCGATAGGGAAGCACTTGAAAAATATGGCCTGGGAAATTAATAAAATCAAATTAGAACGTTTAAAAATATAAATAACTAGGAGTGTGGTTCACCCACGATTTAGGATGGAAGGATCACCTGGTCTCAACACAAACTAAGGTGCTTCAAACAATTTTGGGTTGAAGAAAAGTAATTATCACTATGGGGGCCCTCCATACGACCAGTGCTGGTGGCCTATCAGGCCATGATTCAGCCACAATTTCAGTATGGTGCTGAGGTGATAAGCTTAGGGGGCAAAAAGAGTTGGGATCTTGATGAAGGGAGATGTCTGAAAAATCTACTTTCTCTCTCCCTCCCCTCCTCCATGGTGCAGGCAGTTTGGGTGAAAACGGCCTGACAGGGTGAAAGCACTTAGCACTGGCACAGACATTAAAAATCTGGATGAGAATAGAAAGTGTGGCGGCGAACAAAACATTGGGGTGGGATCGGCAAATTACACAAGCCACGCCACTGAGGAAAGCAGAGCAATTAGGTACACTATGCACCTTGAAAGGGTTTGGTAACTGGGATTTGATCAGGATCTCACGAATCGGGGACCTTTGGCGTCAGGGGAAGGTGCTGTCCTTTGCCACCCTACAGAAAGAATATGAGTTCGCTTATTTCCGTTATTTGCAGGTGCGACATGCACTAATGTCCAACCTGGCTAGCTGGAAATCTCTTCCTGAGGTGTTGCCGCTGGAGGGCAGACAGTTAGATGGCTATATGCCCACACAAGCTATATCCCACACCTACAAAAAAACTGGTGAATAAGCCCAGATCCCCTTGCTCAGGTCAGGGGGTGGTGGGAAAGAGACGGGGTAGAACTTTATGATGAGGAATAGTAGGAGGCGCTGTCCTCTCCTAAGGAGATAGCAATCTCTCCCAGACTTCGCCTTGTTCAACTGAAGATCCTCCATAGAACTTACGTGTCAGGGGCCAGGCTCGTAAGCATGGGGAGAGCATCTGATATTTTGTGCAGAAGGCAATGTGGCCAAGAGGGTACCTTCCTACACATATGGGACTGCGTTATCCTACAGAATTACTGGAAGGGGATACACCAATATATAACTGAGGGGATGGGGCTCCGACCAGAAGCAAAACCGTGCATACTAAATGTATGGGAAACCACTGATGTGAACAGTAGAGGGAAAACGTGGGTTACGCTGGGCCTGATGGTTGCAAAGAGGAACATTGCATGGCTATGGGGCTCTGGTGTATCGCCTACATTGGCCTAATGGAAGACAGATATGGACTGGTGCATGCAGAGGGAAAAGAGTATTTGGCGGGTGGATGCCCCAGGAAATGGTCTGCTATCTGGGAAAAATGGTATGTATATAGAGGAAATATTTGTGTGCCGCCCGTTGTACCATCTCTTGACGATCCCCTTAAACACTGAGGCTCTGCCCCTCCCTGGCCTGTAGTGTGGATTTACCACAAAAATTCTATATACTTCAAAGCATTCCGGTCATGTACCAAGAATTGGCTTGTTCTTGTTTAATTAAAAGATTTGTTTATAAAGAATAGAAAGTGTTATGTATGTAAAAAGGAGGTATACAGCTAAATTGAGCCCGGGGAGTAAGGGGGGGATTCAAACCTGTTGTAGGGAGCTAAAAATAGAATTAGCAGATTGTATTAATGCAATAGGGGTGAGTAAGGGGGAGCTGAAAAGAATAACTAAGAGTTTCCATGGAGGGGAGGAGGATCTACTATATTTAGAAAATAAACAATCTGTCTCCCACTTGATTAACTCGTGGATGGGAAGAGAGACATTTTCCTACCTATAGAGACTCCCAAATAACAAGATGCGAAGAAGTGTCCTATGGTTTAGATGTCGGTCAAATCAAGTCCTAATGTCAGAAAGATGAGGTGCTCTATTGGGTGAAGGAAGAATCTGCAAGTGTGGCCTAAATACGAAGGGAGATTTAACCTAGTGATTGGTTTGTGGTTTTCAGCCCATCGGAAGTCCATTTTAAAATCTAATTTGATTAAATATCACAAAAGGATAGAAAGCAAGTGATTAAATTATGGGATGAAATGAGATTTGTGGCATGTTCCTGGTCTGTGTATACATTGCAACAGTTAAACTAAGTTGAACAAAAAGAGGGACTCTGGGCCAGTTTAACTAGGTCCAGCGTACGTGCCCAGGGGCTGTATTGCAAAGAATGGTACGGAGTTCCTCTCTAGTAGTTGAAATGGGCAATAGGAACCGGTAGAAGGGTCTCAGAAAGGACCTCTGGTGTGTGCTTGAAGGACGGGGAATTCTCCTTTTGGAACTAGGGCTCTCACACACCCAGCACGCTAGGTGTCCTGCTTCATCATTTGAGCCTGCCCCTCGTCAGGTCAGCGCTGCAATACCCGACGGGCACCCGGAACTGGGGCTCTTGTTCAGGCATCTTTTGTTCCTGCTGGTGGGTGCAGTGGGGGTGAGGGGCCTAGTGAGTGTAGATGTAGGGGAGAGTGAGTTAAAATAGGTCAGTTAGTCCTATCCAAACTTTATTCAGTAGGTAAACTGCCTAGTTAACAAGCATTTGCAATGCAATAGGTCTCGCATTAATTACGTTTGAGCTATTGGCATTGCTAAATATTGCAACACCAAATGCAACAAAAGTCTATAAATTGAAGGCCAAAAAAATGTGTATTTATTATCGTAGCAATGGTGGCATGCTGCACTTTAAATGAATATGTTTAAAAGTAAAGTAACAATTGATGTGTGTACTGATGGATGGTGGTGTGTGTGCCTGTAGAAATTGTGCAGTGATGGCTGGTGGTGTGTATGGCTGGGGGAAGTGTGCACTGACGGCTGGTGGTGTGTATGGCTGGTGAAAGCGTGCACTGACGGCTGGTGGTGTGCGTGTGTGTGTCTCTGGTGAAAGTGTGCACTGACTGCTGGTGTGTGTGTGTGTGTGTGTGTGTGTGTGTGTGTGTGTGTGTGTGTGTGTGTGTGTGTGTGTGTGTCTGGTGAAGCATGCACTGACTGCTGGTGGTGTGTGTGTGTGTGTGTGTGTGTGTGTGTCTGGTGAAAGCATGCACTGACTGCTGGTGGTGTGTGTGTCTGGTGAAAGCATGCACTGACTGCTGGTATATGTGTGCCTGGTGAAAGTGTGCACTGACGGCTGGTGGCGTTTGTGCCCGGTGAAAGTGTGCACCGACGGTGTGGTTGTGTGTGTGTGGTTGTATGGTTGTGTGTGTGATTGTGTGTGTGGTTGTGTGTGAGGCAAAGTACAAAGGCTTCAGAAAAACTGCACGGACACGAGCCAGCTGGGTTTTAGGACTCAGTCTTTGCATTACTCATCACAGTCGTCCCTTCAGGGACCCATATGTCACTCCCCATTAGGGGTCGAGAAATGCAAATGTCCAGATGACGTTTTTATCTGCGTCCACTGCAATCTCCTAACTCCATCGGGCATTGATAACAGAGTAATGGGCAATGCACAGATTAAGAATAAAAAAATTACAGAACTGCACCCTTGAACAACAAAATGCAACAAACCACTGGCAAACAGCATGAATGCCTGAGCACCAACAACGGATATCAAGTTAGAAGAGTTCATTAAGTAGTCACTTATCCAGATACTGATCAGAATGTTCTTCCAGCAACCAACTGCTCTTGGCTATTGTCTGCATCAGCAATTAGATTGGGATTAATTCCACAACCAGGCAGCAATCAAATACATCGCATGGTCATTGCTGACCTATTGCCTGTAAATTAACTCGAAGATAACACAGTAAACGAGCCATTGGGTGCCATGTTGTGCTGTCACTTCAGAAAGGAAGAACTATGAAGAATTCTCACTAGTCATTTTAAACAAATACTAAACATCCATTTCAATTCCTCTATGTTGTCCCTTGAGGACTTTGCACACACTGTGCAATTTTATAACAAATTCAGCCCATGAACAAACTCCAACAGATGCACACACACACGTGACCCTGCACAAGCTCGGTCATTAATGCGATAAGTCCACACATCCCATTACACTCAACTGACAGGAAAACTGTCCTGACCACCATCACGGTCCGTCATGCTCCATGCAATCAACAAAACATGAGCGTACCCTTTTTATTCTGCAACTTCTACATGCAGATCATAGACATTCTAGGACATGGCCCTGCACTTACAGGACTGCATTCGGGTGGATTCCATGCCCAACTATAAATGACTCATACCCTCTGCGTGGCAGTGCCGTCCGACAGCTAACCTACACAAAAAGATCGCTATACTCTGTACTGTGCCTCTACTAATGAGCATCCTACTTACCTTTGCCTGCCGTGTCTTCGTTCTGTACTGGTCCTCTATTCCCTTGTCGGTCATGAATTCACTCTACACATTACCCACACAATGCTCCAGAAGCATCCAATGCGTACAGACCTGACCCAAGTCTCTGCCTCCATAGGGTGGCCTCTCCATCGTTCTTAACATCCCTCCATAATCCACCCTCAGCATTCCCCGATCGCAGCCTCACCTTCTCCAGCTCATCAAGCTGAAACACAGCAGCTTCTAGCCCAGGTCGGCGGCAATGTGCCGCAAGTGGTCGATGCGGGGCAAGGCATCAACGGTGTGGTGTCCGAAGGTACGTATACAGTAGGTGTTTGTGTGCGTGTCATAGTAGTAGTGATGCTGCCCGCCCAAGTGATGGATGCCAGCCTCGCTCCGCGCCGTGTCCCAGTTCTGAAAGCTTACCCCACCGTGGCCTCATCTTCCCGGGCCTTCGGGGCTCCCTACTCCGTCACCGGGTCCACCTGGAAATGGCTCTGGCTGGGCGTGGGTCCGAGGGGCAGGTTGGGCCCGTCGCCGGCGCCTACGGCAAGCAGTTCCTCCTCGCCTGGGGCCAGCGGGGTCTGCGCGCAGCCCGGCTCCTCCATGGTGCTGGTGCGGCAGCTGCTCCGGAGCTCTGAGGTGCTGTGTGCCTCTCCCCGTCCTACCCTTGCTGCAGGTATACAGCTGCGCCTCCTGCTGCACACCTGAGCTGGCTCAGCGCGTTTCCTGAGGGAGCATCCCTAGAGCACAGGCGGAGAAGAGCAAGAGCTGTGCCGGTAGATGCTCAGACACGAAGACGCTCTCCGCACCTATAGACAGGGATGAGGGGCAGAAAGCGTATTTTGTTTGCTCTTGATACCAGCACAAGTGTCACCTTTGCCTCATATAATGTAACGTTTGCTTTTGTAACATGCCCACTTGTAATGTTCTCCTCATGTATCATTAACGTTCCTAATGTGAAGCCTCGGACACCTTTCGGTAAAGTCCGCGCAAGAGAAAAACGCATCAAATAAATTAATAAATAAATACAAAATGTGCTTCGTGCAGGTGGAGTGGCTCCTTTCAATTGGTTGTTGCTGCATTAAAGTATGAGAACGATACTACTGAGAAGGAACCTTTGTGAGTCGGAACTCCCGTTTATTTCTCTATTTTTATTCCCGTCTTGTTGCTGTCGTGAAATGTGCGCAATGATGACAAGCGTTGCCAGAGATCCAGGCCCATCATTCTTGTTTTCGCGGTAGAAGTGAATGAGCCGGTCAGGAGGGCGTGTCCACCCGTGGTCTTTGTTTGTCCCGGAAGCTGTGTGTCACGCGCACGAACCGCTGCTGTCCTAGCATTTGCACGACTACTGCGATTCTTCCGTCAAATGTGTGCGGTGCTCTGATTGGTCGCTCTCTCCACCCATCAGAAGGCGGATGGTGTATTGAATCCCGGTGAACAAGTTACTTACCTTTGGTAACGATATATCTGTAAGAAACATTAGTTAGTGTTAGATTCCTTACCTTAGAATATCCCCAGGCGTCAGTCTGGATCCGGAAACTTTTGCGTAGCAGTACCCCTGCGCGTCGGTAGGCGTCGTCTGCAGGCGTCCCCTGCGGCTCCGCGTCCGTCGTTGGCGTCGTGCTGACGTCGCTGGAGTATATAGACGCCGCCTCCGCGCGCTGACGTCAGTTCTTTGCACCCAGCTTTTCCGCGCCAGGAGACGCAGAGCCATGAGAGAACCAACACTGGTGCCATGTAAAACTAGGGCCCTGAAAGGGATGTCCTTAACCCTAGGTATCAGTTCGCAGAACGGGGAGGATGGGTGGGTTCGGTAAGGAATCTAACACTAACTAATGTTTCTTACAGATATATCGTTACCGAAGGTAAGTAACTTGTTCATCTGAAAGAAACACGTTAGTGTTAGATTCCTTACCTTAGAATACATACCCCAGCAATACCAACCCCGGTGGTGGGTCTGCGAACCAATACAAAACTACACCAGAAAGTCCTGGAGGACAGAACGGCCAAAGAAGCCATCCCTCCGGACTTGACTGTCCAGGCAGTAGTGCCTCGCAAATGTGTGCAGCGAGGCCCACGTAGCCGCTTGGCAAATGTCTTGCAAGGGGACTCCCCGGCCCAGGGCAGTAGTAGCTGCCGTGGCCCGAGTGGAATAGGCCCTCAGCCCAACAGGAGCCTCCTTTCGAGCCAAAGAGTAGCACGCTTTGATGCAGAGAACGACCCATGAGAGATGGTTTGTTTACAGACCGCCCGTCCCTTCTTCGCACCCACGTAGCCAACAAACAGCTGGTCATCCACCCGGAACTGGCGTGTGCGATCCATGTAAAATGAAAGCGCACGTTTTGAGTCCAGACGATGGAGCCGCTCCTCATCCTTTGAAGGATGCGGAGGCGGGAAGAAGGAAGGGAGGGTGATGGACTGCCCGATGTGAAAGGCCGAAACAACCTTGGGCAGGAAAGAAGGTCTAGTCCTCAGAACCACCTTGTCAAAATGAATGGACAGGAAAGGGGGTTGGACAGAAAGAGCCTGGAGCTCACTCACTCTCCTGGCAGAGGTGATGGCAACCAGGAAAGCCGTCTTTAAAGTCAGGAGACGGAGAGGACAAGAATGAAGGGGCTCAAAGGGAGCACACATCAGAAAGGTTAGAACCAGGTTCAAATCCCACTGGGGCATCACAAACGGAACAGGTGGAAACATGTGAGTGATGCCCTTCAAGAATCGAGTAACAATCGGGGATTTGAACAAAGAAGGCTGATCAGGAAGCCTCAAGAAGGCTGAAAGGGCAGAAAGGTAGCCCTTGATAGTGCCCAGAGCAGAGCCCTGCTGGGCAAGAGAAAGAAGAAACAGAAGAACCTCCGAAAGAGGGGCAGAAAGAGGATCCACAGCCTTTGCTGTGCACCATGCCACAAATCTGTTCCACCGACAGGCGTATACCGACTTAGTGGAGGGACGCCTGGCTGCCAGAATTACATCACAGACTTCAGGAGGCAAGTCAAATGGCCTCAACTGCCGCCGCTCAATCTCCAAGCATGGAGGTGGAGACTGGACAGGTTCGGGTGGAGGACCGTCCCCTGCTGCTGCGACAGAAGGTCCTCCTGAAGGGGCAGGCGGATCGGGGGACCGACTGACATGCTGAGTAGCTCAGGATACCAGTACCTTCGAGCCCAGTCCGGAGCCACAAGGATAACTTGGGCCCGGTCGCGCCTGATCTTCTTCAGCACTCTGGGCAGAAGTGGTATAGGCGGAAAGGCGTATAACAGACCGCAACTCCACTCGCGCCGAAAGGCGTCGCCGTGCGAGTGCCGTCTTGGAAACTCCAACGCGCAGAACTGATGACATTGCGCGTTTTCTTCTGTGGCGAATAGATCTAACCAAGGCTCTCCCCATTGCAGAAAGATGCCTTGCGCCACGTCCGAGTTCAGACGCCATTCGTGATCCATCGAGCACCAACGGCTGAGTTCGTCCGCCCTGGCGTTCAGGGAACCTGCCAGGTGTTGAACCGTCAGAGTCACGCCCTTACGTTCCAGCCATTGCCAGAGGCGCAGAGCCTCCTGGCAAAGGGTCCACAACCCCACTCCGCCCTGTTTGTTGCAGTACCACATGGCGGTGGTGTTGTCGGTGAACACCTGCACTACACTCCCGTTGACAAAGGGGAGGAATGCCTTCAGTGCCAGACGAATCGCCCGCAGCTCCAACAGGTTGATATGGAGCCGGGACTCCGCCGGAGACCAGATGCCTCTGATCACTGCCTCTCCCAAGTGGCCACCCCAGCCCTGGAGTGACGCGTCCGTCACGACGACGTGCTCCGGTTGGGGAAGGGAGAGGGATCTGCCTCTGACCCAATCGCGGTCCGTAAGCCACCACTGCAGTTGTCTCGCAGTGCCCTCCGAGATCAAGACGTGGTCGGACAAGTTGCCCTGATGCTGGGCCCACTGAAACTTCAGGTCCCACTGCAGAGCCCGCATCCGCCACCGGGCGTGATGCACCAGAAGGATGCAGGAAGCCATCAGTCCCAGCAGCCGCAGCGTCAACCTGACCGAAACCCGGGATAGCGGCTGAAAGATGGGAATCAAAGCCTGAATATCCCGGACCCGCCGTTCCGGAGGATAAACCCGAAACTGCGCCGAGTCCAGAACCGCTCCGATGAAAAGGAGCTTCTGAGAGGGACACAGGTGTGATTTCGGCACATTGATGGAGAACCCCAGGTCGTGCAAGAGGTCTGCCGTCATCTGAAGGTGGTGGACGACTGTCTGGGGCGAGCCCGCCTTCAACAACCAGTCGTCTAGGTAGGGGAAGACTGAAACCCCCAACCTGCGCAGATGGGCTGCGACCACCGCCATCACCTTTGTGAACACCCGTGGGGCGCTGGTAAGGCCGAAGGGAAGCACGATAAACTGAAAGTGCTCCTGGCCTACCGTGAACCGCAGGTAACGCCGGTGGGCCGGCAGGACGGGGATGTGAAAATAGGCATCCTGCAAGTCCAACGCTACCATCCAGTCTTGTGGGTCTAGAGTAGCCAAGACCTGAGCTAACGTCAACATCTTGAACTTCTCCTTCCGGAGGAAGCCGTTGACGTTCCTTAGATCCAAGATAGGACGTAGGCCCCCCTTGTCCTTCTTGGGTACCAGAAAGTAGTGGGAATAGCAACCACGCCCTACTTCTGGCCCAGGAACGCGCTCGATGGCCCCCTTGGCCAAGAGGGCCGTAACTTCCTCCTGCAGAAGTGTCAAGTGGTCCCCCGACACACGGTGGTTCTGCGGTGGCATGGCTGGAGGAGTGGTTCGAAGGGGAGGGAGTAGCCCCTTCGGACGATTTGCAGCACCCACCTGTTCGAAGTGATCGTGCGCCAGTGAGCGTGGTGATGGCGAACCCTGCCACCCACTGGCGTCACATGGGGCCGAAAGCACGGACTAGGAGGATTTTGAGGCAGATGCTGCGGGGGGAGGTGTGGTCTGACCCCGCCGTTGTCCCCGACCGCCGCCACGGCGGTTTCCACGGCCGCCACCGCGTTGAAAGGATTGTTGCGGCGCGTGGCTGGCAGCACGTGTGGGGGCGCCCCTTCCTTGGCCACGAAAGGGACGAAACGAACCCGTTTGCTGACGCTGGGTCGAGAGACCCAAGGACTTGGCCGTGACCCTGGAGTCCTTGAAGCGTTCCAGCGCGTGGTCCGCCTTGTCACCGAACAGGTGACAGCCATCGAACGGCATGTCCATCAATGTATTCTGAACATCAGCCGAAAAGTTGGCGGATCTCAGCCAGGCGTGGCGACGAATCGCCACTGTCGTTGACATAGCTCTGCCCAGCGAGTCGGTCGTATCAAGACCACACCGTATCGAATATTTCGCTGCATCTCGGCCCTCAGCCACAGCCTGACCGAGTTTTGCCCGCACCTCCATGGGGCATTCTGGCAGCAGTTCCGCGACCGTATCCCACACAGAGTGGGTGTAGCGGCCCAAGAGGCAAGCGGTGTTGCAAGACCGCAGGCCCAAACTAATGGACGAGAAGACCTTCTTGCCAAACTGGTCATACCTCTTGGATTCCCGGTCGGGCGGGGCCGACGGGAATGCGGACTGGGAGGTCGAGGCCTGGATCACCAGACTCTCAGGAGTGGGGTGGGTAGACAGGAACTTGGGGTCGTCCGGACAAGGACGGTGGCGCCTGGCCACGTTCCGATCAACAGGCGCACCTGAAGCGGGCCTGGACCACGTGCCCAACAGAACGTCTGATAAGGCTTCATTAAACGGCAGCAGTGGCTCCTGTGGGCATGACTGCGGTTTGAAGACCTCAGTGAGGATGTTAGGCCTCACGGCCGCGACGGGGAGCTCAAGGTGTAAGGCCTTGGCAGCCCTCATCAGCACCACTGAATATGCAGCTCCCTCCACCGATGCCACGGTTGGAGGAGAGATCAAACCAGGGTTAGGAGAGTCTTCCAAACCACTGGCATCCCCCAAGTCACCTGTCCAGTCCGGGTCATACTGGCACTCGCGTGACAGAGGGTCCTCGGACCCCTCCCAACCTTCACCGAACTCTTCATCCTCTCCGTATTCGGAGTCAACGATGTAGACCGGCTCCTCGGGGTTCATGGGCCCCATCGGCGCCGGGACCGGCGTCGAGCGGCTCCGCGTCCGGCGTCGGGGAAGGTAGGGGAACGGCGCCGCCCGGAGCCGGCGCCGGAACCCCGCCGCCGGCCGGTGCCGGCACCGGAGAACCGGCGCCGCGCGGGGGCGGCGTCGGGGGTAACCCCGATGGTAACGGCGCCGGGGAGGCCGGAAGACCAGCCGGCGCCGATCCCGAAGGCCCTTGCGGCGCCGGGGTCGGAGCCGTCGGCGGCGCCGGGGCCGGAGCACCCGACGGCGCCGAGGCAGGGACACCCGAATCGCCAGGGCCCCCAGACGGTAGCACTGGGCCCGAAGGCGCCGTAGGCCCCGTCGGAGAAGCGAGCGCCCTCATGGCCATGAGGAACGCCTCGATCTCCTCAGGCGTCGCGCCGTGCCCAGGGACCGGAGGGTATGAGGCAGGCCGCGCCGGCGACTCTCGCGGAGCCGCGGGGTTGGGGTCACCAGAGCCCCCGGCCGCATCGCGCGAGCGTCGGGGGTACGATGACGACGCCCCGACTTCTTGTGCTTCTTACCTGATGAGCCTGACGAGTGGTGTCGACTTCCGGAACGCTCGGCGCGGCTCCGCGACCGCTCCCTCGAACGCTCTCTCGACCTCCGGCCGGACCGGGACCGCTCCCGGTCCCGACGTGGGGCCGACACCCGGAGCTCCAGTAGCTTGCGGGACCGCTCCCGCCTAGCCTTGTTGGTGAGGGCCCGGCAGTCGACACAGGAGTCCACGTCGTGGTCGGGGCCCAGACACCGGAGACAGAGGCGGTGATGGTCTGTGACCAACATCGTGCGCTCACAGTCATCACAGTGCTTGAACCCAGGCATCCTATCAGGCACAAAGAGAGAAATAACTATCGAAAAACTTGGTCAAAAGACCGGAGTACTGCTCTTCAGATCTGCGTCCACTGGCGCGGAAAAAAGAAGAACTGACGTCAGCGCGCGGAGACGGCGTCTATATACTCCAGCGACGTCATCACGACGCCAACGACGGACGCGGAGCCGCAGGGGACGCCTGCAGACGACGCCTACCGACGCGCAGGGGTACTGCTACGCAAAAGTTTCCGGATCCAGACTGACGCCTGGGGATATTCTAAGGTAAGGAATCTAACACTAACGTGTTTCTTTCAGATACAGCCGCCGCCGCCATGGTACCTCCACTCCTCATCTCGCTTTTCCTCTGCCTCTCGGTGCTGCGCGGGGAGGCGCTAGATGAGTCTCGCGGACCCGGACCCTGGCTGAGGGATTCAGGGTGCGTAGCCCGGTCTGAAGGGAGGCGGGACGCTTCACAACCCGTGAACGCGGCTTCAAATGCATGGCTAGAGCCGGGGGGCGGGCGCAGCTTCATAGGACAGGGCGGGTCATAGGATGATACACATTGACTTCTATATCACGGACAGCAACTATGAAAATCACATGAGAACTAGTGCTGTGTTCCGGCCTGCGGGGCGGCGTCCGACGAGGGACTCCGTGTGTGCATGTGTCTGCCTGCCTGCCTGCCTGCGCACGTGTGTCTGTGGCAGGGGACGTGCACGGCGCCGGGGTGGGTGTGCGCGCTCACGAGGTAGAATCTCCCGCAGGAGACGCTCGTGACAGTCTGCTGTCCACATTCCCCTGAAAGTGATTACATAAGTTGTCGACCTAGACAGCAAAGCTTCGCTTTGCTTTTGTCTAGGCTCGACCTAAAAAGGTGGAGAGGGGCCAAACTTGTCGCGATGTGTTTAGTTGTGAGGGCCCTACTCTCAGATCAACATGTTTCGTGTCTCCAAAGTCATTAAAGATCAAGACACTTCTTCAGGATCAAAATGTCATACTATCTACACTGGTAGGCAAGTGTAAAACTACATACCCCATTGTTTTCATAGTAGACCTAGACTGTATGCAACATTGTATGCATCAGTAGCCGGCGGTAAAAGGACACAGAATGGGTCCGGCATTGGAATCGCTCCAGGAAATCTGACCTACCCTGCCGCCGACACCGGGATTTTAACTCACTGTCCCCTACATCTACACTAACTAGGCCCCTCACCGCCACTGCACCCACCGGCAGGAACAAAATATCCCTGATCAAGAGCCCCGGTTCCGGGTGCCCGTCAGGTATTGCAGTGCCGACCTGACGAGGGGCAGGCTCAAATTATGAAGCATGACACCTAGCTTGCTGGGTGTGTGAGAGCCCTGGTTCCAAAAGGAGAACAGTTAAACTAAGAAAGCTTATTGAATTATGTGAAATCATTTGCTGCTTGATTGCCAAGAAGTATATTCGAGAACGTAGATTTTATTGGCTGGATGAATTTTATTTTAAATGCATATTTATACTGTGTTTTATATGAAGTATTTTTGTATTTGCATTTTATCTTGTTTTAAGAATCCTTGTTGAAAAGACTATGGTCTAGTTAAACATATGTTTTGAATTGAACAATGGGTTACTAGGTTCCCTCTAGCCGGATGACAACTTCCTTTGAAGTGTGGCATTTAGCATATTATAGGGCTCTATTCCGGCCTCTCCCAAGATGTTGGGAATCCTCTCTTGGTGTGTGGAACGCAGTAGCCCCCCCCAGAGGTGAGACTACCCTGGGAGCCACTGGCATGTCTCCCCAGGCTGGTAGAAGGCTGTCTCGTGGCCAGCCTCAGGAAACGACCACGGGAAAACTGGGCAACAGAGTGGTAACTTTCTAAAACTTGAATGTGGCAACACGTTACATTAATTTCGACTTGGGCATCAAGTCGGGTTTCATGTGACAAGTTCGATACCTCGCGGTACCAAATTTGGTAGTCACATTCAGAAGCAAGCACAGCTCAGTTGTCAGTGTGTAACTATACTTGCCAATGGGGCTACCAATCACTCCCAAAGTAAAAAGAATGCATCCTTTTGCTGTCAGAACATGTGAAACGCATCTCTACTTTAGAATACACTGAACTCTGCCTTGGGGTTCGATAGGCCTGCTGTGGGGTGACTTAAATGTATTTTAAAAAGATGTGTAAGCAATGGCAAAGCCCAAAGTCGACTTAGCACTTTCAATGTGCTCTACAAATCTGCAGTGGCAGGCTGGGAACTACAGTTTACCTTGCCTCACTCAGGATGACACAACAAGTGCTGAATCCCTGAGGGGACACTACCTTACAGGCCCTGGGTATCTCTGGTATCATATACTGGTGATTTAGAAGTTAGCTTATGCCAACTGGATACATTCTAATCAAACCTACATTAAAGGGTCAGGTCACTGGCACAGAAGTTGGGTTAGCAGGCCTCGGTGCACTCAAGGTTGAAAAACCCTCAGCATCAGTCCAAACCTTTAGGGGGGGGCTCATACAAAAAGAAGCATTTCCTTTTAAATATTTTTTTTTATTATTACTGTGTTTTATAGAGTATGAATTATCCCTACCTAAGTAATAAATGTATTAACAACTTCTTCATGATTTACCACAGATACTGACCGCTGGGCAAAAAAGAAACTTAACTCCATTGTACCAAGTCCTCCAACTACAGAAATTATCACCATTATTAGAAAAAAATTATGTTAAAAAAAATTATCAGAATTAAGAAAACTACTGAATGCCTCAATAAAGAAGTAACCATGACAGGAGGGTACAGACGCATTGATATGTAAGGTAGTGGCTTTATTCCATACACAGCCAAGAGCAGACTCTCCTAGGCCAGCCAGTAACTAATTGCACACCACCGAATAACTACCCTTCAAGTTTCAAGTTCAAGTACTTTATTCGACAACATTGTCATAAAAGCATGTATCCCTAACCTAAACAGAATAAATACTAATCTAAAATAAAAACATATTAAATACCATACAGTTTGTACTTTGTTGGCGAATAACACAAAATGCATATTTTTAAAATAGCGACACAGCACAAAGTTTAAGAGAAAAAAGATTTGTTGATCAAATAGTTCATAGGAGTTTTAAAGTGCGCGTGCGTATTATCCATGCTCACCCTATGTATTTAGCCACAGCAATTGCAAGGTTATGGGCACAATTTGATTTCAGGATCCTTAAGGCCTCTAAATATTTCCTTGTGCCCAAATTTCTGCATGCAGGCTTCAACCATCTATTCCTTGGGGCAGCATATAAGGGGCATACAAATAAAAAATGTGGGATGTCCTCTACATATGTTTTACAATAAAAACATGTATTCACATTATCAGGAGACCATTTGACAGTGAAAGCATTTAGAGGTAAGGAGCCAATTCTAAACTGAAAATACAGTTTCCTATCTAGAGGCTTAGAGATCAAGACCCAGTACTGTTCAAATTTTGGGAACGTTTTAACTTCTAAAAACTGGGATGTCAGGACAGATGGTTGATTGGAAGTCAATGCAGCATTGTTTATCATGTCCCAGTATAATTTTTTCAATGTAGTCTTTGATGGAAAATCATCTGGGTCTACTGCAGAGCACAAGTGTTCGAGGTGCAGTTTTTGAAGTAGTTTCCTGACTTCTTTAAGCCAAAGTACTTTATGGAAAGTGTCAGAGTTATCAACATCCAAGAGGGCAGCTGCGTAATGACTCAACTCAGGAGTAGTTTTTATACGCCTCCAGTATAGGAGGGGACGCAGTCTGACCATATCCTCGATCCTTTTCCTCCCAAGGTCGTAGTGGAGTGGGGTCAAGGGGGTGCTCTGTGGAACACCAATTATGCGCCGCAGAAATTTATTTTCTGCAACTACTAAAGTGTTCATATTGGTGAAACCCCATAATTCTAATCCATAAAGACATGCACCCAGCACTTTCATGCCATAGATCTCCATTATGGGCTGGATTGGTTTTGTGAATGAAGATTTGTGCTTTTGGGCTATTGCCCCTGCCAGCTGATTGAATTTTAGCACTACAGAGTCCATATATGATCTCCAGTTCATGTTAGCGTTTAACGAGATACCTAGGTAGGTAAAAGCATCCACTTCTTCCAGAAAAGCCCCATTGTAAACCATTTTCCCCTTGAATTTCTTAGTGGGATTCAGATTCATAAATTTAGTCTTTGATGTGTTTATTTCCAAGCCCCGAATCCGGCAGAAGTCACCAAAAGCGTTTATTGTCTTTTGTAGACCACTAGGGGTCCGCGAGACCAGCAAGGTGTCATCTGCGAACATTAGTACTGGAACTCGCTTCCCGTCTAATAGTGGAGCATCCGTCGGAAATTGCTTCAGAAAGTCCACTATGCCATTAATGTAAAGGGAGAATAAGGTGGGGGCCAGGACGCAGCCCTGTCTCACGCCTCTCTCGAAACCACTCTGGAACCCCACAGTGATAGGTTTCTACTTATACAGAGGAATGAGACAAGACTTGTTGGGTACAAAGCTCCGAGCACTACAGAACACACCCTTCCATTCTGTAATAACAAACTTTCAATAAAGAATAAGAAGAAAATAGTTGAAAGCATGAAAATAAAAGAAAGGATAGAAAACAGCAGAAAAAAGGCAAAAGAAATTTTACAATGAACAGTTGGTTGGTATACATAATATACAGAGCTAGATTCATAAGAAATAAAACTTTCAAAAAGGTTAAAAACAGAAAAAAATGTTGAAAAGATCATTAACATATAAAATCTTTTGAGTGTACAAGTGGTTTGCGATCTCACAATCCACGCTCCTCTAGACCTACACTCATTATCAATAGTAGTGTCCTCCGTGGAAATAGTTGGCGTTACAACTTCTCCAACTTTCCCTTCTGATTAGATAGGCTCAAACTCACCATCTTTCATCAACATGTGTTCTTCACTCTTTTCAATACACACTCACGACCTCTCTGATATAATGCAATTCCAAGTCTATTCTACCGCTCACCATTCTCTAAGAACACGTAAAACGTAAAACTTGCAAACGTTCATCACTTTTTATGGTCCTTTAAACTTTGACAGACCTCTCATCACACGTCTAGTCCAGATTTTCACCCTATCACCTTCAGTGACTGCACCTTTGGAATCCAAATGACTTTTCTAATGTTAGTTTCCTGAACACCACCTCAGGCTACCCATTCTTTCATCCAAGAGTGTACCATTTGGAACCTGGAACCCTCCCTCATCAATTTAAAAGGCAATTTGGATGAGGCTTTTTGTTCTGTTGTGCGGTAAGCCCAAACCAAATCCTCCACTACTCTTTTGATAGGCTGTCCTGCCACATCAGCCAATTGGATCATACCCTTCACCATTCGGTTGACTCTTTCCACAATGACATTCTCCTATGGATTGTAAAACGCAGTACAACGATTGTGTGATACAATGCTGGTCTAGAAACAACTCCATGTCAAGGGAAACTAATGGTGTACCATAGTCTCATGAGTATAGATTGGGTCCCTACCTCTAAGAAACTTTTTCGTAAAGCTACAATGGTGGCTTCTGTGGTGATTTCCTTCAAACACTACACACAACCATGTAGAACACACATTCACAGCCACCAAAGCAAACTTGCAATTACTATTCAATTCAGACATGAGTCTGATAAAGTCAATACATAAACTGCACCAAGGCTTGCCCTGATAGGTTATATGCTCCGTGACAGACTGCTTACCCACCTTTAGCCTCTTCTCCCCTTCTTTGCAAACACTGCTTCTCAAAACCCACGCAGGGACCTTGTCATCCATAACTGGCCACCATAAGCTTCATTCTCAAACCTAAATGAGGCACAAACCTACCACTTCTCATCAAAACTTTCCCACCACCCGTGTTCAATGTTCCCTCCAATTGTGAGGTCTCGGTCCTACCGTAAACTGCGCAGCAGTGTCACGCAGCCAGAGCCCTTTTCTCTGGGTTTTAAAAATGGACCTGGAAATTCCACGCAGTTCGTGTGTGTTATTTCCTAGGTCTATTTTTATTGTCCTTTGAGTGTGTGTGTTTTTAAAACAGAACACGCAATAGGCCATGGGCGGTTGCGTAGCTCCGCCCATGGCCTATTGGTGTCTGTTACGCGCACCAAAGGCCATTTATCTTCAAATTATCGCGGCCAGACATGGCCGCGATAATTGAAGACATACTTCGCAGTGGCGCGCGCGCACCATTTGCTGGCGTTTTTTTTGTACTATAGCGATCGGGAAAGCATTCGCTTTCAGTGCTGCTTGTTACATTATTCTTCTGTCTCAACACAAACCCATGCAAGAGACCATGCGTGGGCAGCAGGCTGATTTCCTTCTGGTTGAAGCAGCGACTGCAGAGGACGCCCCGTGTGGTGATGTTGGCTTGTCAGGTTCTACGCAGTACTTACCTTGCTCGGGTCGATGAGAAGCTCTGTGGACCCGGATCCCGCCGCCTTTTGCGCAGCGGCCTCCTTGGTGCTCTGCATGGAGGCTGCAGGAAAAGCACACCATGGAGGAATACGGCGGGAGAGGACAAAGTCTTCAGGTGGCGGGTCGGAACGGAGGTAACCGGAACTACCACCGCAGGCCACGCCTCCTTTGGGACCCTTGGTTCTGAGGACAGAGGCGCACGGTGGGCCCGCGAGCCGCTCGCTCAGCTGGTGGTGCGCGAGGTGAGGCTGAGTGCGAGAGAGTGGCGCTGGGCTTTCCTCGTTGTGAGAGTCCCTCCTCTGGGCTGCTGTGTGGGCCTTGTTGCCCCCCTTTGCTGCACCCTGCGTCTTTCTCCTCTCGTGTGCCCCCATTGCGCTCCCCTTGCGCTGCTGTGAGGGTGAGTCAAGTGTCCCAGAGGGTGGCTCAGAGCTTGCCCAAGGATGAATCTGTCGCTTCAAGGCCATACTTCGGACATTTATATTAAGCCGGGGACTAGCCTGCTCCTTATCTCCCGGGAGATGACGCACAATAACCAGGCTGAAGGGGTCTTATCTGCAGTTACTGATCAATAGCCTTGCAATTAGTCAGGCTGCGGGACTCTCTTCAGGGTTATCTGTGTGTGGGGAGAGAGTGGGCTCCTTGTTCTCAGAATCCCAGTCAAGCCTCTCACAAGGTGAGGAGATTAGAGCTACGCCCAGAGATGAGCAGATCATCGCCAGTGGGGCTCCATGATAGCATTTACAGCAGGTATTTACCGAATCCATTATTTGCCAGCATCATCACCGGAATATCTGTCTGCAACTTTCATTCTCTCCTGATATTTGAGTTTTGAAAACTCCCTGCTGACCTCCGAGTGCCCTTCTTTTTGTCCTCAAAGGGCCTGGTGTCACAGCACTCATTGCCCAGAGCTAAGAATCTGATCTGAGCGCCAGCGTTGGTGATCTGCGCGCCCTCCTCCTATCCAGACAGCCTGGAAACTCGCTGCAGGCCTAGAGTTGATACGACAATAAACTACTAAGCGAGGCCCAGGCCGATTCCCTTTGCATTGGATCACCTCTCCTCAACCCAGGCCAGACTCATGACAACTGCCTGAGGCAGCACAGCAAGTGCTGGCTGCTGAGTTTATCCAACACTATTGAGCTACAGCGTCTGGTTGCCCACGCAGGAGCTAGAATTGTGTGTGACATTGGAATTTTAGTGCAGTTATGTGGACAGCAGCATTAACATGTATTAGTACAACTCCTAATGCATGGTACCT